>NW_018164444.1:35960618-35989445 GCF_001263595.1 Phalaenopsis equestris | reverse complement strand
AAAGAAGCATTGTGTGCTTGTGCGAAGGGAACTAAGCCGAGCATATTTAAAGTGTTAGGATTTATTTTTATTTTATTGTTTTAGAATTCAGTCTATATAATTGAATTTTAGTTAACCATTAATATGAGATATTGTTGATTATAGTCGCAAAGCGCAGTAGAAAGAAGTCTTTTGGATTGGATTGAGAAGAGTGGATGACCATGAAGAAAAACTATAAGTTAAATGAAGATGAAGTTTTGAATTAATTAATTTAGATTTAATGCTTATACAAATATTAATATTAGATTATATTAATATATGACAATAATTGCATTAAGAAAATGAGAGAGTTGGAAATTGGTGATATCACGACCCCTACCCGGGGTTTGGAATTAATCAAGACGGGAATAAACGGTAGGATGACGGGAATTAAGTTTTTTATATTCATTTACTATTTATCAAATGAAAGAGCCACAAATCAATTTAAATTAAAACAATATAATTATATTTATTTGGTTATTGGTTTTTTGCGTCTTCAATAAACATTTTTCCTGCTATCGTTCATCTTTTAATCAATAAATCAACATGAAAAGTTAGTTTAAAAATAACAACAAGCTAATCAAGCCAATGAATACTCATACGTTTAAACTATAATATTGCAAGGGGAAAGAAAAAAAATACATGTCAGTTAAGTTTTTAAAAAATTTAATATAAACATTTAACATGTTATTCAATGAATCTTATAATATCAATAGCATGTCAGTATCGTTTTATATCTATACAACCATCCCAAGAGCACCTTCTAAAAATTTGTACTAATGTCTTACCGTAGAAATGTGAGACGCTTTTATAGGAAGTAGGATCAAGCGTGGACAAAATAATGAATTAATCAAATGAATAGCCAAAATTCTCTATTAACTTTTTTATTAAATTCTAATACTTATTTTGCCAATTATTGTATTAATTGTCTGTTGCTAAGTACGATCACAATGAACTCAAAACGAGAAAGTGTAGAGCTCATCAATAGAGGCGAAACTTGTACTCCATTATTTTGCATTATAGATTATATTTTCTATTATTCCTTATTCTTTTTGCACTTGTTTTTTCAAAAATAACAGTGAGCTTACCCCCCTATAAGATGGGCAAATGAATTCGCTAGTCGAGATTGGAGAAGGGCTTGTCAGCTTGGCTCAGGATGAACTCATTAGGTTGGGTTCATGAAAAATTTGCTAGCTGGATTCCTGTGGGGGCTTGCCATTAAAGCATACAACTTGCCAAGATCAAGACAAACTCATATGCCAACTAAAGGGAAATAGATTCACCAAACTCATGCACTAAACCTAGGAAGAGCTTGCACATTATTACTTAGGGGTTTTTTCAGACTCGCTTTTCCAATGGACGTGCATGGGCACCAGTTTTTTTGAGGATTATTGCAGTTATATCCGTGCTGTTAACATTTAATTCAAACTATTTGCTTTTGTGAATAACCTAAGGAAAAATTTTCTATTTTACATCAACTTCTTGGTTACTTTTTTCAAACTATGTGGTCCGCCTTGATTGCTAAAAATATCCAAGATTTGTGTTTGAAATGAGGGTCCAAATACCTCCATTCTAATACACATTAATTGGACTCTCATTTCTACCATGTATAAGTAAGAAAAGCAATCAACTCCCAGCTTCACTAAATGTCAACCATAATAATAGTTTACTTGCGTTATCCTAATTCAATTTTCCAAGCATTCAATGAGTGCCCTGGAGGCTTCTGAACCTTTAATGATGGTTTGTGATTTTCTCACACGTCCAGTGGCATGTGGTGTGTTTTTGTCATATGTTTTCCTGGTAGATATTTTTTTACCTTAATTTTGTTGTCATCCTATAAAAACTGTTTTTTAATTCTGTGTAGTTATTTCATAAAAGTGCTCTAAAAATAAATTTTTTTGATTCATAATTCCAATGCATGAGTGTTGGATTACTGTTAATGATTAACAAAATTATAAATGAAAAAAGAAGACTTTTTTTTTCTTATTTTTTGTTGAATTTAGGACTTTAATTTTCCACTTTAAGCCTAAAAAATAATAGGTGTTAAATTTGATGATGAAAAGTCTGACAAGCAAGAGGCTTAACAGAAATGTGGTCTTGTTATCTTATCAAACTATATTTGCAGGCTGTTTGACTTGTCATCTGACTTGGAACGAGCTGAGCAGGAATTTTATATTCAGCCTGAACTTGGACGGGAAAAAACTATCGTTTCATTCTGCC
Source organism: Phalaenopsis equestris (assembly GCF_001263595.1). Taxonomy (NCBI): domain Eukaryota; kingdom Viridiplantae; phylum Streptophyta; class Magnoliopsida; order Asparagales; family Orchidaceae; genus Phalaenopsis; species Phalaenopsis equestris. The sequence continues at coordinate 35,987,207 of NW_018164444.1, read as the reverse complement.
CTGTTGCATTTTCATTTGGAGGTCAGCATTTGTGGGAAAGATTTTCGGTGAGTACATTCATTTTATTAATGCAGTAGTACTTATTACATGCTTAAGTATGCTGCTTAAATTTCCTCTGCTCAAATTGTCTTCTCCATTTTGCTTTGATTCTTGAATGAGTTGGTTAACATAACTATTCTTTTTATCTCAAATGGCACTGATGTATCTTATCTTGTATTGTCATTCTTAAAGATAAATAAGTTTCACTAGTAATTTATTTCTCAACATATATGTGATAATATAAAGAATTCTGAAGTAATAAATACTTAAGAGTAAGTAAATCTAAATTAAGATTCATTTGGGATGCTCTGGTGAGAGTGACTTGGGCTAGTTCATTTCCATTATTTTATTGTGCTCCAACCTCTAACCATTTTTTTCATAATCATAAATTGTAACACACTAAATTTTATTTATTTATATGCCTTATTATATGATGATATGACAGATTCATATGAGTGCCCCCTCATCTTGAAAAGAGATGGGATTTAATTTATTTTCTGCAATTAATGAGTGATCTCACAGTTGTACATTTGAGCTTAAGCTTAGCAAATAATGGCAGCTTAAAATTTTAATCTTTATGCCCTAAAGTACCTTAGTGGCCACTCATTCTCAGTCCACTTTCTCATTAAATTGTAGTTCTTACAGCTTGTGTGCAAAGAATTTTTTTGATAAGAGAAATTGCTTTTCTGCTTTGTTTGGATGAGCTTTATTTTCTCTCTAATAATAAAATATAAAATCATGAATAGTTAAACCACATCATTTCTCGGCTTTGGAAGTGTTATTTCATGATAGCTGGTTCACCCCCTTCCGTGATTTTTATTTTATTTTGTTCTCACAAAAAATAAGATTTTGATGCTTGTCAAAATCTTCAACTAATCTAACAGGCATCGGAACTGGCTTGAATGCTGTAATCAGAAATGCAGTAAATTTTATAGCTCTTATGTTTTAATGGCATGCATACTTGACTTTGGCTTTTATTTATGGCTTTTTCCCAAAGAAGAATTCCACAAAGGAAGATTTTTTCCAATTGCCAAAACACTTAAATGACTGACTGGTACCGGCTTTAAGGAAATTGTTATTTTTAGAATAAAATATTGCTCTACTTTTCAACACTGCTGTTTCCAGTTCTCATATTGTACAGATCTATTCAAAAAATTTGTTTCAGGTCCTGCAATGGAAAATTTGATAATGTGTTGCCGTAGCCTTTTAGGGTTTAGTAATATGGCATGCTAGTTTATTCTTTTATGCAATTGAAAGTTGAGGCGGGAGGTGAGTGCCTTCTCTAATTGGAATCTGGATAAATTAGAACTTCATTTCTTTTTGCAGGTATTCATTCTGTACAGTAATGGTTCCCTGTACATTCTTTGCCCTGTTGTTCCATTTGGAAGGTAGTTATATTATTTTCAATCACTTCTGCTTCTTCAATTTCTCTTTATTGAGATTTCTGGTTTGACTTTTGATTGACCTTTTCCTCTTAAGATTATTTGCATGTGAGTATGCCTGCTAGTTGCCTTACCTGAACTCTAATTTGACAGAAAAATAATGGAATTGATAGAATGATAAATTGATAAAAGAATGGAAGCAGCATTGATTTAAATTTCTTAAGCTCAGGCATAATACTAGGCAATTATACAAGTTTTCATTGTTTTTTTTTATTTTTTTGTTACAGTTTTTGTAGTTGGATGCATGTCAAGGAGATCTATAAAGATGCTCATGTTTTTGGGTTGGGTTCGTCCAATCCAAGAGTTTCCAGAAACTCAGGTTTGGCCATTACTTGGTTAGAAGCAACGTTTCCTGAGTTAGTTGAACGGAAGATGGAAGGAGATGGTGTTTTGTTATTCAGAGCTCATTCTTATACTCCCATAGATGCATCTCTAGTATTGCAGGTATGCTCATCGTAAAATATTCAATTTCATATAAGCAATTTATTTCAATTTACCATATTTTTCATGATTAAGTTGTCACATCATATTTTAATCCTCTTAGTCAAGTAGGAGACGTGGCAAAGGTGGGCAACCCAATGAGATACATTGTCTTTGATCCTCTATTTTAGCAAATAGGATCATGTGGGTAGAGAACATATCTGCCTAGATTATCACAAAACATTTCTTTTCATGATTATCTACTATATCTTAATCATTAACACAAAAGCAATCATAGTTTAATTTTATTAAGCGGGGGTGGTTTGTACCTTAAAATTGAAGTTTAGGTGTTTGATATGTGAATAGATAGTAATCGGGTGGTATGTATGTAAATATGCTTTAATATAATAAGGTCATCAAGACTTTCATCCCACTATTACTAGTGGTAATGATTGGACTTGCTCCCACATGACAATAATCAAGACAGTAAATCCAGCTACGAGACAGATTTATTCTATCGTCGTTCGCGAGCAGAATCATTTATTGGATTTGATAAATCTTATTTAAAAAGTTGCAGCCAAACACTGCCTTAAAGTCATCTTGTTGCCTACTTCTGCTATTTTCTCGCCTTCCAAGAATTTATGCTCTTCCTTTTGCCTTTTTCATCATGATTAATCATTTCCTTTGACTTCGGATGGCGCCGTTGCTACCATTTTATCTTCCGATTTGGATCTTTCTCCTCCTTTTGCTGCAAGTTTTTGACAGATCCCACCTTTTCTCCCATATTGGCTGCTTCTAGGGTTTTTGATCAACTCCCATATAGGCGTTTGCATCATATGCTATATCCATTGGAAGTACTAAGCAACGTGCCTTCACTGAATCTTGATTTGTGCATCACTTTTCAGCAGATCCTTGTGATGACCTGAAAGGCTTATTGTTTAGGGTTTATGTGAAGATCACGATACTGGTTATCCCACCTTGCCTTACATGTTTATTTTCTTGTCAACAACCTTTTTCACTTGTGCAAGGATTTTATGCACAATTGTAATTAGTTACTTTTTCTGTTTTCATTTTTCCTCCATTGTAAGTGCTAAATGTCTTTATAGCGGTATTGTGCTTATCCAAATTATTGCTTAGTGACAATTAAGGAATGAAATATCTATTTTTACAGGGTCCTCTTGTAAATTCTTCTCATGGAGTAAAAACTGATGAGCCCAGTGCAGATTGTGAAGGTAAGTCTGTAAACTTACTTTATTGCTCTATTGACAAGGATTCAGTTGTTGTAACTGCTTGGAGCAGTGGGCAGCTCCAGATTGATGCTCTAGCAGATGAGATTCAGCCACTTTGGAAAGCTGGAAGCTCTCCCCATCTTCTTCTAGACACTTCCGGTAATATTGAGAGTGTGGCTGTGATTTGCCAATCAGATTTGGAAGAATCGTCTACAAACCATGAATTAAAAAACAGAGAATCCCTTCTATTATTGAAGTTGGCGATTGTAGACTTATCACTGCCTAAAAATCCATTGAATCAATGCCTGCTTTCACTCTTTAGAGATTTTACTGTTTACATGGTGGTGGTGTGGACATGATTATCATACATCGCCTCCCTTTTTCAACTACAATTCCTAAAACGGAGGCGGCAACATCTGTCCGGCCAATTCTCACAACATCCTATTCTGAGTCTTCACCTCAGGCTCTTTGTGGTTTCCTCATGGTGGCAGATTCATATGGTCATTCACAATTTGTAGGAGTGACACCCAGTAATGAATGTCTTGTGGTGGAAATGAAGGGTTGGAATGAGATGCTTCCCTGCCACTTTGACTTGGATGTGAAACCTTCTGGTTCTACAGAGATCAAAATTTCTGATCTTCTAAGCAAAGAACTTCTTACTGGTCCTAAATCTATCATCATTCCTCCATCAACAAGTCTCGGATCCTTGACTCCTGACTCTATTGAAGGTCGATCCACTCTCCATCATTATATCAAGCTTTTCCATGAAAACTATGTGGAATATGCACATAAGGTACCAAAGAGGATCCATTTTCCTTGCAAATTGATGCTTTTCTTATCTCAATTTCTTACAATTTTTGTATTTGTGCGTATAATGCAAGATTTTGGTTAGTTCTAGTTAGCTTTAATTTTCGTAGTTGGTTTTATATATTTTAGAGATAGTTTCAATTTACCTTGCAAATCAATGCTTTTCTTATCTCAATTTTATCCAATTTTTCTATTTGTGCGTATAATCCAAGATTTTGGTTACTTCTAGATAGCTTTAATTTTTGAAGTTGGTTTTATATATTTGAGAGAGAGTTTCAATTTGCGTCCATAACTGTGGTGCAATAAATTTTAGAGTACTTTTATGCAAATTTAATATCCACACTTTTATTAATAGATAAACAAGTCTGCTATTTTTTAATAGTTTCTAAATGAGATGCACGTAATCTAATACAGCAAGCGAGAATAAAAATGCAAATCATTCGGGGTAAAGAAGCTAACACAAACACCTAATGACTATCAATGAGGATGAATAAGGAACTTATACTCAATTTCTAGAAAGTTTTAATTTTCTAATGGGATAAACATAACTAGAACTATAAAAAACACATAACTAAGAATATATGCATATAAATAAAAGTAAATATATAATAAATTTGAAGTTACACCAGTCACGCAATCACTCAATAGCTAAATAAAAATTATAAGAGAATTAAAAGGATTGAATAAACTAAATAAATCTCCAGCTTGAACAAAGATATCGTCTCTTTTGGGATTGAAGTATTAGAAGGATTAAGAAAACTTCTTGCCCTTAAAGTTTGTATTTTTATTTAAGCCATTTTTTTTTTTAATATGCCTCAACCTTTTTATTTATAGATGCACTAGGTACTGCAGAAAGGAAGCATGAATCCTATCATGCCCCATGATGATCTCCTCTAAGTCGAGCATGAGACATAACAAAGGCGAACAATTTAGTTAGATATATTTCTCATTAATATTCATTCTGACTTCACTAGTCAGGATTGTGTAAGTAGAAAATTAGTTTTTCTAGATCATCATGGAATATAAATATGCTTTCATATTCATCTAAGTTGATTCTGTTGAGTTATGTGTAATTAGAGGGTTTTATTGGATTTATTTGTTAAACATTGTTAACACCTATTTAAACACATATGTTGAATAAAACAACAAGTTTTCACCTCTACTGGATTTACGATATATGGAAGAAGCAATGTCGTCTGTGTTGCGATCCTGCTCCTGCTGCGAGAGGAGGAAAAAGCAAGTCATTGTGTTTGTATCGCAATCCTATATGTGTCACGATTCTGCTCCCGTTCCTGCTACGGGACGAGGAAGAAGCGTAGTCGGCTGGTTTGTATCGCGATCCTGTTCCTGTTGCGAAATCAGACAAGAGACTTCGGTATAGGGAAGCGTGAGTGGCTTCGACGCCGAGGACACAATACAGTCGCGATTAGGGGCGCTGAGAGGGACAAAGATTGGTTCTGTGTCGCGTGAGAGCAGGGTGATGCTTCCGTAATTTTTTGGGTAGCGCAAAGGATCGAGCGGCTCTGTCGTGCTAGAAAGAAGATCGTGCTATGTGGTTTTGCAACAAGTCGACAATCAACATTGCTAACAACTCGGTGCAACACGACAGAACTAAACATGTGGAGATTGATAGATTCTTCATCAAGGAGAAGTTGAATAACATATTGTTGGAACTAAGCCATGTAGCTACTAGAGAACAGGTGGTTGATTGCCTCACTAAAGGATGTAGTTCAGTGGAGTTAGCTAGATTATGTGACAAGATAGGCTTAGGGAATATTTTTTGCCCATCTTGAGGGGGAGTGCTGTGAGTTATGTATAATTAGAGGGTTTTATTGGGTCTATTTATTTTACATTGTAACATCTATTCAAACACATATATTGAATGAAATAGCAAGTTTTTACATTAAACAATCCTTTTGATTCATTTTTATCGAGTGAGTAGAAAGTTATTGTCTAGATCATCTTGGAATATAAACATGTTTTCATGTTCATCTAAATTGATTCATCATAATTATTAAATTGGAAGCACATATAATTTAAATCTTCAAAAAAAAAGCTTTTAAGAGATTTTATTAAAAATTTATACATGTTTTCTAAGGAAAATGAACCCAAGTAAAAGACTTTCACAATTGGCCCATTGACATCTCAAACATCAATGCATTCATGTAAATGGAAAGGTTTTCAAATGAAACAAAGTGATCCACTGTTGCACGTCATAGGCTAAGTAAACTTTTCAAAATGGCATAAATGATGTGTCAATTTACTTAAAATTAATTTTATCCGCATCTGCTTTGACAATAATGCTAAACAATTGAGTCGAAAATGTAAGAATGTTATGCATATTAAGAAAATATGATTAGTTTAAACTAACCCAACATTGATAAGCATGCAATGTTATGAAATACTTATCAATTGTTTTAAATTTCACGAAATCTCTTTCAAAATTCAAGATTCATCAACATATTATGTGCACATCTTCAGTGGGCTGCTCGATGATGTCATAAATCCCATCTATTGAAAATTTATCCTCCAAGTCCTTAAGACCGAAGTTAACATGGCTTCTTCGTCAAATACTAATGCAACACTAATTAAAATAGGATTCTCTAATCAAGTAAACTTACATAAAATACACATTAGTGAAATTCACAATCAATTTTCTCCAGTTTTCAAAGGCCTTCGATTTCTTTAAACAGAGAAAAATCATTTCGAAAATAGAACTCTCAGTACCGTGCCTATAAAGCTTGACCTCAAGTTCTAGCCTCTAATATGCGCTCCCAACTATTTCTAGTTTCACTTTCAACGACATCCATACTATTGGAAATAGATTATTATCAACATCCATTCCAGCTGAAGTTAATAACTGGCCCCCTTGTGGCCCCTTCAAAAAACAGTCGTCAACCCCAATAACTGGCTTGCAACCTAAGAGGAATTCTTTTTTACATGCATTAAAAAAACATACATTGTGACAAATCTCAGTCTATCTTCCAAATCTGTGTCTTGTGTTGTTTTTATAGATATAGTTGTTCCTGGATTTATTTTTGTAATTTACAAGCAATATAATCCTGAATTTTTCATCATCTTTCATGTGCCCCGACTTGTGTGTCTTGCTAACAACCTTCCTAGCTTGTGACTTTGAAACGTGCAACTTCAATATATCTATTAGTTCTCTAAAAAAATTAGTTTTGCACTGCGGATTCATCATTTATTTATAAATTTCTTTGCTATAATTTGTGAAGGTTAAAGTTTTGTTATGATAACTCCATTGATAAGTATGCTTTGTCTACCATGAATAACTTCCATAATGCTTTAAAATGTACAAATGAAATGAACAATTAGGCTTCCTGCTAATAGCTTTGCATATTCTTTTATCATTTTTTAAGAACTTTATGCTCTTATCCGTAGCAATTGACCAATTTTGCAGTACTTATTTAATTTCTTCTTTATTACTAAATCTCATTTGCACTTCAAGATCATATTTTTGAAATTCTGGAATAGGATTGAAAACTAGCAACTTAATGATGTCATCTTAGTCGTTGTTATGAAAACTGACTTTATTGTTGGAATTCATACAATCGCTATCATAACATTTTTTTTTCAACATTTCATTGGAAATTTGAATGCATTTTTCAATTTTCCACCTTTATTTGTTATACTTGTGAATTTAACAGAAGGATCAACATTACTTTCAAATATCTATTCAGCTTCATGAATGTCATAATCGCCGTCTATAAACTCTTCACAGTCATTTGAAACATTATAGTCGAAGTCTTCATCGTCATCATAAGAATTATTTATTTCATCTACCTTTATATGTTTATCTGTCTTCAACATTTTCGAGTTCAACATCATTTATTTTACTCAAATCACCAAAGAGTTGTGCAAAATTTGTATCGTCAAGCCATGCAAATATAATTTCATATACTCTAATACTTTGTGATATTCTCTATAACAAACAATATTATTAATTTTAAGGCATTCAGAAATTGAATTGAAAATATTGAAGTAACTTCATACCTATGCTTGACATCGATGGACCATCATGCTTGCTGCCCCCTCTATTAATCATTTTTTTTAATAGACCACTACTTCTAGCCTCCGCACTGAAAAAAATCACAAACCAAATGCCCTGAATGAAAGAAGGAAACACTTCAGTTACATCAAATTAATTTACTAAATCTAAAATACAGAACAAAAATAGATGCAGAAATACATATGTACAAATTACAATCCATGAATTGAGTTTAAATTATTATACAAATTTATATTTAAACTCGCAATTGAAAGAATCAACGAAAAGTTATGAACAAAGTAATACACATCTTAATTTGCGTTGAAATGATTGTAAATAACTATGCACAACACAAGAATGAAAAAAGATTTGTTCCTTGTATAATTTGTAAAAGCACATGTACACAATACAATCTTTAAGCTTAAAATGCTATAGATAAATAAAAGCAACAAAATAATTAAAGAACATGCCAAAAAATAGGCATTTACATATATACCGCCCAATTCCTATGTATTTACATATCTTACACCTGAACTTTAAGTGGTTCGCATGTAAATCTTCCAAAAAAACAAATAATAGTAGAAAATTATTTACAACCCTAACCCTAACCCTCTACCTGAAACCCTAAAGCCAACCCTTGCCTTATGCAACCCTAAAACCTAAAACAAACCTAACCTATTAGCTTACCCAAAACCCACACCAACAATCATTAGTTATAATTCCTTTTTTAACGATTTTAGGGCACACTTTGTAAAAACCAAGAGTACTCGATGCATGCTAACAATTTTTTAGCCATTAAAACTTTAATTAAAACATGCACGAAAGCTAAGGGTCTGTTTGACATCACTTTTCTTTCCTTTTTTTGTTTTTATTTTTTTATTTTTTTTGAAAACATATGTGGTAGCTATAATTTTTATATTTTTATATTTTTTATTTTTAAAAACAAATCAATTTATTTTTAAAAGCGCTCAAAATATTTAAAAGATTCATCGAATGTTTTTAAAAATAACCAACTCAGTGAAATTTTTAAATTTAAATCAAAACTTAAAAAATGGAAAGTAAAAAAAAGCAAAATTAAAAAATAAAAGTGATCTCACACACACCTAATTAAACAGAACACAATGATTAATTTGGTTGAAATAGGATCATCACGATTCATTTGACTTTGATGATCCTACATGAGCTGTTGTTTTTTTTTTTTTTTTCTGGATAATTACATCGAGAAACCTCTCAAGTTGTGTGGGGACATAATGAGCACAATTTGGTATCCGATTTCCTCTCAACCATCAATTTAATTTTTGCTTTTTGAATGTTAAAACCATCACATTGCTATAACTCAATTTAATCTAAGTTAGTGGCATCAGCATAATTAAAGATTGGGGCTTTTACATACATACCCCCTAATTCCTTGGTAATATCTTACTTTTTTACATTCATACCACCTAAATATTTTATTTCACAGAAAAAATATCATTATTTTGATTTTTAAAAAGTGAAATACACCTTTTCAAGCATAGCTAAGATTGCATATATGTAATTAAAGTTTAGATGTTAGGTATGTAAATCTTTCTTAAAAATAGCCATGTTTCGGCACCTCGCGCAAATACCATTACAGTGACCATAATATTTCTCCCAAACTCAAACGAGATCTAATTCTTAGTATGTGTTCAGGTGCACATTGAACTCGAACAGCATGGTGAGTATGTGAAGACAATAACAGACACCCAACTAAAACGCCTGAAAGAGGTAGAACAGTGTCTTTTGAAGCTGGAGCAAAATGAAAATGGCGTGCAAGGCCGGATCAATCGCGCCTTCAAGGTATACGAGCTATTGGAGCAGCGTCTGAAGAATTTTGAAGCATTACCTGCTACAAATAAAAAGCCACTTTCAAAGGCTGAAAGGGAATTCAATGCTGATCTAGGTACTTACTATATGACCTCATTTCTAAACACTACAGGCTTGTCTGGGATCATACTATATGCCTCATTTCTAAACACTACAGGCTTGTCTGGGATCATTTTAGCTTTTGTTTTGTGTTCTTCTTTTTTTAATTCGATATAATTACATACATAGTAAACATTGCTATTTATAGAATCTAGCACCCGGATGATATTTTTGAACTACTGAACCGATGTATTTACCTCGTGCCACAATCAACCATTGATAATTTGATAAAAATGAAAATATGGGCATGAATTTTGATATTTGAGTGAGAATTTGAAAAATGTATGAAGGAGAGTGGTTGATTTGTAAATAGTGATATTTTGGGTGCTATGTATGCCATTTAAATACATACCACTCAGTTCTTATGTATTTACATATCTAACCCATGAAATTTACTTTTACATTGATATCACTCAAATATTTCATATCACTTGCTACTATTTTAACTTTTAAAAAGTGAAATATACCTTTTTATTCATAGGTAAAGTGGCGGTATATATGTAAAAAATTGAAGTATAGATACACAAATTCATAAGGATTGAGTGGTATGCATGTAAATCTCTCTTTGTTTTTGCTTTTGTTTTTAAAAATATATTTGTTCAGTGTATTATTTTTATATTTTTATTATTTTTTTATAAACCAAATTAACATGTTCATGGAAACACTAAAAAAACTTTCAATGTTTTTAAAAACTAGGGTAGATTACATACAAGACCACCTAAAACATTGTTGTTCACAAATCAACCACCCTCTTTCATCCATTTTTCAAATTCTCACTCAAACGTCAAAATTCATGGTAAAACCTCAACCCATATTTTTCATTTTTATCAAATTCTCAATAGCTTGCTCGTGGCACGCGTAAATTCACCAAATTCACCGATTCGGTACAAAAAAATCACACTTGAGTGCTTAGTTTGTAAATAGCAATGTTTCGAATGGTCTGTATGTAATTATCCTCAACAAAATTATCACACTTTAATCAAATATTCAAACATATTATCTTTCAAATCAAAACAAAAACAAAACAAAATTAAAAAAAAAAAAAAAACCAAAAGCAAAGGTGAAATACTACATAATTACTGCTGCTGTGTTTCAGGCACACAAAAAAATATTTGATTGATTCTGAATGTAATGCAGATAGAATTACAAATCTGGAGCTGGATGAGTTTCGTTCTTCTATTGATGCGTTGAGCACGCGTCTGAAAAGATATCTTCAGACTTCTACAGCAAGTTCGCCAAACATGGGAAGGTTAGGTTCTGCAAGGAGTAAAACTAATGTTTCAAATGATCAAATTTCTCAGTTGATGTCGTCTTTAAGTCTGCTGTCCAATAGTAATAGTTGTAGTTAGCACAGGCCATGATGATGATGATTCTGTATGCTGTGAATGACTAGTGTGTTGGATTAATGTTATTTTTTGTTGTTAATAGTAATAGCTGTAGTTAGCACAGGCCATGATGATGATTCTGTTTGCTGTGATGACTAGTGTGTTGGATTAATGTTATTTTTTGTTGTTATTTTGCCATTGCAATGCAATGAAAGTCATTTTTTAATGAAGTAGTTGCATCCATTGCAGCACATTTTGAATGTTGTTTCTACCAATTTTTTATTCATTTTACATATATATATATATACTTTGTAACACTCAAATCTAACACATCATGTTAAAAGCACTAATATTGTTAACTTTTATTTTATTTTATTTTATCTATTATTATTATTATTTATTTGTTTATGATAGTTTTCTGTCTGTTTTGTATTTCAGATTGCCACCACAATTGTAGGTGTGGAGTTATTTTTCGAAACTTGGCTTCTTAAAATATTGTGGTTATATAAGAAAATTATTGTTTGATTTTTTTTTTGAAAGAAAATAATTACAATTTTCATTGTTTCTTTTTTAAGAAATTAATTTTTTTCACGCTAACTTTGCAATCATCTTTAAAAAGTTACAACTACCCCAAATTTATCCGAAGTGTTATGTATTTCAAATTCCTCTAATTTGGGCAAATTAAGGAGTATTTTCATTTGAGGTGTTTTAATTTTTTGTTTTAATTTATTTTATATTTATTTTACTTAAAAAAAATAATTTTTTCTTGACATTAATATCATATGAAAAACATCACTCATTATCACATTTTAATAGTCAAATTCAACTTTTCATCCATAGATAAAGCGCTACAAGTGTGAAAAATCAAACTTTATGTGTGAGATGAGTAAATCCATAAGAATTATTTGTTGAGAATCAATTTTGTGTTATTTATTTTGACAATTATGCTTATAAATTGTAAACCCCAAGGGCAAAAGAAGAACAATGAGACATCCACAAGCCGGGTTTCAGCGAGACTCACCAACTAAGCATGAGATAAATTCTTCGTTCTGTATTCAAAGTAGACTCACTAGTTGGCTCCGAGGAGGACTAGTCCGACCTAGTTTGAAGCATCTACATGTCAAGACTCGGCAAAATCACATGTTGTCAAAGAAGAGGATATCTAGTTAGCTTAAGAAAACCTAACAGCTCCATTCTAGTGTCGACCACTAATCTGACTTTGAATCTATACTAAAGGCACTTATCCCTATTGTGTACTTTTAGGTATTCATTACATGTACAGCTCACTATACAGCTTTTCTTATGTCATTCTAAGGGATCTTAAGGAAAGCTAAGGGCTCCAAAATTTTTGCATTTGTAATTTATACTATTGAGTTAGTTTGGGAAAATATTTTATTAGGTGTGTTGAACATGAATCTACATAGGGGTGTAATGGAGCCGAGCCGCTTCGACTTGACTTGCTAATGAGCTCGCAAGTCGAACTTATCTAGCGACAAGATCGATCTCGTAAATTAAACGAGCTCGAGCTCAAACTTAGTATGACTCGACTCGTCAGCCCGTGAGCTGATTCATTTCCAGTTTTGAATAAAACAAAGAATGGGCATTCACATACATAGCACACATTTCTTATTTCTTATAGATTTACCTATCTCACAAAAACTTCAATATTTACACGCATATCACTCAATTCTTTCCTATCACATAAAACATAATACTAATTATCACTTTTTAATAGTTAAATCAACATTTTATATGTATAGATAAAGTGCTGTTAACTTACTGAGATGGAGGGGCCTCTGAATAAAATGATCCAAGTTGTGTCAGATTAGAACCAAAGAACAATGCCAAGAGTAGAACTAGCTAAAGAGTCACCTGACTTATTAGCCAGGAGGAGGAACCTGAAAGCAAGAGCATTATCATCCATAGATGAAACCTATTGCATAAGAGTAAAAAAAGAGTAATATGCACTAGAATCTCATCGGTGAGAAGAGAAGAAAATCATGATTGATGAATATATTTTAATCGCCTATAGTTAATGAAATCCAGCCCCTATTTCAGAGATATGATAAAATATACCCTTCATCAAAAACATAACCATGAAGTTAAGAGTTGCCACAAAACCTCAAAAAATTAATTAAAGAATTGGTTAAAGCTAAAAAACTAAAAGAATTTATACTTGTCCGACCCAAGCTAAAGGGTTCACAATAAAACATTTTATGGAGTGAAGGAATGAATTAGTCCCTACATGCACAATTATTTTGTTGGAATCATACTCCACATTGTGGAAAAATAAGAAATACAGTAAACTAGCCTCAAGCAATTAAGGTTCACCACAATATGAGCACCCATCATTGAAGTCGTCCCGAACACTTTCTATGAGTTAGCTAAGCCATTGAATGAACATTCTTGTAAATGGTGTGATTGAGGTCACTACCCAAATTATCATAGTGATGATGTATTGATTAACACGAGGAGCTACCAAAATATCATTTTCAAGAGCATCTTAATAAAAATGAGCATCAAATAGACTTGTCTAAGCTCACTTAATTATGGGGTAATTTAGGCTCTTAGATCATTAAAAAAAAACTCTATGATCAAGGAGGATGATTATGGGTCTTCTGATCGGGTGGTTATGAAAATTATTCGTCAAATGACATAAATGTATCTCCCTCAGGTGGTATAAATGGATCCTCTCTCCTTACTTGGGAAAGAAACAATGAGTCAAATTTCAGTGTTATTCTAGATTGAAGACCCGACAATAAACTCCGTCGGCTGGCCACGATCACTGTTGGCTGCCCTTCCTCACTGTTATTTGTGAAATTTTCTTGTTAAAGACACATCTCAAATAAGGTGTAACAACTCGAATACGATGTACATGAATAATGTTGTATTGAAGATTTGGCGACAATTGTTTATGACCGCTGCATTAAAAATATGGTAACTTCTATTGAACTCCTAAAATTTTCTATATGTTGTATATCGGCAAGTGTTATCTCTGGTGTAATAGTAAACCTGAAAGAAGGTTGCAGCCACCAATCGACAAATCACCAAATACGGTTTCTATGACAGTTAACATTGAAGCCTCCCACTATAGCCTATGTGGGTAAATGACACTATTGCAGCCCCCACTATGACATTTGAAGCTGGTTGATGTTACTATAGACATTTGTGATTGGTTGATGGAACTACAACTACCAACTATAATCTATGTGCCAACTATAGCTTATGCAGCTAACTGCTACTGCAACTTCCAATTTTTGCCTCTCTGGCCAATTAACGTTATTACAACAACCAATTATGACCTATGTAGCTAACTACTAGTGCAACTTTCATCTAAGGCCTCTATGGTCAACTATCTGTCAGTGGAGCTACTAATTACTCCTTATGTGACCAACAATGGCCTATAAGGTTAACTGTTACTGTAATTTTTAACTACAACATCTATGGCCAACTATCGCTAGTTCAGCTACCAACTATAGTCTATGCGACCAACTAACAACTACTACATCTACCAAATATGGTCTATGTAGTTAACTACTACTGTAGCTTACAGCTACGACCTTTGTGGCCAACTAACTGTTACTACAACTACCAACTATGACTTATGTGACCAACTATAACCTATATGACTAAATGCTATTGCAATTTTCAATTATGGCATTTGTGGCCAACTAAATGTTACTACAGCTACTAACAATGACCATGTTGTGTTAATCACCATATATCTTACTCAACCCAAGTATCAAAGTTTTGTGTCATTCTCCATATATCTTATTTGGATAGGTCCTAGTATTAGAGTCTAACTCCTCATTTTACAACAAAAACCACAAAGAGTAGCAAACAAGTTCACTCTCTAGGGAGTCTAAGTGGTTACCCTGGCAAGATGAGGCCCATTTAAAGGAAACAATCTTCTTTAGGGATTTTGTGTTAAGGCACCGACAAAGAGTAAGAAATGGGTGAACATCAACTATTAGAGCAAGCTTAAACGGCCAAACAAGGGAGCTTGAACTAAAGGATTCTACTTAGTCACAAAGCTGACTATTCAACAAGCTTAACCGGTCTAAAGATCAATCATGCCTTAAAGAAAGCATAATCAGCCAAAAGATCCCATTCACAATCACACGTCAATGAATATTTTAGCCCAATGGTCCTTAATTTTCACTGTTCAAAAGTGTTTGATTGGAGTACAAGTAAAATGGTTAAAAAGAAAAAAAATCGCTTATTTCCAGGTAGAATGAGCACTCAATACTTAAAATTCTTCACTTTATTTCTAATCAATATACTACACACTTAAACACCCACCTGAACTCATTAAGAAACTATTGACCAACTTTTCAAGCAAATGAAAATATAAATTAAAATGTTTTGAATTCAATTTAAGTCATAATGAAACCTTATAATCATCAAATTTACTTTAGCATATATACATTATAAATATTAATAATTAATCACGTGTACATATCAGCAAAATTAATGACTATAACATTGACTTTGATCAAATTTAAGTTGAATTATAGGGACTCAAATGTCTTTCCTATAATCAAAAGAAATATTTTGACATGCTACCTCACTAGATTTTATTTCCTCTTCAAAATAAAACGGATAGATTTGTTTCAACCATAAAATCAGAAAGACCCTTTGCATTGAGAAATCAAATCACTTTTTCATTTCACCTGTGTAATTTTGAACTCATAAACAGCATGCAAAGAGAACCATCATATACTCTCAATTAACATTTGATTTTGCTTACAAAAAACTTGCTATTTTCACAAAAAAAAAAAAGAAAAAGAAAAAAGGTTCTACTTACCCTTCCAAAAAATTGAGATTGAATAGCTACAACCCTTCAATGAAACCATCTTTTGGTAAATCAAAAGCAGGCAAGAAGAACTATCATATACTGTAAAAACCTAGCCAAAAATTCCCCCAATATATAGAAACCAAGAGAATGAGATCTACAAAACCTTAAAGGCGTTCTTTGCCTCATTCCATCTTTACTACAGTCTAGATTTTGAGTTTTTCAGATTTGCTTTTAACAGCTTTATCAGATTTTCCTCCATATTTCTTCTGCTGCTTCTTCTTCCCTTTGGAAGAGAAATCATCATCATCATCATCACTTTCATCGAATTTTCCTTTAGCAGATTTCTTCCCAGCATTACAAAACATTATTTCCTTCTTCCTTTCAACCTCTTTTTCCACATCCTTGGAACCCGGTCTCCAAATAAACACAGACCTATCAGGATTAACATAAATTTATAAAAAATCCCTTAAAACTAGAACTAGCACTTATAATGCAAAAATAAATAAATAAATTATAAAAACGGTAAAAAATATAAAATACTGAGACTAGAAATAATAGACCTGGAGCTCCCAGTTGCCAGAATATCATCCCGATGGTGTAGTTTGTTTACTGGACTAATAGTGGTTAAATCTGGATCAACCACCTCTGCAACAAGATGGCCTGTGCTCGTGTCTATGAAGTCAATGGGATGTAATGCCACACCATTATAATTCTCACTTATGTATCGACCAATAACCGCTAGCGACTCAGAAGGATCCTTTCGTAAAATCATTAGAAATTAGATTCAAAAACATAAAAATTCAAAAAATGCAAAGATTTTCAGTTTATGATTTAAAAAAAAAAAAGAGAACCTTTGGATCCCACTCAGCTCTAAAAGGAGTAAGGTGACGATTAAAATCATGGCTGTGGACAATTTCTCTACTGGGCAAATTCAAATTTCCAAAGACCGAGTCCCAGACTCTTATTCGATTGTCTTGCGATGTCGTAAGGATTTTACTTCCAGTATGTGGAGAAAAATAGGCCGAATTGACAACACGAGTATGAGCAAGACTGGCAAGAAAAGATCCAGATTCTAGTCGGCGTATGTCCCACATATGAGCCTAAAATCAAGCAATCCAAGTGTTAATAGTAAGTAAATAGTACAACTATAGTTAAGGCGGAACCAGGTTATATTGAGGGTGGGCAAGAATTTGAGATTTGTCTATATAATTAGTGAAATTTGATAATTTTTTTAATGCAGTTTACATAATTTAGCAATTGTCTCTTCTCCATACATTTTTTTGCCCAATACTCTGAAGAATTAAATATTTGATGGTTTTGCCCACCCTAAAAAATAAAGCTAGTTCCTCAATATAAATTAAAACTATATTAAAAAATAAAAAGCTCACAAAATGATCATTTCCACAGCTCAGAAGGAGATCTGGTTGTGTGGGATTGCAATGTAGCCCAACAACCTTGCTTCCTTTTCTATGAATAAGAACTGGTTCTCCAATCTTCACCTTTTCCCTAGTATCAAACCTAAGAGTTTTTCAAAGAAAAAACTGAACTTGAGTACATGTTAAGATGCACAATTATTCACATTTTAAATCAAAGAAATTATTACCACTATAATCATAAAATATTTAATACTAAAGCTTACCCACCTCAGCATCTTAAAAGAAAATATTTAATTGGCAAGAATAAGTAGTAGGAATAAACAAAATAACGGTCAAATTCCCAAACAGAACTAAGGAAGTAGTTTTAGGTACAAAACGGTCAAATAACCAACCGGAACTAAGAAAATACTTATAGGTTAAAAGAAAAGGTACTCACAGGTAAATATAGCCAAAGTTATCTGCGGCTAGTAAAAGCCCTTTATCCGAATTAGAATCCATGCCATATAACATCCGCCATGTAGATGGACCCTACAAATCAGGTATAGCTTGAACTTGGAATAGGAATCATATCAGATTGTTCAGAATAATATTAGGAGAAAAATCTAATCTATATGCACTCACAAGCATAACATTATTGAGTATAAAATAGTAAAATAAATACGTGCGATAGAAAAGATAATGTAACAGATTATTTGCATGCAATATAGACAAATTGCTCGCTAGAAAACTTATGACTCCAACATTACTTCTTTCGAGTTGATCAATATGTTTTTTCTATACAAGGAGGCAAAGTGGTTACAGGTGTATAATACCTCGACTTGTTGGGAAATTGCAACTTGTAAATGTCCTCCATGGAAAGGCCAAAGTTTCCTTGGTTGGGACTTCCTTTTTTTAATTTTTTCTTGGTCAGTCCCTCGGTAAAGTGGAAATGCACACAATTAAATTAGTTAAAACAATTGCATATTTCTAATATTGTTGCCTCTTATTTTCACTCATGTTAATCTATAATAATATCCATATATCTAGTTGCTTCAACTATATAAGATATTTTCAGTATTTCCTCACAATATAACTTCCTCTGGTACTATCAATCATCAAATTACTTTAGAGCCCTATTCCAATCTTGTCAATGTTTGTCCTGACAGATAACCCCACTATTAGTAGTCGAAAATTCAACATATGATTAGAATTCAACTTGTCAAAGGCTTAGTTCATTTACAGCCTTAGTCATAATTTTGCATTTGGGTTGTTGTATTCCTCATCAATGTACTAGGAAGAATATATCCAGAAGAAAACTAGAAAAATAAATAAAATACAATTTGAGCGAAAAGATGATGCATGAATTCATCCAAATAGACTTCTCTTTATTTCACGCCTACAGGTAGCAAATCTACAATGAATAACAAGGCTTATAAGCTTTAATTCAAAAAGAAAATTTTGATAATATCATATATTAAAAAAAAAACTATCTTAGAAGACCTTTACAACATAATCCATCAATCGCATTTCATTTTAGTCATTTGGTCTCCTTGGATTGATTAATTATTGAACCACTACTACTAAAAGATATATAAAGCAAACCGCAGAAAACCAGCCAGAAAAAAATTAGGGGCGCATCCGAAAAAAATAGGGGCAATAAAATAAAGACCAACCGAAACTTTCTATTTACAAATCAACCACCCTCTTTCATCCAATTTTCAAATTCTCACTCAAATATCAAAATTCATGGTAAAACCCATACTCATACTTTACATTTTTATGAAATTCTCAAGAGTTTGATCCTGGCACGCAGATACACATTAGTTCGGTAGTTCAAAAAAATCAGCTGTGTGATTAATTTTTAAATAACAATGTTTTGGGTGATCTATTTGTAATTCTCCCATTAAAATAATATGCAAACAAACAATTTGGTGCAACTCTGCAGCGTATTCCACAAATGAATATATCATTCGGGTAATAGAATGCAAACTTCATATTCAATAACATTTAAGAGCATCGAATTGGTTCATCAAATCAAGGTCAACAATAAGAAAAAGAAAGATTTACATACATAGAACTCAAATCTTATGCCACCATTCGTTTGCATGAGAAGGTGTATTTCACTTTTTAAAGTTAAATTTGTGTTATTTTTAAGGTGATATGAAAGATTTGGGTGGTATAAATGTAAAAAGTAAAATTCAGATCTTAGAAATGTAAATGCATACGAATTGGTTGGTATATGTAAAAGCCCCAAAGAAAAATGCAGATGAAGCATACTCAAAAAAAGACCGAAGCGACGTGTAAATAAAAGCCTATACTACACTAAAGGAAGAGTATCTACATTCCATCCATCAGGGTTAACATCGATCAAAAGAACTGCAATTCCAGTTTCCAAATCAGTGTAGCTAATTGTCCCATCTGAAGATGATGTATAGAGCATGAAATCATTTCTGGTGTCAAACCTGAAAGAGAAAACCGACATGAACTTGGATCTTACAAATGAAATTTTGAAAAAAAAAATGAGAAGAAAAATAACAGTAACTATTACTTCATGTTATTAACTATGCAGGAGTGTATAGATCCATAGACTGTCTTCTCATTTGGATTGCTGTAATCCCATATGCCAATTTGCCCTTTCTATTAATAAATAGTAGGTATAAGAGAAGGGATCAATGGAAAAATAAATATTACATCTACTAAACATGCAATAAATTATTAATTGAAGTCATTATTTCTCTCAACCAAACCAAATGAAAAAGTAAAGAAAAACATCTTATACCTTGTCTCCTGATATAAGTACACTGTTCCTAGTTGGATGGAACTCCAAACTTGTCACACGACGGCTGTGAAACTTAATAATACCACGATCCAATTTATCAGGGACTACGAATGTGTGTTTGATCTGAAAAATATATAAAATGGTTTAATTTTATAATCACATTTCTAGCAAAGTGATTTTAATAATAATATGAGCGAAAAGAAATCAAAAAATAATTAAGGCGCAAAATTTATCATCGCCTAGACAACATACCTACAAAAACTAATGCGTAAAACAAATACCAAATATATACGGAATTTCATGAAACTACTAACGCTCAAAATATATCATCACCCAGACCATATACAAAAAATAATGCGTAAAACAAATATCATGTATTTATGGAATTTCATAAAACTACCAAAGAAACACACAATAAGATGCCCAACAATATGCAAAATAGGGTTTTGTGGAATGCAAAAAGAGCACATGGTAGTAAATACTTTAATGGCTTACTCATTATAATAGGGCATTATTCAGGCCTTTGATTTTGCTATTTAACCATTCTAAACATATTAATTTACTCCCTGGCATGTTATCCAAACCATTGATACCACTTATGAACTACAACAATGACACACAACTAGATTAGTTAGTGTCAATCTAAAGGGCAAACCCTACTGATTTTTCCCTCAATCAACATATAAATTCACCTTAATAATGAAAGCAACCCTTCCACAATTGACTTGCGCCAAGAAAATAGAATTGTCGATCATTCCCTAGATACAAGTAAAATATGGACGGGTCAACTCAGGCTTTCAAGCCAAAATCTCCGTCCAAGTCAGTTTTAACATAAGATTGTTGGCCGGACCTCCAAACACATGCCAAAGTCCAGGTCTAACGCATCCAAAGTTAAGATTGATGATAAAAAATAAATGAATGTTAGTAAAAAAAAAAACCATAGATTATAATGGTAGACTAGTAATATTAAATAATGAGGTGGTGTAGCATTAAATTCATATGTTTGTTGTTGTACGCCAGTAATAATCACATAAGGCAGATTCGCCAAAATCAAATCAAGGAAGAGAAAAGAAAAACTCTAAACAAGTATCACATGTGTGGAAATCTAGGACCAGCCTCATTTCTATGTTGGGCCCAAGCAGACATCCAAGGAGTGATGGATGGATTAATTGATGACAACTTGGAAAACTCCTTAATTAGTTTTAATTCTCTTCCTATTTATGTTTATTTCAAAATTATTTCATTTCCATGTTTAGACTAGATATATTTGATAAGATTGTAAATTAGAAGAGGTCGATTTTCCTATATATGTAGCCTTATGGTTGAATATTGGTAATGAGAATTAAATAAGTATTTTCTCACATGTTTTTTCTTCATGGTATCAAAGCCCTAGGTACGGCTCGTCTCGTCTGCTTCTTGGTTCGACGTCGTTTGAATCGTGTGAGGGCTGCCATATGCTTTGTCTGCATCATTGTTTGAATGACCCCTCATTTGCACTGTCTACATTAACTGCAACCTCCAGACAAAACCGTCGTGTGGGACCAAAGGGATCAACACGTTCGACTTCCGCTTTGTCTTCATCCTTGACGTCGGTCATACAATTGCTATCGACCGAAGTTGACCCTTTGTCATCAATTGTTCGAAGACTTTAAGCCTTAAGATTTCTTTGACTGCCAACACCGACCCTATAGGCTCTCTTCTGCTCGCTTCTACAGCCACCGAAGCCTCTTCAGCAGCCGAGTAGCCAAAATTCCCCTTGCAGCTGTTAGAATCTCTATAGCCAGCCTGCAGGCCTTCCTCCGCTCCTTATAATAGCAGTTGGACTCCGCATTCAGCTGTAGTCCTCCATTCTCGCAACAAAAAACAACAAACTCCTTTATGCAAACCTAAACGTGCATAGAGTTTATGATCGGGTACATAATGAAAACAATTAATTCTACTCCAACGTATGGTTCTAAATCAGAAACAAGGAATTCTATCCAAACACCCCCTGAACTCTTCTTTTATTACAAACCATATATTCAATAGTCATAACATTCTTCAATGGTCCCAATACATGTTTATGTATATTCATGAAAAAAGAAAATAAGCATATCTAAAGAGAGATGACACAATTCCTGAGCTCCCTGATACTAATCATCACACATGGAGGATTCAAGACTTTATGATTATGTCTTGGTTAGTCAACTCAATGACCACTGAAGTAAGAGAAAATTTCTTGCTATACAAAATAGCCAAAAAATTTGGAAGGCTATAAGAAAAACTTTTTCCAAAAATACTGCAGAGTTGTTTAAGATCAAAACTAAACTACATAATTTGTCAAGGCGAATTAAGTGTCACTTAATATTTCAACACCTTGATAAAGCATTAGCTTCAATTTGATATGTTTGAGACATATGTGTGGAAAATGTCCACATCATATCGTGATGTATAAATCCATCATCGAGAAGAAGAGAACTATGAAATTCCTAGTAGGACTAAGGAATTTGATAAAGTGAGAGAGTGGATTATGAGAATAAGGCCTCTGTCAACTCGTTAAGTTTTTGGTAAAGTTAGAAGAGAAGAGAGTAGAAATAAGCTTATGATAGCTGGAAATGAGATAAGCTCAGCTCTGTACTCCTATAATTCTTCCCATGGCTCAAAATTAAAAAAAAATCATCCCAAGCGTGGCTACTGTAAGAAAATCAGGCACCTCAAAGATAGATGTTGGAAACTCCATTGAAAACCTGCATATTAGAAACCTAGATATGAAAGTAAAGATCAAGAGAGCAAGAGTAATGTTGTAATCACATTTGAAGGAATGGCTAACCCAATCACCAAGAAACTGTTTGAAGTACTGAAAAAGCTCCTTGAGGGTAATTCAAAATAACACACCAGCCTCATGACACATCAAGGTAACATATCTTTCATCAACAATAAGAAATTTAGACATTGGAGCATAAATTCACGAGCTTCTGATCATGAATGCTCTAGTCAATTATCAAGAGGCTTCTACATCTAGATCTGCTATATTTTGTCACGACCCGACCCGGAGCATAGAATTAAGCAAGGTGAGTGCAGACGGTCGGATGGTGTGAATTAAATTTTTTATATTAATCCAAAATTTAACAAATGAAAGAGTAAACAAACAAATTAAATTAAAGCGGTAGAATTAATATTACTTTATTACTGGTTGTCCGTGTCGTTTATACATGTTTTCTCCTGTATTGCTCATTTCTAATCACTTAATTAACATGAAAAATTAGTTTAAAATAACTGTGAGCTAAACAAGTCAAAGAATACTCATACTCATAAGCCACAAAAATACAAAAAATAAAGCAAAATACATGCCAATTAAACTTTTAAATAAATTAATATAAATATTTAATATGTTATCAATGAACCTTACTATATCAATAACATACCAATATCATTTTATATTTGTACAACCGTCACAGAAGCACCGTCTAAAAATTACCGTCTAAAAATTAAAAATTGTGTCAATTAAGACACATCAATATCAATATCCTTTTCAATATACGCGCATGAGTACTTTAGTGTTTCCCCACTAGTAACAACAAGAGGTGACTCCATCATAGTCAAGCATATATATACAATCACTCTATATAGATTATATCATTCACAATTTCAGATCACACAACATGCAAAACTATAATACATCAATTATTTCATAATATGTGACTATAAGCATTCACATCGAGATGATCGATAAAAATTAATAGTAGAAAAATCAATTTCACTAATCAGGCATGAATAACAATTCATACAACTAGTTTAGAAGAGATACTAAAATAATACTGTAATTTAATAGTAGGGGTAATCATATCGATGAAGCTTAATTTGTTCTTGAATTTATATTACTTCATCACTTTTTTAAGCCTACAATAACCATGAGTATAAATTTAATTAATTTATTATCTTTATATTATTTAAATATTAAATTTAAATTATTATACCTTATGTAATCCTAACACACACACACACACACACACATATAAAATCTTTATTAAATACTTTTAATTAAAACTACTCACCCTTAAGATTCCCGATCGAGTTGTAACCCACGCAAAAGCTTTCTCCACCTACGGAATGCAGCGTCCTCTTCCTCTTCTCCCGTCGTCACCTCCCCCTCGTTCTTCTGCTTAGGTTTACAAGCACACGCGACCAACGGTTTGGCTCCTTCCTACGCCGTCCTCCTCTCCTTCACACGTAGCTCAATGCAGCGACGATCCTCATCTTCCTTTGAGTGTTGTGCATGGCCTCTCAACACCTCTCCTTCTTTCCTATGTTTTCTGACCGCAAACCCAAAAGCTCCCATCTCACACGCGATTTATAGAACAAATTCCCCTCTTTGGCTTCCCTACTATTCGCTTCCTTTTCCCGACTCCTCGCTTCCACTCTCTTCTATTCGACTGCCCGACTCCTCACATCATTTTTTTTTCTCCCTCGTAATGGATATGGAATTTCACAGACATGCAGATAGATCACACTAAAAAATTATTGGAAAAGAAGAAGTAGAGCTATCTCAGAATATTATTCTATTCACTATTTTATATGTTTCACAGTTGAATTGCAATTTGATTTCAATCTAGTAAATTTACTCATGATACGAAATGTATAAACTAAATTTTTTGCAAACTTTTGTAAACTTTTGGTAGTAAATTTGGGGAAGATGATTCACAGTGTGGAAATAAATCAAGGCTTATACTCGTTCAAGGAAAATCTTTCTCTAAACAAGTGATCCCATATCCATCTCTTCCTTAAGTCTCTAAGGCTGCTAAAAAGCAAGTCATGTTATGACATAGTTGCCTAGGTCACCTAATTTCAATTGTGTTACAAAGTTGAATCATAATTTTTTTATCAATAAAAAACCTAATACTTATCATTGAGAAATTTGTCAATTTATCAAAACACATTAAAAATGTTTTATCTTGTGATCAACCCTCAAATTTTTTTTTTTTTATTATCCACAATGATATTTGAGGACCTTCAAAAGTAAGAACCCTAAGTGGACTAGATGATTTGTCTCATTCATTGGCGATCACACTATTACCATTTGGGTATTCCTAATGAAGAAGAAATCTAAAATAGCACAAATTTTTCAAATCATCCATGGCATGCTTCAAACTTAATTACAATGCAAAATTCAGATCCTCAAAACTTATAGTGCAATGAAATATTTCAACTTCATCATTGAATTATATCTTTCAAAAAATAAAATCAATCATTTCAGTTCATGTATTGATACCCCACAATAAGATGTGATAACTGGGAGAAAGAACAGACACCTTATTTAAATATCTAACTCAATTATGATTTTTCATCAAGTTTCAAAATATTTTTGAAGGAGAAGAGTTCTTACTACAATGCAAAATATCAATCGAATGTATGCTCGGGTACTTAATTTCAAAACACTATTTCATATCTTGATGGAAACATATCCCCACATCAGAGCTTTCCTCTATTGTGCCACTTCAAATTTTTTTTGATGTGCATCTCTTGTTCACATCAATTTTCCAAATTGCACAAAAACTTAACTGTAAATTCATCAAGCATATTTTCTTTAGTTATGTCTCCAATTAAAAAAAACCTATAAGTGTTACTCTCACCTGTTATCAGAAAACACTATAATTCCATGGATATCATATTTTTTAAAATCAATCATACTATCCTAAATCTGATGTTCAAGGGGAGAGTATATGAAAATCAATTTTGAGATGCATTTAATGACACATACACTACCTCACAACCTACCCCCTTCCACCAAGCCCTTTTATCTCCCAAACACAACTGCGTGAAAATATCCTACTTGAAAATACCCAACAAAACCAACTTGAAGTTCATAATGAATAACTTCGTGTGTACACAATGAGAAAAATCCTAAGCAGGTGGAAGTCAACTTGCAAAGACAGAGCCGCTCAAACTAAAAATTGAGTCCACAGTCACCTGAAATTTTTGGTAAGTCTAGAACTCATAATTTATCTACTTCCTCTTCTGAAATTGAGGACAAGATAAGGAAAGTCATACTAAACATTCAATTGAAGATTATGTAGCTTATGAAAAGTTATCCTCACCTTATAAAACTTTTGTATCTAACATTGTTAGTGTACAAATGCCTAAATACATTCATAAAGCTCTTAAAAAACTAGAATGGAAGAAAGCAGTTGAAGAGAAAATTCAAGTACTAAAGCATAATGACACGTTGATTCTTATTAAACTTACTCGAGATAAGAGGTCAGTTAGATGCAAATGAATATTCAACATCAAGAGAGCTGATAGTGATATTGAGAGATTCAAAGCTAGGCTAATTGAAAAATGTTTCACTCAAGTCTATGGGATACTATCATGAGACCTTCGTACCAGTTGTTAAATTGAACAATACAGAGTTCTCTCAGTAACAGTTAACAAAGAGTGGAGATTGCATCAACTTGACATAAAAAAA
>NW_018164444.1:35953742-35960305 GCF_001263595.1 Phalaenopsis equestris | reverse complement strand
GGTGGCCTTAACAAAGACCTTGATGAAGTATGGGGTCGTATTCTTGGTCGAGATCCTCTTCCTTCCGTTCAAACTGCTTTTACTGAGATTCGTCGGGAAGAAAGCAGAAAACTTGTCATGCTCGACACTTCTACTCCTTCAACTCAATAGTCGCCCATGAACTCAAATAGTGACCAGCCCTCGTCCAGGCCACCTCAGACCGGTCGTCCCACTTGTGATTTTGTCATTGTCACAAACCCAACCACACTCGGGACGAGTGTTGCAAACTTCACGGTAAGCCAACATACAAACTTTCGGCCAAATCCTCTGTTGTCAAGGGACTCACGGTGATGGCTGAACAAGGCACAGCTCAACCAACTCCTACTCGGAACATCCTGAATTCTTCTAAATCCCAAAAAAATCATATGGACTAAATGATCAAGCTTCTTAGAGTCAATCAAGTCTCTGAGGGTTTGTTAACCTTCCACGTCCGACAAGGTACTCTTTTTATGGGTCTCACAATTTATTCCTCCTCTAGTAAGTGAATTATTGATTCAGCTGTCACAGATCTAATGATTAGCTGCTCGCAAGCTTTCCCGACTTAGTATCTGTGCTCTGGAAAAAATACTGTCAAAATTGTGGATGGATCCTATAGCTTCATTGTTGGTAAATAGTCAGTAGTACAAACGACCGATCAAAATCTGAAGTCTGTTTTACAAGCTCCCCGATTGCAATGCAACTTATTATCTATCAGCAAGTTGATAAGTGATATCATTGTGTTGCTAATTTATCTTCTGATGGTTGTGTTTTTTAGGATCGTCTTTCAGAGAGAATGATTAGAACTGCTAAAAGAGCAACTGGACTCTACTACTTCTAAGAAGAGAACACGCGGAGTGAAGACATGACACTAAAAAGTTGTAGTCTATCTTGAGTAATTGAATGCACATTATGTTGTTGCATTGTCATTTAAAACACCCTAGTTTTCAATATTTGAAAATTTTGTACCCTTCTATGTATTCTAATAAAAATCTCTCTAACTTCAATTGTGAGACATGCTACTTAACCAAATATTATCGGGTCTATTACCCACCTCACACTTACAAACCTTCCGCACATTTCTCCCACATTCATAGTGACATATGGGGTCCTTCTCGCGTTTTCAGCTACACCAATAAACCGTGGTTTTTTATTTTAATTGATGACTACACTCAAATGGCGTGGGTCCACATTTTAAAAGTCAAATCGAAAGTTATTATGACCATCCAAAACTTCTACAATTTTGTCCTAACTCAATTCAAAACTCCCACTCAGGTCATTCGAACTGATAATAGTCGTGAGTTTTACAAATCTATTCTGAGTAAATTCTTGGTAAGTAAAAGCATTCTCAATCATAGTTCCTGCACGGACAACCTCAGCAAAATGGGGTAGTCGAGAGGAAAAACTGTCAACTCCTCAACGTTGCTTGTTCAATTATGTTTCAATCCAATATTCTGAAACATTTTTGGAACGATATCATTCTAACTGCCACCTATCTCATAAATAGTCTTCTCCAAAATTTGCAAGTTTTGAACCCCCTTAGTCGTCCTGATGTCATGCTTACCGACCAATCGGATCTTCTCCATATTAGAACGCAAGATTTTTTGGTGTATTGCCTTTGTTCGAAACACTACCCATCTCAGAGTAAACTTGATCACATATCCATAACATACATCTTCATAGGATACTCCGCAGCTCAAAAGGGGTACTGCTGCATTGATCCGACCACAAACAGAATCTATGTGAGTGTTGATTTCTTCTTTGAAAGTGTTCCCTATTTTTCTAGCTCGACAACAAGTGAAGGGGAGCTCAAGTTCCCCAACATTGTCCCTTATCCTTCTCCTATGAATGGTTATCCCATTGTTCCTACCACTAAGAAGTCTCGTGTCCCGTTAATTGCACCATCTCCTCCACCCATATTCCGAGTCTACACTCGACGCACATGTCCCAATGCTCCTACACTAGATCCTGCTACATCCTTATAGGACCTTCACTCCACTTCTCATAATTCGCAAGTTTTGAACCCCCTTAGTTGTCCTGATGTCATGCTTACCGACCAATCGGATCTTCTCCATATTAGAACGCAAGATTTTTGGGTGTATTGCCTTTGCTCGAAACACTACCCCTCTCAGAGTAAACTTGATCACATATCCATAACATACATCTTCATAGGATACTCCGCAGCTCAAAAGGGGTACTGCTGCATTGATCCGACCACAAACAGAATCTATGTGAGTGTTGATTTCTTCTTTGAAAGTGTTCCCTATTTTTCTAGCTCGACAACAAGTGAAGGGGAGCTCAAGTTCCCCAACATTGTCCCTTATCCTTCTCCTATGAATGGTTATCCCATTGTTCCTACCACTAAGAAGTCTCTCGTCCCGTTAATTGCACCATCTCCTCCACCCATATTCCGAGTCTACACTCGACGCACATGTCCCAATGCTCCTACACTAGATCCTGCTACATCCTTATAGGACCTTCACTCCACTTCTCATAATTCACAAGTTTTGAACCCCCTTAGTCGTCCTGATGTCATGCTTCTCAACCAATCGGTTCTTCTCCATATTAGAACCCAAGATTTTTGGGTGTGTTGCCTTTGTTCGAAGCACTATCCCTCTAGGAGTAAACTTGATCCCATATCCATAAAATACATCTTCCTCGGATACTCCGCTACTCAAAAGAGGTATAAATGCATTGATCCGACCATAAACAAAATCTATGTGAGTGTTGGTTTCTTCTTTGAAAGCGTTCCCTATTTTTATAGCTCGGCAAAAAATGAGGGGGAGCTCGAGTTCCTCAACACTGTCCCTTATCCTACTCCTATGAATGGTCATCCCATTGTTCCTACTACTAAGAAGTCAAGTGTCCCGTTAATTGCATCATCTCCTCCACTCACAATCTGAGTCTACACTCGGCGATATCCTCAACACGATCCCTCCTCAGAATGAGAAGGTGAGTTCTCCAAGTAAGGCACGCAATCAGACATGTTCCCTCTATTCTATGTCAAAATATGTCTCTTTTCATAGTTTATCGCCGATCTAAAGAGCATTTGTTACTGCCCTGCTGGAACATCAGATCATTGCTACTATTGAGGGTGATCCGGCCTAAAAAACGACGATAATGGGAAAGATGAATGCCCTCCAGCAGAACCATACGTGAGACGTCGTGGTTCTTCCTCAGAGTAAGAAAGTTGTAGGGTGCAGATAGATTTTTAGCACCAAGTTCAACTCTGACAGGTTCTTTGAACACAATTTGTCTATCTCAGTGCAAATATGTGATTGATCTCTTGACAGAGAACAATCTTCTTCTGTACAAACCAGTTGTTGCTCCCATGGATCCTAATGAAAATTTATCTGGCATTCTCAATTATGTCTTTCAACAAGATTCATTTCCAACGTCTTGTGGGAAAACTCATCCACATTGCAAACCCGCCCCAACAATATCACGCAGTTAGAATAGTGAGTCAATTCATGCATGACCACTACGAGCATCACCTCCAAGTTGTTCATCAGATTCTCCACTACATAAATTTTTTATTCTGTTTTATTCTGTTTTATTTTCTTTCCTAGTTGTTTTATTATATTTTTATTTCTTTCTTTTATTATATCTATTGTAATTGAGTTTAAATACCCCTCCTCCTATCAATAATATTGTGCTGACCTATTCCAAATCCCAACATAATTTTTTTTTTAGAAAACTAAGATCTAGCATTTCAACTCTTTACGGTGATATCCTTAAACAAGAGTGAAGGTTGTGTCAACTCTCAGCAGCACATGTAAACCAAAAGCACCAAGTTTACTCACAATACAGCAACGGATACAAGTTGATTCCAAAATTTAATCCAGTATCAAAGCATAGCTGATTTCTATCTCCACGAGTAGCTGCCCTCCCCTCCCTGCTCTCCCGGCTTCTGAGTAATTCCCCAAGACAACTCTTCTCTGCTCAGCATCTCACCCTGCTAACGTCCCTTGCAACATCGCCTCTTTTTTAGGCCTCCCTTGCTGCAGTTTCCAGCCACATCCCCTCACGGTTCAACATCTCACACCAACACCCATGCCCATCACGAATTCTCTCAACCTCTCCTCATGTCTTTTTTTCCATTGTTTATAATCCTTGGAATTTCCAAGAAACTTTAAAATAGCCACATTCCAAACTACCGTACTCAATACACCTCAACTCAATCATTCATTAATCGCGTTAACATCTTCTCTTACTATCTCTTCAAACTGACAACATGCCATCCTAAATATGAATTGAAATATACTATTAATAGCATCCACCCCTACCCACCAACACAATCACCAATGGCACAGCATCTTCGAATCCCTCGTACAATATGTGGATTTGCTAAGAAAAACTCATCTTTAGTGCTCTTACCAAATATCTATCCACTCCCCACAACCCTCTTCTCACCCACTCTACACATGCACTAAAGTTCGTAAAATCCTAGCCAATACCAAAGCCAAACCCACCCAAATATACATCAAATAGAACAAGGATCAACACAAGAATCCTGACAATATAGTACTTATTCAATGAAGTGCAAATCAGCTTGTTGCTCTTGACAATCCCATTATTTTTTAAAATGATGCTAATGACAAAAATCCTATCGTTAAAGTAGTTGACACAATGAAACTTCCATCATTTTTTATGAATTTCATGAGAATTCATTCAAAGAGAAAATTGTTCACTTCATAAATAGCATCCTTCATCAACAACTCTTGTTATGGCTAACCCAATGACCTTTCACAACAAGTAATGGCACATGCCGCCGCTACTAACCTCATGTCCTCTCAAGCTTCAAAGAACCACTCACTCTAATGACCGCCCACCTCCTTGACATTCAAGGTCACATGATTAAGTGTTGCCTCATTTTTTAAATGGTTTTCTCCCAACTCATCATCGAATTTTTCTCAGTATCAACTCGCTCACAAAAGCCTCGCCCACCTACCTATGGTAGCCATGTGCCACTGTTGCCAACACTACAATCATTCCAACCTAGCTTCTTAACAATGATTCTTCTCATCAAATCAATGATGGCTTGATAAATCTTTTGCTTCACACTTTGTATGATTAGGTTGATCATATCAAATTCTTACCCATTGTTTTTCAGGTGAAATATCCACAAACGAGGACAATACTTCAACAAGGCAAACTAAACACGGTGCGCAGATAAATGGCTAGTATATTCTCTCCACTCACCTCTCCTTGCAATTTCCATTGTCAAGCCCACTTTGTCTAAGTGGCGTCATAAATTAAGTCATCCATCAATTTCTATTCTCTAATGCCTTCTTTACCGGTCCAATTTAGCTCGTCTCCATTGTTATCAACTCACCATTTTTATGGTTTTATGCAAGTAAAGCCATCAACTTTCCTTTCTACTCCAATATTGTATCTTCTTAGCCTCTTGAAATATTTTTCTTAGAAGGGTGAATCTCACCCATACAAACTATGAAAGTTTAAAATACTGTCATTTTTGTTAATCGTTATGCAGAATCCATCTATTATCATCTACTTAAGCAAAAGTCTATAGCATATGGTGCCTTTATTAGCTTCAAAGCCTTAGTAAAAAAAAAACTTTGATTTCAAAATCAGTACTTTATATTAAGACAATGGTAGCAAGAATCAAGTTGTTGCCACATCCTAGCGATCAATAGAATCTCACATCTCATTAATCCACCTCACACAGTTGAACATCATAGACACTACAAAAGTTGTCGCCTTCATAATGTAAATTGGTTTTGCTTGTCTCACACATCCATTGACTCCACTTATTGGACTTACGCATTTGTTAAGAAAATTACCTCATAAATTGCATGCCCTCCCACCAATTCCAAATTTCATGTGTTTGATTGCCTCAACTTCAAATGGCTTCACCCGTACACTACAAATAACTCAACTCTCACTCTAAGCCATTTCTTCCTTGGCTGCTCTCTCACTTAAGAAGTTTATCTCCATCACAACAACAACAAAGCCTTAATCCCACAACAACAACAACAACAACAACAAAGCCTTAATCCCACTATGTGGGGTCAGCTACATGAATCCTTTTTCTCCATTGTGTCCTATTTAGTGTCATATTTTTATTTAGTTCTAGTAAATTAGGATCATTTTTTATACAATAAGCCCAAGTCTTCCTAGGTCTACCCCTGCCTTTTTTAACACAAGTCGAATCTGAAACATCTACTTTCCTAATTGGATCATCAGATGGTTAACGTTTAATATGACCAAACCATCTAAGATGACTTTTTCTAATTTTGTCCGTCACAAGAGCTACACTAACCCTATCACGGATATATTCATTTCGCATTTTGTCTCTAAGTGTAAAGCCACTCATCCACCTAATCATTCTCATCTCGCCAACACTTAACTTATTATTATGCTTCTCTTTTAAAGGCCAACATTCAGCGCCATAGAGCATTGCAGGTCTCACCACCGTTTTATAAAATTTTCCTTTCAGTCTTAGCGGTACTTTTCTATCACACAAAAGACCCGAAGCATTCCTCCACTTCAACCAACCAACTTGAATTCTACTATTAACATCCCCA
>NW_018164444.1:35951446-35952938 GCF_001263595.1 Phalaenopsis equestris | reverse complement strand
CATCTTTTTAGTTTTTAAAATAATATTAAAGAGTTTAGTAAGCCAAGAAACTCCCAAATCTCCTAACTATTTCCACACTTCAATTTGGATATCATCAAGTCCTACAGATTTTCCACCCTTGGTTTTCTTTAAAGTCTCCTCAACTTCTTTTTTATTAATGCGACGGTAAAAATGAAACATTTTATTATTAGTCACGATGTTAAGATCACTAAGGTCGATCGTATTTTCAGAAAGTTCATTAAAAAGTTTATCAAAAAGAAAGTCTTTATGTTGAATATCTTTTTCTAAGAAAGTACTTTTTTTTATTTTCATCTTTAATACACTTTATTTGAGTTAAATTTTTATTTTTCTTCT
This sequence comes from Phalaenopsis equestris, assembly GCF_001263595.1. Classification (NCBI taxonomy): domain Eukaryota; kingdom Viridiplantae; phylum Streptophyta; class Magnoliopsida; order Asparagales; family Orchidaceae; genus Phalaenopsis; species Phalaenopsis equestris. Next base: position 35,952,584 of record NW_018164444.1, on the reverse strand, counting down.
CTCTTTGTTTGGCTAGTTTATACATATATTTTTCACCCTCCTTAGTATTTAATCTATTATAAGAAATCAATAAAAACAAAATTTTTAGCGTCACAAATTATTTTTTAGATTCCTTGCGAGCCATTTGATATTTTTCTCAGTTCTCTAAGTTTTTACATTTAAATCAATCTTTATAGCATAACTTCTTATAATTTATCTTTTCTTGCACATTATCATTCCACTACCAACTATTTTTATTTATAACAACTTTTCCTTTTAATTCTCCAAGCACATATTTTGCTACTTGTTTAATAGTGATTGTTACTTTATCCCACATAACATTTGCTTCTTCACGAATCTTCTTCATGAACATCCCAAATTTTAAAATCTTGAATTTTTATCATAAAAATAATTTTATATCTTTTAGGTTCCCCAATCTAATTCTACGATAATAAGTCCTAGTATTCTTTATTTTACAACTCTTCATCTTAAAATCTAGAACTAATAAACGACGTTGGGTACTTAAATTCTCACTTGGAATGACCTTACAATCTTTACAATCTCGACGATCTCTTTTTCACATAAGAAAATAATCAATTTATGTTTTATTAGATCCACTCTTATAAGTAATAAGATGCTCATCTCTTTTCTTGAATAAAGTATTAGTAATAGCAAAATCATACGCTAAAGTAAAATCTAAAATAGTTCTACCTTGTTCATTAGTTACTCCAAAATCGTAGCCACTATGAGTATTTATGAAGTTTTCTACCACTCTACCGACATGTCCATTTAAATCTCCTCCAATAAAATTATTTCTTCAAGAGGTATCAATGTATTAAGTCTTCTAAGTCATCCCAAAATTTATCTTTAAACCTTGTATCTAAACCTACTTAAGGAGCATAAGCACTTATAATAGTAATCTTAGTATCAATGATAATCTTAAGGGCTATAATTCTATCACCAACTCTATCAATTTTTACAACATTATCTTTCAAACTCTTCTTAATAATTACACCTACACCATTGTTAGTGCGACTCTTACCAGAATACCAAAGTTTAAAACCTAAATTATCAATCTCCTTAGCCTTTTCTCCAACCATTTAGTTTTTTTAATACATAAGATATTAATTTTACTATGAATCATAATATCAACTAATTC
>NW_018164444.1:35905845-35948384 GCF_001263595.1 Phalaenopsis equestris | reverse complement strand
TTCCACATTGCAGATGAACCTCCTGCCACTACACCTATTGCCACAACACCAACGCTCACTATTCACTTCGTCTGTGCACTCACTGATTCAAGTAATTATAGAGTTGTAGTGGGTATTCTATGGTATTGAGCTCTTATTCTCTCAAATATAGCATTTGCAGCTAAAAAACTAGCACAATTTATGCACCGCCCAATCACTAATCATTAAAAATATAGCTAGATTGCTACTACATTTTGTATGCATCACCATCGATCATAGTCTAGTTTTTCAAGTGACTCAACACCTCGGCTTCATGGATTATTTGATATTAATTGGGAGAATCACATCATTCATTTTAGTGGAAACCTAATATCAAAGTGTCAAAAAAACAAAGTATTATGGCCCGATCCTCCATCATGGTTGAATATCATTCTCTTGCCAACACTATTGTTGAGTTTCACTGGGTATGTTTTCTACTCATTGAGCATGACATTCTCTTTCCTCAATGCCCGATGATTCATTGTGACAATGTTTATGCTACTCATCTTTGTGTGACTCTTATCTTTCACTTTCAGATAAAATATGTGACAATAGATTAGCATTCAATTTGAGAACAAGTTCAAATTGGTGCCCTTCGTGTCACCCATATATGGTGTGAGGATAAACTAGTAGATGCTCTCACCAAACCGTGCTCAAAATCTCTATGAGTATCAAGGTTGAACCTTTGACCATAGCTTCATCATGAGGGGCATATAAAAGAATAACGCATTCATTATATTATTTGGTTAGTTTCCTTTTCTCAAAATTGTCTTCAGTTAAACTTAGCTTGATTTGTGACATTTTCTTTTTGTATTACACCTAACATTGTCTCTTTTATTATGTCACTTTGAATCAATTGAAAAAAAGGTATGCATTCTTCCCATATCCAATGGATTTTATCTTTCAACTGTCACGAAAGAAAATTTACCAGTACTAGAAAAGAGCGGGTTCTATGTTCCAGAAATAAAAGCCAAGGGACTGGAAAGCTACCATTTTGACTCTCGGATCGATTGAGTGGAGAAAAGTGCGCGGAGATTCTATGAACTGACCAATGGGACTGGAAGTGGCGCCTGATATAAGCCTTAGAATCCGCTCCAGGGAAAAACTCCGAGGAACCCACGCAGTCCAACTGGGAGCCTCCCCATCGCCATCTTTCATCACCGGAGAAAAGCATCTCGCCAGAGCCCTTCTCCTTCGTTGAGCCACAAGCGTCCAAGTGTTCGTCGGTACAATCAGAAGAAGCCTAGGATTCGAACAATTCGACGAATGCCCTAGAAAATTTTTCAGAGTACTGATGGGAGGAGATGTAGTTGCTGGGCAGCGGGAAGAAAGCAGTGGAAGGGATGCGTGTAATATCGCAGTCATCGGCGGGAAGCGTGCGAATTGTCCCCGAAAATTAAGTGCAAGTACTATTTAGTATTAGTGTGATTTTGGGTATGTTTGTGTAAGGCTGTCTTGAATAAGTTAGTTACCTATTTATTTTTATAATTTGAAAACAGTGTTATAGTTTTATCTAGATAAATGTTATTTTGGCATATGTATGGTAATCTGGTTTGAAACAGAATTGTCGTGTCAATATATTTTAAATTTTAAAAGCAAAAATTTAATGCATAACATTACAAAAAAAATACGCATATTACTTATCAGTGATTATTATGATTTCTAAAACTATAAAAAAGACTATTAAAATAATATTTAATAATATAATAATATTATTATATCATGAGCTAAGTCGTCATCCAAAGATACTCTTCATGTCAGATCACTCTCGGCGGTGGGCATATCAGCCCACCGAAAAAAGTCACATTTTTCTGCGATTCTCCGCGGGCATCTGTAGAATTTTCTTATGTAACTATGTAGCTAACGTGAAGTTAGTAAGAAATTTTGAAGTTCACAGTAACAGTGCAATCCTCGAGAGGTACTATAAATCCTTGAGCTCATCTTTCTTGAATGTTTTAAAAGACATCTCATTACACATAACACAAGTAAAAATTAATAAAAGTAATTAATTATAGTTTTATACAGTTGTGACGTCTTAGAGAACATAGTATATCAACCAACAAATCTGTCACGACAAAAGAACAGATGACCTTCTAGAAAAATGGTTCTTGGTTGCATTTAACTTACATGATACCAAGCTCGTATGTATCGCATATGCATATCACCAAAAAAGATCATCCAAAAGAACCTCAAAAATCGTAGCACCGAAAAAAGAGAGAGGAACTTAGTTGTCTTTATTAAAATTTCACATGTGACACCAACCAATAGCGACAAACAGACGACTCAAAATAATCCATAAGGTTAAACGTCTTATCATTGATCTTCAAAACCTACCAAAATAAAAACAAAAAAAAATGCAAATGAAAAAAACACTTACAAACAATATAAAAAACTCAAACAATCAATATCAAACACAATGAATGGAAATAAAATCCAAAAAATCAATATCAAATACACAAGGAATGGAAATAAACATGAACTATATAAAATACAAATACAATAAATAGAAAATCTCTTCAATAACTATTTCAATTAATAATATGGTAAATTCTTTAATCATCCTCCTAATATCACATATGTATTTCATTCCATTGACTTTTCCATCTCGCTTGTATCTTCATATCTTTAGTACAGGTTTCGGGAACATCATTTTCCGCATATGACAAAGACTGTCCAAGACAGTACTCAGATGCCTCGGTAGGGACATGCTCATTGTCATCGTCCGCCTTACGGAAGTTGATGTCGTTTGGGAAGGATGTCGTCGAATATAATTATGGAGAGTCATCAGGACAATCACAATCTATATCTGTTTAGAAAATGGGTAAGATGACATATCACAAACTATAACACATCTTATCTTTCAAACACTAAAAGTCCTCTCAATGACACTCCATAATGAGGAATGTCTTTTATTGAACGTTTATTTCCTGCCCCGTGTGAAATTGATGACTCTCTTAAAGTCAAGTATATGGTATCTCATATCATGATAGGTCATAAGATACTCTCACTGCAACGGATATTTAGCATCAACCAAATAGTATTTACCTGATGTGAATTGTATGAATAGTAATGAGGAAAAAATTAATTAGAAGATTAGCTCAGTCTCAAGCAAACTAATGGGTGGATATGATAAGTTATTTCATTATTTCACTTTGCAGCTTTGAAAATTCAATTGTCATATGCACTGCCCTCCCAACTGATCATGACAAAAGTGAAGCACATTTTGAAGTTGCATACCACCATGACAATCTGCATTGGAGACCCACAACAACTGATGAATGCGATCTTCTTATTATTTGGAACACGTGCATCAACATGTGTTTCATCGATTGGTCCTATAAGATTATAGAAAGATAACAAAGTGTAACATAATTAAGATATTTATTTCAAAATTGAATGTAATAATCAGAAGAAATTACTTAAAGTATAGCATATGCAGCACATCGTGTGAAATCTCTTTGGGGGTCTGTTCAAATGTATGATCTCTTGATTTTATGACTTGTGAAGAAAAACTTAAAACTGCATTCAACTCCAATGAGAAGTATCTCTAAATCATTTTAGAGGGTGTTGAAATCACCCCATAGCTTCTCGCATTAATTCATTATGTAATAATATGTAGAAGGTTATTGTCAGCACCTCTCGTGAAGTCGTTTTGGATGAGTCATGAAGTACATGATTAATGTACAGTTCTTCCAACAGATCAGTGAATATCACCCATGTCATTTTGAGCATATTGTTAAATATTGTTGGGTGATCCACAATCAACTCCACAACCCATTTGTCGCTGGTATATGAGGAAGTCATGCAAGTAGGTCACTCTATATACGAGTTATAATATTCGTACATCAAGCATACGACAGCTGCAACTCTTCTTCTACATCTTTCTCTAATTACGTCCATGTATTTTGGCATTGAAGTGACTAATACATAAGAATCAATGAGTTGGCTACAATCATATAAAGTTACTAAAAAAACCAACAAAAGCAAATAATATTGTGGAAGTAAATTGAAAACATAATGAGGAATAAAAAACTCTTAAGTAAAGTGGCATGTACAAAGCAATTTAGATCCAAAGCACAATGAAAAACTATAAACAAATAGAATATCCCACAAAAATGTAGATAAAAAAATTCTCAAATGTCCCAGCTCTCAAAAAGATATCATAGGTATGCCACTCTAAGGTTAACGAGCATCGCGATGAAAAACTTTCTCCAGGTCTAATCTTCAAGCAACTTGATCGAAAACAAATACAACGGTAAGTCATCATAAATCTCTAGAGTTGCATTCAAAATTTACACAACCTGATGGACAAAAGTTGCTTGAGATGAGTTGGGTCATTGCTGCATGAAGCCACAAACTGTGATATTTCCTATTTTCTTTTTAATTTCAACATGTGGACGCTTAGAGCGACTCGTGGACTCAAGTTCATAGAGATTCAGGCTGGGGTCTTCAGTGGAGTCACCTGTTTTGTCAGCTTCCTAATTTTTAGGGATGCCACCAAACCCCTTTTCACTGGGGGCACATGCATTGTTGTCCGTTGACAGGACACCCCCAAACATATGATCTAACTTGTCCTCAAACTCAGGATCCATTCCACTGTATTTAATTTTTTTCACAGCATGCACCACCTACAAATTTATATAACATGTAGTTCAATTTACAAACAAATTAAAAATTGACCAAAATGTGGGACATTTTAAAAATGCTTACTGCAAGTCTCTCTGCCCACCTATTTTTCACTTCTTGAAAGCATCAATCGTTCGTTTTACCAAATTCCACCCTCAAGTTCGTTGATCCTCACTTCAACTCCTTTCAAAATTTTCAAACATTCTTGCATTGATCCTACTTTTTTTAACTGCATTCTATAACACTCTTTTTTTTTTTACTTTCCTTGAATTTTCTAATAATAATTTGTTGTCATTCTTTGTTGAAATAGGTTATGGGCCTATTTCCTAGATCGATCTTCTTAAAAAAAATGTAGCAAAATATTATTTTTGTTTCTTTATTCCACATTGCAGATGAACCTGTCTCATTGGTCTTAATCATTGTATTGCTTGAAAGAAAAAAAATAATTAACAAAAATAGGAATGTCACAATATCGCAAATTAAAAAATATCAGAATGTCACAATATCGTCACCACACCACCAGCACCACATTTACACACCACTAACACCACACTGACACTTAGAACACCTCTAGTACCTCCATCACCACCACCGCCACCATTATGCAAGCAGCTCCACACACCACCACGCAAACACCTCCAACACCACCAACACCTCCGACACCTCCACACACCATATACACCTCCACATACCACCACACATACACCTTCACACGCCACCACACATACACCTCCAACACCAACAACACCTCTGCACACCATCAAACAACAAACTAACACCTCCAACACCTCAAACACCACCACCACAACACATACACCTCCACACATAACCACACATACTCCACACCCCACCTTCACAGACACCTCACACACCACCACATAAACACTCCAACACCACCAACACTTCAACATAACACCAGACACCTCCAACATCACCAACACCTCCAAGAACAACACCACCACCTCCACACATTGCTATCAACATATCATAGACACCTCAAACACCGCCACACAGACTCCACACACCATCAAACACCACACAGACACCACCAACATCTCCAAGGCCAATAACACCACCTCCACACATTCCATCAAAGTATTAATCTGACCACCACCTCCACACATTGTTATCAACAAATCAAGCACATCCTTTCAGCCATTTCTCAAATTCCCACTCAAACATCAAAGGTAAAAACAAAACCACAATCCACTTTTTTTATATACCATGAAGTACACATAAGGCACCTGAAACATTGCTATCAACCCACCAAGCACCCTCCTTCAACCACTTCTCAATTTCTCATTGAAACACCAAAGTTACAAATAAAACCCATTCCATCAGCCACACAATCCCAAAAACATGTTCCAAATTATAAGAGAGTGACATAAATCATAAAATCAAAATTTCCATTTCATACACAAATGAGAAAGCCATAATACACATTTGACCACCACCCCCACGCATTGATATCAACAAATGAAGCACTCTCTTTCATCCATATCTCAAATTCTCACTAAAACACCAAATTTAAAGAAAAATCGCATTTCATCGGCCATATAGGGCACCCAAAATATTGCTATCAACAAACCAACCACCCTCTTTCAACCATTTCTAAAATTGTAACTGAAATACCTCAGGTAAATTTGAAACCACATTCCATCAGCCGCATATTCGTAGAAATAGAAATCCAAGTTATAAAGAGAAAGCTGCAAATCATAAAATCAAAATTTTCTCTTCAAACTGCAAATGAGAAAGCCACAAAATGCATTTGATCGCCACCACCACACATTACTATTAATAAATGAAGCACTCTTTTTCAAACCATATCTCAAATTCCCACTGAAACACCAATGCTAAAAAAAACCCTATTCCATTAGCCATACATGGTACCCAAAACATTGTTATGAATAAATCAACCAATCTCCTTCAACCATTTCTAAAATTCTCGTTGAAAAAAAGCAAATAAAGATGAAAACACATTCCATTAGCCACACATTCACAAAAAATGAAATCAAAATTATAAAGAGAAAGCCGCAAATCGCAAAATCAAAATTGCCTTTTCAAACTGCAAATGAAAAAGCCACAAAATGCAAAGAGAAAGTTATTCCATCTAAAAATTTTGGTTATATTGTGGGAGGATGAAGAGGATAGTAAATTGAAGAGAGATTCAGAGATCAGAGAGAAGAGGGAGAGTAGAGAGCCAACTCATTACCATTATAGAAAGATCAGAGGGAAAAAGGAAACAACAAAGGCAACCCCTTACTACCAGAGAGAGTCGCGAGAGAGGCGTGAGGGAGAGAGGACCGATAGGCAAAAGATCGAGAGAGATGAGGGTAGAAGAATGCGATTGTGATTGATACAGATGAAGGCAGAAGAGACAAACACATGATTAGGATGAAATAAAACATGGGTCGCATGGTTGAAGCCACACCCTGCTTTAACAAAAATTATCATAATGAGCCACTGTGTTGCACTTTCCAAATACATTGGCCTACGGATCCTCGTCACGCTGTGGTGAAGAAGCTGCCCTGAACGAGGCCTTTAGATCTATTTGGGGTAGCTGCAACTTAATAATAAACTGTTGCATAACAGCTACCACAGGTAGCTACTGCAGAGAAGCTGTTGTGGATAAGCTGGTTGTCAGCTTGATTTTTACAGCTTGAAAATAGTTATGCTGCAGTTGTTTTTGAACAAATGATCATTATGCCCTTGTATAATAATGTTGTTTGCGATATAACTATCATACCAATATTTTTGCTACTTTAGAAGCAAAAATACAATGCAAAAAATTACAAAAAAAAATATATACACATCATTTAATAGTGAGTATCATGATTACTAAAATTATGAAAAAGACTATTAAAATAATATTTAATATTATGATAATATTATTTTTAAAACGCACATGACATATGTTGCGAGTTAAGCCGTCCTCCAAAGATACTCTCCATGCTCGATCACTCTCGTCGGTGGAATCTTCCAGCCTATCTGCCCACCAAAAAATTTCATAGCTTTTGTGATTCTCCTTGGGAACCAGTAGAACAGTCTCCCGTAGCTATGTGGCTAACATGAAGTTAGTAGGAACTTTCAAGTCTACAGTAACAGTGCAATCCTCGAGAAGTCCAAAAATCCTCAAGCTCATTTTTCATGAATTCTTTGAAAGGCATCTCATTAGACATAACATAAGTAAAAATTAATAAAAGAAGTAATTATTTATAATTTTGTGTATCTGTGAGGTCTCGGAGAATTCAGTATATCAACCGATAAATCTGTCACCATAAGAAGATAGAAAACCTTATAAAAAAAAGGGTTCTTGATTGTCTTTAACGCATGTAATACCAACCTTTTGTGTGTTACATATGCATATCACCAAAAAAGGTCATTTAGAAGAACCTCAAAAATTATAGCACAAAAAAAAATAGAATAACTTGGTTGTCTTCATTAGGATTTCACATGTGACACCAATCAATAGTGACTAACAGACCTTCCAAAAGAACCCATAAGGTCAAATATCTCATCATAGACCTCCAAAACCCAATAAAAAATAAATGCAAAAAGAAAAGAAAAACTAACGAACATCTTAAAAAACTCAAACAATCAATATTAAATACATAAGGAATGAAAATAAACATGAACTGTATAAAATATAAATACAATAAATAGTGAATCTCTTCAACCATCATTACAATTAATAATATGATTAATACTCAAATCATCCTCATACTATCACATCCATAATTAGTTCCCTTAACTCTGTCATCTGGCCTGCCTTCCCCGTCATTAGTACAGGTCTCAGAAACAACATTTTAAGCCTGTGACAAAGACTATCCAAGACAATAATCATATTCCTCTAAAGGGACATGCTCATGTTCCACGTCTGTCCAACGAAAGTTGTTGTCTAATGGTGAAGAGTCATCATAGAAATCACAATCTATACCTATTTGGGAAATGAATAAGATGGCATCATTTTCAGCCCTTGACAAGAACTGTCCAAGACGATACTCATATGCCTCGGCAGAGACATGCTCATGATCCTCATCCGCCCTACGGAAGTCGATGTCATCGCAGGAAGAATGCCACTGAATATAATTGTGGAGAGCCATCTTAGATCACAATCTGCACCTGTTTAGAGAGTCATTTTCTGCCTGTGATGACATATCGCGAATTATAACATATTTCTTTTTCCAAACACCAAAAGTCTTCTCAATGATACTGCATAAGGAGAAATGTCTTTTATTGAACATTTATTTTCTACCCAGCGTGATGTTGTTGGATCGCTCAAAGTCAGGCATGTGGTAGCTCATATCAGGATAGGTCTCGAGATACCCTTGCTACAATGGATAACGGTGGATCTCAAGATAACAAAACAAAACATCAAAATGAAATGACAACAAAAAAGTAAAAAAAATCATGACAAAAACAAAACATTTAGGGTAGTACCAGATTCTTGGAAATATATTACCCTTAGAACTGAACATTGACGTTTCTTCCCTTGATCTTAACATCTAAAACTTTTTTGAGAATAAATATTAACCTTAATCGGGAGATTTCTTAAGTAGTTTTAACTGCTTAATATGTAATTAACTATAGGAGTGTGCTCTTATAGAAGAATGAGAAACTCAGAATAGTTATTATACTTAAATTTATGATTATCAAATTTTCATATGGCTTTCTTTGTATGAGTATCTCAGAAGTCAAACACTTCAGAGCTCTCTCTACAATGTTTACCATAATGAAGTTCTCCCAACACTTTTTTCTTTTGTCTGTATTTTCTATTTTCATTTAACATTTTCCTCATTCTCCGAGTTTCTTAATACCTTAAGAACATTTGTGTGATCTAAGAGAATAAATTATTTGGAGATTAGGCAATGTAATAGATAAATAGAATGACAACTCCTTGATAACAACGATACCAACAACAAAAGACATTCAATAATCGCGGAGAATTGGTGGCGACGACAGTGACGATCTGACGATGACAAAGTGTAACTCCTATTTCTCAGAGTTGCAATGGAAAACAAAATTACCATAAAAGAAAATGTCAGACTTGGGTTGGAAAAATTAGAAAATCTTAGAGGAAAGTGACAGTCAGCATAACAGTGTTTGGAGCTATACCACACGAAGATGGTGCAACCGCACAATATATTGGTCCGCTCAAGGACTTTCAGAGTCGATGAACTGATTCTCATTCTCAAAAGACCTATTCTTACACACTACAAGATATGAGGTAAATTTGAATCGACTTAGGAGGGACCGTTCATGATTGAAAGAGTCTACTCCGAAGGATCTTACCAATTCGTGAATTGTCAAGGCAAGGCCTATGCTCCTAATAAATGGATGATACTTAAAAAAAATATTATGCATCATTATGTTTCAAAGACAAAGCGTTGTTCTTAGAAGCACCGATGTGATAATTGTCTGTAACTAGGCCCAAAAATAAAAAAAAAATGAACTTATAATAAAAGTTGATGAATTAAATTAAATTCTCACAAAATCCTTCATCTGAATTCTAAATCTTCATAAAAGAATACATTAATTGATAAAAAGAAGTGCAACATAGAAAATGAAAATATATATATAAGTAAAAATGGTGATGATAAGAAAAAAAGTAGAAAACTTTACATAATTAATAACAACCACTTATTGTTCTTATTCAGATTGAAATTTAGCACACTGACTTTTCTCCTATTTTCTACAGGAAAATGTCGAGCAAGAGGCTAATTTTCTCCTTTATAAATGGCAAAAATCTTGCACTAGTCGAGTAGAAAGTGGTAGAGGTAGTCGTCATCGACTTTGACCTGAATTTTGTCGAAATGAAATATGAGGGGCCCTTATTAAAAGTGGTTAGCTAGGAGGAGGTACCCACTCTAGAATCCGTACTCAATTTCAAAAGTAAGAAAAGTGACATGCTTGTAAAAAAAGAGGAAAATAGAGGAAATCAAGAAAGAGATCCAAGCAGATAGTAGCTAAGATGATGGAGCTAGCAAGATAAAGTCGATAGTTTTGATAGCAAGAAGAAAGCTCATCGGCGCTCCCCTGAGGGAGGCTTCAGAGCTTCAACCTACAAGGAGAACATCCCTGACATGCACACAAAAAAGATAAAGTCGATAGTTATAAGTTATATATATATATATATATATAACTTACAAAATAGTGATATTTTTAGGTGATATGGAAGATTTACATGATATATAAGAATTGAGTAGCATGTATGTCAATGCCTACAGCCTATTTCTTTTACTCACATGGCAATGGAGTGGCGTAAAATGTAAATTAGAAGTGTGAAATATAAAAATAATAGGTGGTTGTTGCCATCCACTATTCCACGAAAAATTATTCCACCCACTGCTTCGTCATCTTCACTCCTACTACCAAAGCAGGTTTATATGAACTCGCTCCTCATTATCACAGCAGGGTGCAGAAGCATTCATGGCGATTCCTCAAGCCCTAGCAACCGTGATCCTCTACCTCTCTATTTCTGCGGCCGCGACAACCGCCACCACCGCCGTCGACTTCAACTACCCAGCGATTTTCAATTTCGGAGATTCAAATTCAGATACAGGTGAGGTCACCGCGGGAACTGGTGAGATTCTGGACCCTCCCTATGGACAGAGCTACTTTAAACGCCCATCTGGGAGGTTTTGCGACGGCCGTCTCATCATCGATTTTCTCAGTGAGCCCCAACTTTGTCTTTGTTATTTTAGGAGCTTTCTGCTCTATTTCTGACAGCGCAGGTAGGGGTGGGTTGATTGCAGAACAAACTTATTTTGTTTTCCATTAACCTTTGTTTTTTCCTTTATAATGTCATGTTAGTTGGTGTGAAAGCGGGAGGGAAAGATTATAGTTTATCCTTTAGATGAGAGATTTTTGAGTATCTTCAGGATCTATTCAGTGTTATATAGCTGTTGAGTCTAAATCTGTCTGGTAGATCGTCCCCAAGGAATAGAGCGCTGTACCGAAGGGAGGTGATCTAGAGAGGGAGAGAAATGAGAGAGAGAAAGAGAAGATGAGGACTTTCCCGACCGGGGGAAGTGGGGTATTCCCGTGCTCATGTACCCATTTTATTCTATAAAATTAAAGGTAACAAATAAGGGGTGTTTCAAGAAATGAGGTGACCGACTACTAGATTGCCTCAAGGTCTGTGCAGACAATTTTTAAGAATACAATAGCAATAGTATCTGTATAATGGATAGTGGCATTATGAGTTAAATGCAACACCTTCAATGCTATCATACTTTCAAGATTGAAGAGCTATCTAGAATAACCATCACAGGAGATTTTTGCAAACCTTAAGTATTTAACTTTGATGTTGTCTTAGCTCAGGAAAACTGAACACACATACAGAGTAAAGGAGAGCATATGTTTGCCTGGAAATCCTTTGGAGGCAAAAAAAATGATGAGGTCTCACCAAGTTACAAAAATCCACGATCTTGTTAAAATATATATAATAATGATTATCCTCTAAACAGCTTGAGGAAGTTCAGTGCATGTTGTCTTTTAGACAAAATTACCAAAGTGACTCAGAGTTTACCTAAGTTTGCCCTCCTTAGTGTCGATTGGAAATACAAATAAGTGGGTGATGACAAGGCTAACAATGTCTTTGAACAAAAAAAAAAGTTAGTGTCTCTCGATCACTTTAGCAAGGTTTGCAGGATGTTACTTATTGTGGTCTTAAACGTCGTTTGGCCTTCGATTAGTGGTGCCGAGTGACATTGGGATAGTTGTTATGACAAGCAAGAGATTAGGTGCATAGAGTGTGACAAGCAATGCGATCATTGTCAATAATTTTTCGCGGGCAACATGTTTGATGTTATTATTATGATGAGTAGAATAATCTCAATAACAATATGATTGTTCTTTTTAACAATAATGAACATGATTGGTAATTTGATCATTATCAATAGGTGTATGTGGAAAGTTTATCCTATGCTACTATTATAGCAAGCAAGATGACCATTGATGAGTGCAACTAGCATCATCAATAAACATTGTGAAGGTTAATATTATTGTTAATATGTATCCATAATGGACTCTTCCAATGTTGCCATTGCAACAAGCAAGGTGATCGTTGATGGTAGTGAAAAGAACAGCATGAATGGGGACCATTGATGAACTGCATAACCATTGTTAGTTGGTGTCCTTCTTTGATGCGTCTAATTTTACTACATGACAACAGAGCGATTATTGGTGGAAGTGAAGCAAGCATTTGGGTTGTGAGAAATGTTTTTCGAAGTCCATAATCTCGAGAAAATCTTATCAAATGAACTAAAAAAAAAGAACCTTTATTCGTATGTTTCTTGAGGGCTATTTTGCTCATCTTTTGAAATATTTTTAGTTTTCCCACAATATATGATGCAAATTGAATTCTTCTAAGATTGAAATTTGATTGGATGATAAATGCCCTTGGGCTAGCTTGCTTGATTTGCCTAGATCGTTATGGCTAGCTACAAGCCAACAAAGATGATTTCCTTTGGTGTTTCATTTTGTTGATCTAAGCATAGTAAATCCTAGGTGATGACAATATTGCTAGTATATTGATGGTGATGGATCAAAGTTTCCAAGAGAAAATTGGTAGGAATAATGTCAAGACACTTGTCATTTTATAAACAAATTAAGTATATTTATGAAATGATGTTTGCTCATTTCTATATAGATCAACCTCTCTCTTCTAGAGAAGCTTTTGCATACATGTGTTAAAGAGTGTAATTTAGGTGGCATACTAATTAAAAAAAAACCTTAAAACTTCCAAAGTTGTATAAAAATGAACGCATGCTAATGTTTATGGAGCTTGTTGGCATGTTCCTTGTAGAATGTACTCGAGGCATGGAGACCATCTAAGTGGCTTTTGATAGAGGTGTCAAGGATGTCAATGCCCAAAGTGAAGCTTACACAATTGTGGCATATGGTTTGATGATAAAGACTTAAATCTTCTTTGCTTGGCTTGTTTGTTTGGGACCACTCAATCCCAACTCAAGCAGTCCGAGCATCCATGGATTTTCTTACAATTTTAACAAATATCATTTATTATTTTCTCTTTGTTATTTATTTTTTTGAATCAATATTCATTAACATAAAGTAGTTTATTTTACACATTTTTCCAACAAAAAAGAGCTATTTTGATTTAAATTCAAGTGTCTAATGGAAATCTATTTGATTATCTAACTGATGATTAAAATCTTGGGAGAAAAACTTTTTCTAACATGATTTATTTTTTAGTAGCATTTTCCTAGGGAGTAAATTATCTACACATTGCTCATAAAATAATGTTATGTGCATTATGAAAAATAATAAAATGACCACTTTAAAACATCTAAACAATATATATGTAATGAAAATAACACAAACATCTAAAATATAGTTTACTTATAATAGATTTTAAATTCTTACAATTGTATTTGTTTTTCACTCCGCGCTCCTCTCATTTTCTCATCCTTGCTTCCTCTTCTTCGCTTTTCTTCTCATCATCTTATTGTTTACTACGACTTATTATAATTTATATGTTGTTGGATTATGGAATTGACATGTTCTTGTATTTTGACATTCGTGTGAGTTTTAATATTCTTAGTCATACCAGCTTTATAAACTATTTTATAGTTTTTCTTCTATATGACTAGATATGTACTATAAGTTATACCCTGGGTGTCTTCTCGATAAAACCTCCATTTATTTTTTCCTCCGACGACCTACATCTATAATTCTTGATTTGACATTTGAATTTATCCACTTGAACATTACTTATGGAGTTTTGATTTTATATAAATCTCAATCGCATGTACTGATCTTGCAAAAAACTAATTTGCGTGAGATTTTTAAAATATTAAGTAATGTTCACATTAAAATTTGTAATTACATAAACAACTTTTGATTTATTGTCCATCCATTTCTTGCTCTTCTACCTCCGATTAATGTGCTTTTACAATTCCAATACTAAATAAATTAATACAAAAAATAAGAATAAATAATCTATAAATTTACACGTATTGTTCCCCTCTTATTTCCACAAATGGAATTGAGATGCTTGTATGTAGGAAGGTGTTTGTGCCTCCACAATTAGAAGTGTGGTGTTGTTTGCTCTATTTTCTTTAATTCACATAAACCCCATTTTGCATATAACTCGATTCACATGCCCTCACGATTCACAAGAGTTTTTGTCCACAGTTGTCATGCAAGCTTATCGATCCGCATCACTTGAAGTTTCTCCTGATTTAGGGTCCGTTTGGGGCAGCTTATTTGGTGCGTTGGCGTTTTGAAAACGCACCTAGACTGTTTGGGTAAACTGCATTTTGACAACTCATGCGTTTTGAAAACACTGAAAGCAACGTTTTCACACCGCACCTATCTAGGTGCGATGACAACTTTTTGGCAGCGGTCTGACTTTTCCAAATAAATAAAAAATTATAATAGTCACCGCACCTAGCTTATTAGCAGATTGTTTTTAATCAGCTTATCAGCAGATTATTCAATAAGCTACAGCTGCCCCAAACAAACCCTTAGTCATAATTTTGTGGAAGCTAATAAATGCTCCGCTGCAGTACAAAAATATTGTACTTTTACTTAAAACTATAATTGTTTTTAATAAAAATGAAGAATTTATAACCTTAAGCTTTCAAAAAATACATAAAGAATATTGAACATTGTTATCATGATATCTCTAATCACATATGTTGTTTTGTTGAGATGGGTTAAACTTACATACTTAAACTTAATAAAGTAAAATTAAATAACTATAAAGAAAATCATAACGAATTGTGTTATGGCAATCATTTTCAAGTGTTACAGGTCGCCATCAATCCCAATATATTGTTTATGCTCATGTGTGGAAGATATATTGTTTATGCTCATGTTGTAGGTTGGGCAGGTGTGTTATCATGTGGGCTATGGGAGGGTATCAAGAGGGGTTGGAGTAGCTAGACTATCTTACATACTGTGGTGGGGGCTGTAGCATAGTTGCATGTAAGATGGATGGTAGTATGTATATGATTCTGGATATTGTGGTGATTAAAATAGTGAATGTGAATGCAATGGATTGGCATGTGCTGTTTGTGGAGAGTGGTGGACTTGGACCAAGACTTGATGATATTATATAGGTTTTAGTGTTGTTGATAGTGATGGCTGATATGGAGGCTGTGTTGGTGGTGATTCCAACATGAATCCCCTAATGGCACTTAAAAAATATAAATTCAATGAATTTTTTTTTCTCGATGCTCATCTTCGGCTTCACATGTCATCCGCAATTGTTTTGATTGCCAATAAACATAAGGTTATTAGAATCGAACTAGACATTGGATTTGTGGAAGTACATGCTAAAGGGGTTCCCTTGATATTTGATAGGGAGTTCATTATTTCTAATAATGATATAAGTAATAACATGAATATGTAATATATATATATATATATATTATATATATATATATATATCCTTACATGTCAATATATAACACATACTTCAAATAAGTTAAAAAAATACTACATTACTCTTCTTTAAATTTCTAGTCAAATCGGTTTAGCCACTCCCAACTTAAGGGTTGAATTGTTTGACGATGATTGTTGTTCGTGGTTCACTACAAATTTTATTTTTAGTCTGAACTAATTGGTTTGAGGATTGGTTCAATTATTTGGTTTGATTTGGTCTGATTTACAACCTTGGTAAATTTACGTTACAAGATTATATGATATGTATAAGCGAAAATGAGCATCATAAATGATAAACAACTGTAATTACTGTAAATGATAAACTAGTTTAGAATTTGCAACGAAACTATATATTATTACAAGCTTTACATGCATGTTTTAACTAATTAGTATACTAATTATCACGAAGCATCAAAAGATAACTTGAGAACTAACAAATAAGCTTGCAATTACTGAAATTGTGCCATCAATGTCTCTTGCTATATCTCAATAGTCACCAATCATCCTTAAGTATGCATCAAAATTTAAAATTCAACCACAGAATTACCTAAAATGGAAATGATCAGATGAAAACAAGTGAGCAAAACAAACAAGCAATAATTGGATGTTTTGAAATGAGCAAGGGTTGAGCATAAAAAAAAAAAAAAAAAATTAGTTTAAAGAGTCCATAATTTAACTATTCTTTTACAAGGATATCCTGATTCATCAAACAATTCATTCAAAATATTATTCCTTATTTAACTAATATGACTAATTGTAACGCTTTTGAAGAACTAAATTTGTAAAAATAAATTCACAATCAAACTTTTGGAATGCTTTTGTAGTGCACAAATTTAGTCTGCATCACAAATATGTACTTTTTATTGCGTTTCCATTTAAGGAACTCTTGTTGTTATCTAGTACTCTATCATCCTAAAAAGCATAATGAAATCCATGGATATTAACTTCAACCACTCCACAATATCAAATGCTTCTCTCGTATTAAATGGAAGCTCCTTAGATGGCTTCTTAATACAAATTTGAAGTTGTGTTTTGAGCGGCCACCACTGGAGCTCAGTCAATCATTAAATCCAAGCAAGATGGAATGATCAACAACAAATAGAAAAGGTCAAACATTTTAATCAAGAATGACACAATTGTGCTATACATGAATATTCACTACTATTTACTTAAACTAAAGTAGTTTTGGTTGCAGAGTGATATGAAAATAATTCAGTTGGACTATTATGGCTTGCCTTATTTAACATCCTATTCTAAAGGAAGATAGATCTTCCTAAAGGCATACTATACAAACAAAAGTTTTTGATGTAGATCATAAACAATACCAATAACAATCAAATGACTACATAGATCGATACTTTTCAAATTTATGTTTCATGTTTTAACTATTGATCTAAAAAATATCATCTAATAGAAAACAGTTGTCTAGATATTCTTTGATCTATTAATATAGGAAGAACTAAATAAATTATATGATAATCCATCTTTTCAAAATAATGTTGTTGGGGGAATCGGATACTTCTAATACATCTCTTATATTAGATAACTTCTCCCAAACACTGTAATCTACCTTCCAACTTGATCCATTATATTTCAAAAGGAAATCATGATTCATGAACATACCTAAATTGGAAGGCACTATCAATCTTATGATAGGTAGAATTTATAGAGGTATGCTTACATAAACCAAATGTAGATTGATTAGCAGTGGAAGATCCGAAAGCTTGTGAAAAGCAGTGTTTGGTAAGGGCAACAACTTGATAGTGGCTCATAGGAGATGAGAGGGAGGCCAGCTACAATTAGCGAGTGAAGCAGAACCTGTGAGATTGGCATTGAAACATGCAACCATTTGGGCTAAAGATTGTGGTCTATAGACATCAGTTGCTTAGTGAGCAGTTTGAGGTCAAGCTTGTGCTAGTGGCAAGTCATGCGAGAGGAGTTTGGGATTGTGTGACGGGTTGTTGTATTTCTGAGAAAGAGGTGGCGTGCATTGAGATTGAGGCGGGGCTTTGAATGTGTGAAGCAGAGAAGAAATGAGGGGAAGAGGTTAGAATCAATAGTTTATCCCAGAAGCCTACATATTTTTGGTGACTTTTCTACCAGAAACTGATGGTGCTACAAACACCAAGGGAATTCTAATGACATTTAACATCAACAGAATGTCCGTCAGAAATCCATCAATAAATGTTTGTTTTTCTGTAGTATTTAAGGTGATCTGTCATCTAACTAGCCATCTCAACCAAGCTTATTGATATTATTCAATTTATCTTAGTCATAGAAATAGCATCAAACCGAACACATTTTATTATTAGTAAGATATAGCATCAAACCCAACAAATTTTATTATTAGTGAGATAGAGTAACCTAACAAAACTTTAATCTAGATGCTCTACAGTTTTACATAAATCGAATACAATTTTATGGTATGCTGCAGGAAATTTAGGGTTTCTTGTATGTCTATTGTTAGCATGGCGTGTTGATCTATTGAACTTCTAGAAGACAATTGAGAACAATTTACTTTCCATTAACCTGCAGCATCCTTTGTTCGTAATGCATATAAAGGTTTTTCTCGGATGTTAATGTCTTTTAGAATGCTGCTGAGGTTGAAGGAATGATTTCCATGCATTTGTTTGGAGTAAGACGATATCAAGCTGATGGCTATGGTTTTTTGATGTCTCAATACTCCAACGCTCCAACGCTACTCAAACCCTAGTTTTTTGTTTTTTTGTATTCTTATTTACTATGGAGTTATCGTTTGGTTGTCTTCATCTGATAAATTAATTTTATTATGATGCAGTGAATGCAATGGACCTACCTTTTCCCAATGCCTACTTGGGGGCAGTTGGTGCACCACGTTTCCTTAATGGCTGCAATTTTGCTGCTGCTGGATCTACAATACTTCCTGCAACTGCTACATCAGTCTGTCCATTTTCTTTTGGGATTCAGGTTGCTCAGTTTTTTCACTTCAAACTCCGGGTTACTGAACTGCTAGCCAAAGGTATGTCCTTTTAGAGCCCTTAAAACCTTAAAATCTTTTATGGAATTGATTTTCTTGAAAAGAAGGGTTAATTGTTGATTGGTTGCTTCATCTATAAGTATCTGCTTTCACGACTTTGGTCTTTGATACTATTATTAAATATTTCCTTGTTTGAAATGACTTGAGCGGTCAGTTAAGTCTTTAATATTTTTCTTATACATTTTAGATCCAAAGCATTGAATCAGAATCTGTAGGTTGAATTTCTGCTAAATCTGTTATTTTAATACTATGTTGCATTTATTCTTCGCATTCTTTTATAATAGATTCATTGGGCAATATTGCAAAGAGCTATCAAGTATTGAAAATTGAACTAGGCTTTGAACTGGAAGGAGAGGTTTAAAGTTTGATGGTTCAACCCTGGCTAAATCAAAAGATGTAATAAGTATTAATTTAATTTTAATATGTATTGAGAATTGGACCTTATTTAGACTCCTTTTGGTAAAAATGGAATATTTGTAAAACATTGTAATACCCTATTTAAGACCGTGTTATGATGTACAAAAAAGATTTTTGGAATAATTTGTCTTTTTGGTATCAGAGTCATAGAGTAGTAACCCTAGTAGCTAGCTATTCTTGGTGCTGCTCGAATGAGGGGATTGCGGCTCGCTTGGAAAAAAACTAGTGGATCATGGCTCGCTGGGAAGGCAACTAAGGGATCGTGATAGAGAACCCGTGCGATATAGTCATTGGGAAGGCAACTACGGGATCGTGGTTCGTGGTAGAGAACCTTCACGATACAGTCGTTGGAAAGGCAACTACAGGACCGCGACAGAGAACCCTTGTGACAGTCGCTGGGAAGTCAACTATCGTAATGAGGGGACATCGTCGTGAACCCTCGAGATTCTCGGGTGTTCCCTATGGCTGAACCGATGACACCTTCGGCTGCTGGATTATCGTAGTGTTTCCAGTGGCTCGGTGTAGTGCATGGGTGAAGTGCACATGAAATCAGAGCAGTGGAGAGAACTTTGGTTCTACATGTGTGAGAGGATGATGAAGGCTGCGAAATGTTAAATTGTGGTCAGGAAATGAAGATAGTGCCAGAGATAAAGGTTTGGAGCTTCTGGGGAAGATAAATCCTTAAGGTCTTTGTCGGGCTCATATGCTAGCATCTTGACGGGAATTGTCAGCACGTGCTCCTACATGGGTGAAACAGATCTTCCTCTTGTGGATCTAAAACTTGATGGACCGGCCACATATCTAAGGTGATCAAGTTGGATTGAAACTGTTATAGTAGGGAAAAAACTAGAAGGATATCTGACGGGGATCGAGCCAAGGAGTGACAATGCTGAGAGAGATGAGTGGGTTACTACACATGCCTTGCTTCCATCTGGCTACTCAACTCGATGGTTCCATTGATTGTCTCATCAGTAGATGATATTCGAAAGGTGAGCGACATCTGGGCAAAGCTGAAGAAGAGTTATGATGGAGCTAAGAACAACATGAGGGCATTCCAAATTTAGCGTGAGATAGAGGAAGTGGTTCAAGGTGATAGATAGATTCAGGAGTACATCATAGAACTGAAGTGCTTGTGGGCAGTTCTTGATCACTTCTCATCGATGTCGAGTTGTGGCGATCTGGAGTGCAAGAAAGGAAAAATCTTTACTCAGAATAGGACTGCAGTTTCTGGCCCATCCAAACCTGATCTTTGATCAGAGGAGATTTGTCCTTCTAGCTCAGGTGATTATCCCTTCATTGGATGAGGTCATTGCTGCGATGATACATGAGGAGAATCTCATGAAGCTACACCGAGTCGAGTGGACTTCTGGGTGCACAATCAGTTTTGGCTGCCTCAAGCTCAGGTATGATAGGTGTCCAGGGGGATACTCATAAGTGCTATAATATTGGTGAAGTTGGGCATCTGAGTGTCTTAAGTTACCTAAGGAGAGAGAGAGAGAGAGACAGGTACACTTGGACATGATGGAGGCTGTGTTCATGGTCATGGCGGTCTAAAAGGTGGAAAATGGGGCTACCGAACAAATCTGATGGTAGCAGAGGAGGGAGACACATGTATGGTTTTTACTAATGAGGATCATGAGTGTCTGGAGTTGTTGAAGAAGATGCAAAAAATAATAGGAGATGGGGATGAGGATGCTTCCAACCAGTCATCATCAAAGGTTAATATTGCCACGTATTCTCACTCTGAAAAAGGTATTTGTGATACACATGTGCTTGTCTCTATTTTCATTACAGGATCATCAGCATGGATAGTAAATTCTGGTGGATCTCGACATGTGATAGGTACTTCTAGGGAGTTTTCTTCCTATACTCTCCTAGCGGTACCAGAAAACATCCAAATTGCTGATGGAAAAATGTAGTCTATAGTTGATAAGTGTACAATGAGGGGCATCAGTTATATGAGATTATCCAATGTTTTGCATTCTCGTTTTTTTCTAGTGAACCTTTTATCCACTAATTCCATTATTCTCTAGCTAAAATTTGTTGTTTCTTTTGATAATCCCAACGTGATCTTCCAAGAGAAAGAGACGGGCCAAACAGTTGGGACTGGAACGTGGTATAATGGACTCTGGTACTTGATCGGGAGGAGATGGGCTCAACTTTGACATCCATTGTAGAGAGTGGTGGAGTAGGAGAATCTGGGAAGAGTGTGGAGGATGTGTTGCTGCTACATTACAGACGTATGAGACACTCTTGTTTTAGTTTATTGAGTCGGTTGTATCCTTCGTAATATGAAAAGACATAAACAAAAGCTTGTTTGTGATGCTTGTGAGTTTGACAAGCTTATTAGGAGCTCTTATATCATTTTTGGAAATAGTAGTTCAGGTGTTTTTGACTTGATACATTACAGACGTATGAGACGCTCTTGTTTTAGTTTATTGAGTCGGTTGTATCCTTCGTAATATGAAAAGACATAAACAAAAGCTTGTTTGTGATGCTTGTGAGTTTGACAAGCTTATTAGGAGCTCTTATATCATTTTTGGAAATAGTAGTTCAGGTGTTTTTGACTTGATACATTTTGATGTATGGGAACCTTGTTCTACAACTTTTATTGATTGTTATCAATATTTTGTGACTTTTTGTTGACCATTTTGTGACTTGGTAAAAAAGGGAATATTGAAGAAGTCTAGTGGTATATTTGTAAAATATTGTAATATTCTATTTAAGCTTGTGTTATGAATGTACAGAAGAGGTTTTCAGAATAATTTGTCTTTTATATGATTTAGATGATGTGATGATAAATTGATAATATAATAATGATATTTTTATCACTTAAATATACTATATGTGTCACTATTTTCTTCCTCTTTCCTGTAGATGTGGAGCCTTTGTCTTTCTTTCTGCTTGCAGAACCCTATTTCTTTGGTTCTTTAGGACTTGGAACCTCAGCCGCAACATCTTTCTCCTTTTTCATGGAATTTATGATATTTCACTCTTTAATATTTTGAATATGATTTTCCATTAAAACTTTGGAATTTAATAGTTTAGTTAATTCTCCACTTTTAGGAGTTGTGTGGTTGCAATTAACTCATGTAGGATTTAGTAAATCCTATAAATCTAAATTTAGTAAATCCCGAGGCAATTAAATCCTGAGAATTATTTGGTATGATGAATTTAAATCCAATTAAACCTTGAGAAACTATTTGGCTACTTATTTTAGAATTTAAGTTGGTTAGCTCGGATAAAATTTTAATAATAAATATATCAATGTTAAAACTTATTATATATTTTTTAGCATATTTCAACTTAATTAGACTAATTATATTGCAATGAATTTAGGCTAACATTTCAGATGATATTTAATTAGTCTCTTATTAAACTATTTAAAAAATAAATAAATTCTAGGCAGCCAGATTTAGTTGACTTAATAATTTTTATTAATCAACTTTACCTATTTAGGTTAATTTCTTTTTTTAATTAATGTATTCATATTTAATTTATTTGATATAATATTATCAATTATAATTTATAGTTTTTTTTTTGTCAACTATAATTAAATTTAATAAATTGACATAGCATATATTCTTTTAATCAATTATTAATTAATAAATTATTAAACTAACAAAATATTGAATGTTTGCTAACTTTCAAATCCTAATTAATATATACTATTATTTAACATATTGCTTAAATTTGCTTAATTTAATATTAATAATTTTAATTAATATTTTTTTATTAATTGATCTTAATTAAATTAAAATTAATGTAACTAATATTATAATTTATCATTAATTAATCATTTATTAAAATTATCATCTTTCAACCTCTAAGAATGATGCTTAAAATCCTCTTCGAAGGCAAAAGGAGGAAGAGGGGACCTCTAAAGAAGGCAGTGACTAGACCTACGGCGAGTGAAGCGGTGGAGTTTGTGAGACTTGCGGGTAAGCTAAATCCACCCAGCTCTCAATCAGAATTTGATAGTGAAGGTGAATCCCTCTTAGCTTGTTGGTTGAAAATTTAGTCTTTTAAGCAAGAAGTCTTGGATTCAAAGTCTTGCATATGAGGTGTGTATTTTTATGATTAAATTCCCTCAAATCCCCCCCACTTCAAAAGAAAATAAATAAAAACTAGCCCCTTGATATAAACCTTTTATTTGTAGTCATTTGATCACAATTAGAAAGCAAAAAATTGACAAGATTAGAACCGATGGCTTTGTAAAAGCTTGTCCGGCTCACTGGTTTTATCAGATTTTGGCCAGTTTTGTGCAGAGGTGATTTTGGACCTATAGACTGAACCAGCTAGAGGACTAGTTCATGGTTGAATCGATTGGACTAGCTGGTCTGGTTAAAATCATGATCCTTATGAAGCAAAAATTAGGATAATCTTTAAGTTGCAAGCATGCCATTTGTTTTATCAGTTACCAAAGAGTAATGTTGAAAAGTAAGGACATGATAAACCTTTACATAGAATGACAACTAGATGCTTTTTGGACTATTTCAAGTAAAAAAAAAAGTTTTTTTAAATTTAATGCCAAGGAATGCATAGATTACATGATTGCTAATCAGGATGAATGGTGATACTCTAAAGGGTGGTAATCCTTCAACAACACTACTTTAAATGGGAGGAGCATGGCTTCTCATTAATTTCAGGAAGGATTATATTGAAAAAACCAGCAAGGACGGAAATTGCACAGATTTATTAAGAAGTTATCCATTTATTTAATTTTTGCAATGATTTTAGGCTCCGAGGCAATGATTGATTAAGATTTTCGAAGTAGAAGTGTGCAAAAATAACAGTAGAATGATGCATGTAGTGATAATGCTCTAGTCAATGACGGTATCATGAACAAGCATAAATGTGAATATCAAATAAGTAGTACTAACAAAGAAATTTCATGTGGAGAAATGGCAAAATTCGTTAGAGATTTAAAGGGTGATATTAAGAAGAACCTGCACTAGCTGATGTTGATGTTACAGAAACAGAAAGCAGAGGAAAACCAGGATCATAGCTTGAGAATAATAAAGTAAATCATCCTTGTGAAATCATGAGCGAGGTTCTTTGATGCCTAATATCATATAAAAAAGTTTAAAGATGGGCAGCAAAGTGCAATAGAAGAGAAATTCATCCACTTTTTTTTTTCTTCTTTTTTTTGTTTGGCAGGCCAACTTAAAAGAATAATTTCTTTAAATGCATCATATTATGTTTGCTTTTTGTTAACCAAATAAATATTTGGGTCAGCATGATGATGGAAGTATGATTATTCAACCTGTTTTAGAAGTTTAGAAGATGAAGAATGGCATGACTGGTGGAGTGGTAAACATTTTTCTCGAAGGCAGAAATTGGCTTTTAAAAATATCAACAATGTTTTTTGATTGCCATCTATAACTCTAAACCCTAAAATTTTGAGAAGAATATATTAGTTAATGGATATCCATGAACTTAAAAGCTTAAGCTAATGGTTGAAGCCCAAGGGGCACACTGGTAAATTAATAATTTTTCTCTTGTTTCAGAGTTCTCTAATTTCACTTGCATCTAAACGAAGGATTTCAATTTTGCAATTAAATGGTAGCTGGAGTTAAAAATTAACGTACGGCTTATTTATGTGTAAACTATAATTTTACTAAACAATTTTATGTGCAATAATTCTTTTCCTAGTACTTCAACCTCAGAATTCGCATGGAAACACACCACTGATAGCTTTATTCTGCTATTTCACAGGGAACAAGTTTAAAAAGTACATTCCACCTGCAGATTTCTTCAGTCGAGGGCTTTACATGTTTGACATAGGCCAAAATGACCTTGCTGGTGCTTTTTATTCCAAATCAGAGGACCAACTTATTGCCTCAATTCCAACTATTTTGTTAGAATTTGAGACCGGGGTCAAGGTTTTGTTACTCTGATCCTCACAAAACATGTTTATGTCATCTGGAATCTATTTTTTATTATATTTAGCTTATCAAGCAGTGTGTGATGAAATAATTAATATTAATATATCAGTTCTTAGTTTCTTTTGCTGATTTTTTTTTTAAACTTTGATATTCAGAAACTGTATGATCAAGGAGCAAGAAACTTTTGGATTCACAACACTGGCCCTCTTGGATGCTTAGCCCAAAATGTTGCTCAATTTGGCAAAGATCCTTCAAAACTGGATGAATTTGGATGTGTCAGCTCTCACAATCGTGCTGCCAAGCTCTTCAATTTGCAGCTTCATGCGCTCTGCACCAAGTTACAAGCCCAGTTTGTAAATGCAAGTGTCACTTATATTGACATCTTCACAATCAAATCTGACCTCATTGCAAATTATTCTCGATACGGTAAGCAGTTTTTTTAAATTGTATTTATCTGGTCATACCTTTGAATAAAAAGTTAAAAAATTTGGCTTAGCAATGAATGAAATTCCCTTCTATAGGTGGTCTGATGAGAGGCTGATATACACAAATTTATGATTATTTTTACAGAAAAGTTTTTCATGTTTTCCAGGTGATAATTAAGGCAATCTAACCATGTTCTGGGCTCGGTCTTAAAATAATAATAATAGAATGATCATGCTAAGGCTTTATTTGTCTGTGATTTGTACAATGCTTTGTTTTAGGAAATGCAGGTATACAGAATTTTTTTTTATTAAGAAAAGTGTTCTGTTATGATAATTACTTTTTGTCTACTTAATAAAATGTGAAGCCGTAAAACCTTTGCAAAAACATTATTTTGTGGGCCATTTACATGCAGACTGCACAATTCTTATTTAACACGTAAACTTTCATATTTATATACTTAACATTCAAATCTTTAATGTCACAAAAAAATCATTACTACGAATTAATAAGGTGAAATATACATTTTCAAGCAAAAGTTTATGGCATCAAAGCATTATAAATGTAAATATCACACTTCAGGTGTTTGATATGTAAATACAAAAGAATTGTGATATGTTTGTAAATGTTCCTAATTTTTTATTGTTTTATGATTAGACCTCTTTGTTGGGATCACGATAAATAACAGATTTACGTATTCAATGATGTCAACAACTCCAAAAATTTGGAGGAAAAAAAAATTAGGGAGTCTTTTTCATGTATAGTTTTAAAACACCAAAGTGCTATGTATGTACATATGCTAGTTTAGGTGTGAGATATATAAATACATAAGATTTGTGTACTTCATATGTAAATTTCCCTTCATTCTTTGCTTGCAGTAATAATCGTAGGTGGAAACACTAGTAGACTTGCAAACTGGAACAAACTCATCAAACACCTAACATCTATCTAATAATCTGTCAGGTTTTGAGTATCCAATTACAGCATGCTGCGGATATGGAGGACCTCCATTGAACTATGACAGCCGAATTCGCTGTGGGCAAACTAAGACATTAGATGGGAGCTCGGCTACTGCAAAAGGTTGCAGTGATGCTACTGATTATGTGAACTGGGATGGAATCCATTACACAGATGCAGCAAACCAATTTGTTTCATCACAAATACTCACTGGAAAGTACTCCGATCCACCTTTCTATGATAAGATGCCATTTCTTCTCAAGTTGAAGTTTTAAAAGAATCCTATTCATTACTTCCTAGTGCTGTACAATTACTTTCAATGAATATGTGTGAAATTTTTAAAATCATAATTTGTTATTCCTGAAAGCTGCTTGTTATTTTTTGAATATCTTTTACTGGTTTATCATGATTCTAAAAGAGTGATGCTATTTGGTAAGAAAATGTTTGTTTATTCATTCTTATTCTTGTATTTAATAAGTATCCATACAATTATAATCACATCACTCTTGCATTTAGATTGAACAAGCTGGTTTTGTGTTTAGCTGTTGTTGAAACAAGTATGACATCAAAAAAAAATTCTTTTCTTAAGAAAATTTTCTGACAGTGTGATTGGGTTCTTTTTTTAGTCATAACCAATTTTATAGCCAAATCATTATCATTAAAGTGACTAAAAAGAAAAGATTTGGTGACAGTTATTCCTTTAAAGATTTATTTGGGACAGTTTTCACCATTTTTTTTCTGTTTGGAACACTGCCTCACTCTTATTTGGCATGTTTTTCAGAAAATTTTATGGTAAAAAGCTAATTTTCTAAAATGCTAGATTTGACAAATTTCATCAATTTTCTAAAACAGAATTTTTATATTGTAAACCAAAACAAACAAACTAAGATATATTGGAAACAAGCTAGTAAGTTTCCAACACTGCTGCAAGCACATGCTTATTAAATTCTTGATATAAAATCTCCTATTTCCTAGAAACATAAGCATAGTACTGTGCCATTGGAACTACAAAAGCAATAACCAATAAGCCGCCAACCACCAGGCTGAATTGCCCTCTCTTCTCTTCAGTCTCTTCCTTGCTCTTAAAGTTGGATTCACGCTTATTATCTTTGAATTTAGGACCACCCGGATCTGGCAGGCCATCAATGGCAGCAACCAAACGATTAGCACTGCTAATCATGGCTTCATTGTACTTCTCATCTGTTGCAAGAACTGAAGGAGAAGATGAAAGAAAATCACGTACTGTCGATTATTTAATCGTAAGTAGAAATGCAATCACTCTTCTTTTTCTTTATAATACATTTTTTGAATGATAAAAAAATACTTTGGCAACCACAAAAATTATTTCGAAAATTTACATGCATGCCACTCAATTCATATATACTTACATATCTAATCTAAAGTTCAATTTTTACATATATATATATCACCTTACCAATGCATGAAACGTCTAATCTAAAGTTCAATTTTTACATATATATATATATATATATCACCTTACCAATGCATGAAACGGTGTATTTCACTTTTTAAAAGTTAAAATGTTTGTATTTTTGATGTGATGTGAAAGATTTGGGTGGTCTAAAATTTAAAGTAAAGTTTATATGTTAGATATGTAAATACATAGGAATTAGTGGTATGCATGTGGTGGATGAACAATGCTTTGATCAGCCACATATAGTTTCATTTTCCCCGCTTCTTCCAAGCATAGACATATAGTTTCATTTTCACGAGTGTATTATTCTCCTAATCATTTCTTTTAAAATTAAGAAGTTCAAGGGTAAATAATAATAATAATAATAATAGGAAGTTGCTCGACAAGGCGATGAATAGATTTTGAGTGAGTGATCCCATAATATGGAGAAAATTTTGGCGTATGTTGTCCGTACGTGAGCTACGACGGACGACGGATGCGATACACCGTCGAGGTATTTTTTTTTTCTGTTTTTTTTGCCGTGTATCGCATGTAGCTCACAATGGATGACATACTAAAAATTTTTTCCATAATATGAGTGAATGAGTTCCAATAATTTTAGTTACTCGTCATTTATCTCATGCAACTTTCCTTATCAGTAATTTTTTTTTTTATTTTTAAACTCTTTCAATTCGATCTCTAGTTTCTAAGCTACATCAGGTTATAAAATCAGCATGACTTTCGCCAAATACATGCTCAAGCATTTCCATAAGAATAGATCGACCAGAATGGGTGAGGCACTTCACCAAATATCAAACTCTAAGACAAGATTCTTCAATTAAGTAAAGGGTGATGAAGAATTTATTAAATACTAATTATATTTTCAAATAATCACTTAACTACCCCCTAACACTTTATTTCATCTTCTTCACCTTACAGCTCATGTTAAGACTATAAAAGGCTTATATATGAAGAGATTTGGGGAGCAGGGTAGTCTTTTTGAGATTCTTATCATTGCTGAGTGATTACCAATAAGATGAGTGAAACCCCACATGTTTAGGTGAATGAATTCTCACTTCTTTCAGGTTACTTAGCAATGGAATTACTTGATCAATCTTTTTCAACTCAACTTAGGACTAAATCATAATTTATCCATTAGAAACTCATTGTTTTCCTTTTTCCGTTTGTAATTTCAGCTTTATTAAACTGAACTTATAAACCGGATATGTATTCCCTAAATTCTCTCATGAAATAGCAGAAAACATTCAGCATTAGAATAATGAATTCCTTATGAAAAATAGCTAGAAAGTTTATCTTCCTTCTGAACAAAACTAGATACTGAAACCTTGCATGTTAAAAAAATTCCCACACATTCTGATTTCGCTCATGCTTAAAACTATTAAGAGGTAGGAGTGTGTATTAATTGGTTTAAACTGAAAAATTGAACCAAATCGATTATGGTTAGTTTAGAATTAAAGTTGATTTGGATTTTTTATTTGGTTTGATTTCAGTAAAAATTTTTTTAAAAAATGTGGTTTAAACCAAAAACTAAAAAGTAAAATTCAATGATCATATATATATTCAAATATTGATTAAACTGAACCGAACGGAATAAACCAAACTTCAATATGATTCAATTTGGTTGGGTTCTGCTTATGATTCAATTGGTTTGATTATACCTGCCATTTAGTTTTGATTCAACAGTTTAATAAATCCATCAACTAATCCAATCAAATCGACCAATTGCACACCTCTACAAAGAGGAACTAAGACCTTTCTTTAGCCTTCAAGATGTCTGTGACTTTGGCAAGCTATGCCTTCATGTCAATGACGAGTGATCGTAGAAACCTCAAATAGTATGTACACACGAAAATAAAAAATGAGCAGCTACGTAAAGACTCTATAAAGTATGCCAAACAGGTAGGCTAATAAGAGAGGTTTTGAGCAAGGTATGATATAACTATATCAAGGTATTTAGAAGACTATCGGATTTTAAGTTGGAAAGTTCAAAAACTCAAAAAAAATTTGATTGTTTGCTCTACGATTGGGTCGGTTTTACTCAAGTTAAGATTTGAACAATAGTGAATTTAGTGGTATTTACATACATAGCACTCAAAAGAAAAGATAATCATATAGCCTTCCTGAGATGTCTAATGAGCTGAGCAAAAACTCTGCTTGATATTATGAAAAAGAAAAAGATTCAGTTGATTTCTGACCAGGAAGGTTCTCTGACACAATGGCATCGAGTACTTTTTCTCCCACGGCTTCAATAAAACCTGGTCCGCCTGTTATCGCCCCTTCTTTCTGTGTGGTGACAAGCACAACTATTCCCTTGTTGTTCCCTTCTTCAACAGTGGGATACCATTTCTCTAACACTTGGTCTGCATACTCAAAAGCATCTGCTTTGCTCTGCAACCAAATTCATAGCAATGAATATATATTTGCATATATTTACAAGAAAAAAGTTTACATCTAGACTCCGGATGTCCGGACAACGGCGGGGATACAGCGGAGGAGGGGAGGAATTGGACCGCGGGGATGCAGCGGACCTCGCTGCATCCAGGCCGTTGTCCAGACATCCGGAGTCCGGATTCTCTATTTACAAAGGTTTTCACTAGAATGGTAAAAACAAAAAGCCTCAGTTACCATTTTTTGTCGGTTGGACAGACAATCAAACGGCTCTCTAGGAAATAAAGTTTGACGTTTGCAGTTTGTGAAACCTACCCCTAATTTGTAGGTAATCTAAGGGATCATGACAAAGTGAAGACGTGATACAGTTGAATAAAGTGGTAAACACAAATTGTTAGATATGTATCATACAAACAGCATGGAAGTCTCTCAGAACGGCTGAACCCTAAACAAATACTAAAAAACTCCTATTAAAAACTCCAAATAACCGGTTTGCGCAAAGGATCAAACACCTGACCGGCACAAGAGGACCTTAAGGATTCTCCTCATACCGTGAGCTTGCGAACGGTAATGAAATTGACGTGCAGGTTCTTCCTCGACTCCAAGTCGGCAAAGATGCGCTTGAGATCAGTCTTGGTCACCCGGCTGAGCACTCCGGCGTCGTCCACCACGTACGAATCCGTCGGCGGCCCCTCATTCAGCACGTCGAATTCCGAAGCCATCGCAAGGCTTGCAGCGGTCGGTAGAGGGCAGAAATTGATCGCAACGGAAATAGCTGCTGCAGCCAAGCTATGATGCAGGAAGGAAAGCCAGCTGTTGTTGTTGGGTGAGGAAAGAGATGAATAGGTAGATTGGATTGGTTTTTTGAGGACGGAGGAGACGATGGGCTTGTTGAGGCATGGGAGAGAAGGGGATTTGGAGAAGACTGATTTGAGATTCAGTATTGGATTGGAAGAACAGGAGAAGAGAATGGTTTCCATTGGGGAGGGGGTGGAGGAAGAAGAGAGTGTGGAGGGAAGCAGGTTGGAGAATGAGAGCCATTTCGGATTGTTTTTTTTTTTTCCCCTCTACGGTTGTGATTCAGAATTTGGGATTTCGATTGGTTGGCTGGGGTTTCGTTGGATAAGGTGGGGAACGATTCGGTGCCGCTCCAGGGGAACGGGATGAAGCGGCATTTACATATATATACCAGTCAATTTATTTATTTACATATGTAATATTACCTTTTAAAAAGGGAAATGCATCTTTTCATGCATTGGTAAGGTGATATATATATGTAAATATTGAAGTTTAGGATTTAGATATTTAAATTGTAGAATCTGAATTTGTCATGCGAATCACTCTAGAAGTATAGAAAAGTAGAGAGAGAAATAGAGAAAACACACAATGAACAGTTGAATGAGGGGATTGCATAATCATTTAGTTCTGAAATGATCTTCAATTTATAGATAAATGAGATATAACATATGAAGGTACATTTATACCTCTAATTAAGTAAGAATTGTACACGTTATTTAAGTATTTTAGTTCTGAAATGATCTTCAATTTATAGATAAATGGGATATAACATATGAAGGTACATTTATACCTCTAGTTAAGTAAGAATTGTACACGTTATTTAAGTATATTACTTTTTTAGGCCAAGGGCTTTGCTGTTCTCTGGCTCGGCTGGCTGGATTGAATTGGGCTTCAGTAGTTTTGTCCGTTGGTTGGACTCATTGTTGTCGTCGATGAATGGAACTGTAACGCTGTCAGTTGGCTTGTTGGCCACGAATCAATGAGATCTAAATGACTGAATTTTGTCAATTGATAGGCACAGTCTAGTCATCGACCCTCGATTTACCAAGGAGCTTCTATCGGTAAGATAAAGCTAAGCCGTCCAGCAGAGGATAAATTACCGTAACCCGATGAGTACCTTTCTATAAGATAATGAGATTCTAGTGGGATGGTTGAGTCGTGTTGTGGACTACTGTTGGAATTCGAGACGACGACTGAATGATCTTGGTATGAGAGTCTTGGGGATTAGTTTTTCCCTCGGATTGGCTTCATCTTAATGATAGGTTTGAACGACTCTTTGCATGTCGTCTGAATGAGCCACTCGGTATGATAGTATTTTGATCGCTCTAGTGATTCATGATCATGGGTACATTATGTTCAACCATATATCGAGTTTGTTGATTCGCCCGCCTTTTGGTGAGCCCTCTTAAGCTTATGACATTTTCTCTTGGACCGTTAGATATTCTCAATATTCATGCTCCTGTAATTTTTATATACATAAATACTAATAATTAAGTGCAAATCTTTCAAATAAATAAATAACGGATGATAAATGATTATATTAATAAAACGGGAAGAACTTAGATTTGCCTTAAAAAAAGTTTGTCATCAAGGAATCAAATAATTATAGTTAATAAAAAATGACAATTTTTTTAAAAATCAATCATGTTAAAAAATGATATAATAAAATTGTTTTTTTTTTAAATTCGTTAACGTTGAAATCGACTTCACGGAAATAGCGACTATGATGATTAATGCTGTCAAAACGGTTTGTTATTCGTGAACAACTCATGTTTGGCTTGTTAAGAAGCTCGTGTTCAATTCGTTCGCTAAGTTAACCAGCCGAACACAAATACTTTTTTTGTGCTCGATAAAGAAATGAGCCGACTACTCATCAATTATATATATATATTGATGAGTAGTATTTTTTTAAATAACTTAATTAACCACAGGACTACAAAAATTTATAATCAATTAAAATTATTAATTAAAAAAATAGAATTAAAATATATTAAATCATATTTAAGTGATGTTTTAATATAACCAATAAGATTTAAACCTTACCCCAACCCTTAACATCCTACAACTGCGTGATTATGGTTTTCAAAACTACTATTTATTCACGAACAGCTCGTGTTCGGCTCACTAAGCAAACGAGCCGAACACGAACACACTTTTTGTCTTCGAAATATAAACGAGTCGAACACGAACACATTTTTTTGTCGGTCATCATTGCTGGTCAGTAATACCCCATTCTCTTAATTTTCATCTTCATTTTCGGACTTGACTGGTGAGCACCACACCGTCTTGTATGTACTTCCTTGACGATCACTTATGCTTCTGCTCTGTTCAAGCATCTCAGCTACATCTGGTAGAATGATCTTTTGTACAAGATAGTGCACTTTTCCTTATCTGGTGCCATGCTGATTTGTCTTCTGATAGTTTTTCGTCTGCATGTATTCAAAAAATGGTTGGCACCAATCCTCAGTATCATCGACTACTGCCGCTACTGTCTCTTCATTTCCCAATTTATGCGGGGTATCCATGTTGATTTGAGATAGCATTAGACGTCTTTGTATTGTGATATGGATGGAATCCTTCCGCAAGTACGCAAATTCTTTAGCGAGCTTGGCTAAAGCATCTCGGTACAACGTCACGTTTGGGATTCGTTTCAATAACTTCATCATGTAGCGGAAGTACTGCTGTAGCTTCAACTTCAAAACCTTGTATTGTCCGACCACTTGTTAAGTGATGAGTTGATGGTCGTCGTAGATTTTGGTGTCTGTTATCTCCATTAATATCGCCAACTCTAACCCTGTTATTAGAGCTTCATATTTAGCTTCATTATTCAACCACGGCTCTGTTAGGTGATATAAATACTTTAACATCCCTCGATCTAGCGTAATGAAGATCAAGCCAATTCCTGCCCTGTCGAGTATTATCGTCCGTGACTCCTTATCTTTACACGCTGACGAAGCTCCGTCAAAGTACATTTCCCATTGTTGAGCACAAGGATGTTCCTTCACAAGGATGTCCCTTGTTCATCACTTGTTTGTCTAACGTATCGTAGTTGAGGGGGGAGTTAGCTGGCAACAGGTGTGCTGCGAGGAAATCAGCTAAGATCTGTCCCTTGACGACTCGAAGAGGCATGAAGGTTATATCAAATTGCAATAAAATCATCTACCACCTTGCTAACCTTTCAAAAAGTGTCGGTCGAGTCATCAAGTATCACAATGGATTAAACTTCAAGATAAGGTTGATCTTATGAGAAAGCATGTAGTGTCTGAGCTTTTAGGCGGTGAAGATTAAAGCTAGGCAATGTTTCACAATGGGAGGATACTTTACCTCCATCGGTATTATGATGAATAAGTATTAGAGAGTGTTTTCCTTACCCTCGTCATTAAACCGAGCTAACAGGGCTCTAAGAGTAGGGCTTTCAAAAAAGCTAGTTGAACAGTTTGTGTTCGGCTCGTCAGGAAATTTGTGTTCGATTCGTTCGATAAGTAAACAAGATGAACACAAATAATTTTTTTTGTTCGGTTGATAAACGAACCAAACACGAACATTCATTTGTTCGATCATGTTCGAATTGTTAGTGTTCAAAATGTAAAATAGTTTAAATAATTATATATAAAAAATTTATCATATATTAAAAATAATTATATACTTTAAAAAGTTATCATAGTTAAGAAAATTAAATCTTATAAATTATAATATGATCTTCAAGTTCGCCTCTTAGCTGATATTAAATCCTATAATTTCATATTTATCTTCAGGTTTGTCACTTAGCTTAAATTTTCTTATATTCCTTTTAGATTTATTTAGTTTCTTTGCGTGAGACTTAGTTTTTGAAGTTTTTGAGAGTGAAATCTCGCATATTGCCTCTATATCAGATTTTCTTATAGATGAGATATGATATTATGATTTTTTTGTGAGCTATGCTTCAGCTATTGTGTCGTGTTGTGATTCATATAGATTTAAACACTAATTTCATATAGGTTTAAGCTTTTGAAAAATTTTAAATAATTTGAACACTACAAATAACTTTGTAAGATTTTGAATAATTCAAACAATTCAAAAAACTCGAACAATTTGAACATTTCAAACATTTCAAACATATTTCAAACATATCAAACCGAACACGAACAGTAACTTCACGAACAATTTTGAAAATGAGTCTATTTCAAACACATTTAATTTTAAACGAACCGAACACGAACACAAGCTTTTTGTGTTTGTGTTCGGTTCGTTTACACACTTATCTGAGGGAGTCGTAGAAAGTATAAAAGGTTTACCTAAGACTGGGGCTTCTAATACATGAGGTGTCATTAAGTATTGCTTAATACTTTTGAAGGTTTGTTGACATATTTAGTCCCAACTAAACTTGACATCCTTTTTAGTCAATGCAGAAAAGGGTTGACACAGTCTTGACATATTAGATATGTAGCGTCTTAAATATGTTAATTTTTCTTGAAAAGACCACAATTGTTTCAAGGTTTTGGGGGGCAGCATTTCTAAAATAGCTTTGATTTTCTCTAGATCGATTTCAATTCCACGATGACGAACAACAAATCCTAAAAATTTCTCATAGGTGACACTGAATGCGCACATTAAAGGATTCAATTTAAGATTAAATTATCATAAATGTTCAAAT
The DNA here is from genome assembly GCF_001263595.1 of Phalaenopsis equestris. Taxonomy (NCBI): domain Eukaryota; kingdom Viridiplantae; phylum Streptophyta; class Magnoliopsida; order Asparagales; family Orchidaceae; genus Phalaenopsis; species Phalaenopsis equestris. Next base: position 35,912,373 of record NW_018164444.1, on the reverse strand, counting down.
CATACATTTGGTTTTCGCTTTGTTTACTTTTGATGAACAAATCATCCAGATAACATTCAATCTGATTATGAATGAGATCATAAAAAATTCTCACCATGGCTCTCAGATACGTTGTTTCGACATTCTTTAATCCAAACGGTATCACTGTGTAGTTGTGTATTCCAATTGATATTATGAAAGTCATAAGCGTTGCATCTTCTGGTGCCATATTGATTTGATTGTACCCAGATGATCCATCTATAAATGAGAATATTGCATGAGGTGACACAATGTCAACAATTAATTATGGGATTAGTAATTGGATCTCATCCTTCAGGCAAGCTTTGTTCAAACCTTTGAAATCAACGTAGACTCAAATCTGTTCGTTCTTCTTTCTAATGGGTGTTGCGTTAGCTAACCATGTTGGGCATTTTTCTTCTCTTATAAAGTTAGCATCTATCAACTTCTTGATATCGACAGTGATTTGTCACTTGATCTCGAGATGCATTCTCCTGGGAGCTTGTTTGACTGGGGTTGTAATCGAGTATACACCAAGTCTGTAAATTGCAATCTCTGGTGCTAAACTAGGCATCTCATCGTAGCTCCAAGAGAAGAAGTCTCTGAATTTTGACAATAATTTGATCAATTCTGCAGACTCCTCATCACTTAATAGAGAACTTATAAGAGTGGATTTGGGGTCATTTTTAGTCAATAGATTGATCTCCTTCAGCTCATAAACTATTGATTCGATTTCTTCTTCAAATTATAGTGGAGCATACTCTATTTAGGGCTCTTCGAAGTCATATTTTGCTTCAAGATAGTCTTCCTCTGATCCAATAGTAACAACCAAGCAACATTCCGTGTCATTGACAGGCCCTACCGTGTTGAACCCAACACCCTCCTTCAAGTTGAGAGCTTGATTTTTGTTGTTCCATAATTTCTCGAAGAGGTTCAGCCTGTCTTTTGATAGTTGTTTAGGCACAAAACCAAATTGAAGAAGTTTTTTAAATACACGAGGAGTACCATCCAGTAGGTAATTCTATTAATTCAGTAGAAGTGTCTTCTTCTAGCTCTATATTAACTTCAGAACTAAAAGGAGAACCATGATAAAATCTTATCGACTTTATGCCCACACTTTGTACTTCCTTAACCTCTAAACCCTCAACTTTGTGATGATGAATTGGGGTTAGGGTCATGGCCTGTACATAGTGGTTAATTCTATCATACACTGACTCGTATTTGTCTTTTTATTTGTTTTCCAGAGAGATCTCGAACTGAGGTTTCGTTTGATTTACTGTCATTGCATTCTTCTCAACCTTCTCTTTCTCGGAGTTCTCTTCAAAGTCAATGTTGATAATTGGATTCCTTCATTCAACAATCTTGTTAACTCTTCCTCGCCCTCGTCCCCGACCTTAATCTTGGATGCGAGGGCTAAGAGAGTTTGTAACTCTTTGTTGCAGAGTGGTAGGAGATTGTTGAACCGAAGCCATATGTTCATGTTCTTGTAATCCTTTTAGAGCATCAACTTTACCTAGAACGACGTCTCTAGAGATATTTGGGGGAGCATATTAGGTGGCATCCTCGTGAATTCCTATTTCATGTATTGAAAATGGTTGTAAATTCTCCTTTATGCAACGCTCTTGACGTCCTTCATAATATTTTATACATTGATGTAGAGACAAAGTGACCATTTTTTTTTGTATTCATGAATTTGAGGTTGGCCTAGTTGGGCATTGAACAATGTTTCTGAATCAATGATATGAAATTTTGTGGTTGTTACTAGATCACTGATTCTCATCAATAGTGTCATCGATTTAAGGGCTCTTTCTCCTTTCTGATTAAATCCTTTTAGTATCATTTTATCGGTTGTAAGATTGTGAGTGTCGATGTCCAAGTACACTAACATTATTAGATTCATTATGTTGATTAGTGCTCCTGGATCCACTAACACTCTGGAGTGTGTGAATTTATCAATGTTGATTGAAATGCACAAAAAATGGTTGTGGTCGACGATTCCGAGCAACAAGCCTTCATCTGTGAAGGTCACCTCAGAATGTTCCTTTAACGAACAAACCTCGTCTAAGGAGATGCAAGCCAATTGCGCTAAGCAAACTTCCAAATTAAGTAAGGCCTTGATCAATGCTTATCTCACCCCCTTTGACAGGATCAGGGCGTCGTAGATGCTTAGTTTGGCAGGTAACTTCCGAAGATGGGCTAACACGTTATATTCCACTTTATTATTAATTCCTCCAGCTTCTTCCCGAACAGGTGCTTCTTCTGTTGTCAGAATTGACTCTTCTTGAATGACCAATTATTTTCCCCTATCTTTTGGAGTCATTCTCAGGGTAACACTTTGCCGCTTCTTAAATTTACTTCCGCTATTTCCTCTAACCTTTGAGTTGAACCCAAAGGCTTCTCTTCTGGAGTGATGGCTGGTTCTTTTGGAGTCGTTTATTTTGAATCTGAGAGTTCCAAGTCAATTGCAATTGGTGCTCCCTAGATTCAAAGACAGGTGCCTCGCTTCCCGAGATATCATATCCCATTCGTTAGTGTCTTCCACAATCATATTGATGAGTGCATGACACACCAAAAATATATGCATTTTAGACCCATATTTTATACTCATTTTTGGCGATATTACACTTTAATGGAAGATACTTTAATGGAAGATATTTCATGGAAGATATTTCTTATGTTTTATTGCAGGTTGTTAATTTTTAGGACTTGGAGCAAAAATGATGAAATTTGGAGTCAAAATGGAGAATTTGAAAAATTGTTCAGCGCCAGAGTAGGCGCTGATGACACCGTTTGACAGAGCAGGCCCTGTTTCTACAAGATTCGACGAATTTGGAAGCTTTTTGAATAGTTTTTGGATGCACCTATTAGAGAACTGACCCTAGACTCTATTTAGAGTCAAAATTGATCAGAAAATGGCCCTTCCTTCGCTTCCTTCGCCCCTCTCAACCATCCATTGCCCCTTCGCATCTCTTCTTGCCACTTTACATCATTCCACACCATTCCACACCTTTAGTTAGTTATTTTCTTTATAGTTTTGAGTTAGTGTTGTTTGTTTATTATTATTGTATAAACTTTCTTTTATATATAAAATTTGTGTTTTGTTGTATCTTTCTCATGAAGTCTGAGTACTTTCTTTTATCTTTCTCCCTACTCTAAGATATGATGAAATGAAAAGGTAATTTGGATGTGCTAATGTTAAAATATAAAATAAATTATGATGATTTTTCAACTCTATTCTTAATTTACTTTTTAATCTGACCAATTGAAATATTAAAATCTGTTGTGAAACATATGATCCGGGAAATGGAGTATGAGTTCTACAATAGAGTAAGAATCACATTTAAATCCATGAAGTAGTATTTTGTTCATGGAATTAAATGCAAATAAATAAAGAAATATTCTTTGTTGGGTGTAGAATTGGAGATTTCTAGGGTGACAGACTAAAAATCCTTAATTCAATCTTAGTGTTTAGAAACTAAAGCGAGAGTTAGCCTTCAGGGTAAGGGAAGTGAGAACTTTTGAGTGGGAGCCAGTATCCTCCTAGCCTGACCACAGATTTAGGGACTAAACCTAAGATTAGCCAATAATTTTCTATAACACTGAATCAGGGTAGAGAATTAAAATTGCTCCTATTTGACACAACGCAAATTTAAATCATTTATCTCATCTCATTTCGCCAAAAAGCTCATTGTAGTGGGAAAGATGCTTTTTTATATTAGAAAACTTCATCACATAAATATAGTTTAGTAGTTACTAGTTTGAATTTTGCATTTAAATTGTGCTAGTAGTCAATTATTTAGCTTTGATAGTATCTTAAACATTCAAAATTAGTGACAATAATTTCATTTTATTTCTGTGAATTTCCTTGTTAATTTATCATTTCAAATTTAAACTTTACTCGTGGGATCGATATTTGGGGCTTAAATAGAAAGTTCTTTATTACTTAATAACAATACATATACTTACGTAGAATCCCAACATTATTTGCTTAAATTTTTAATATTATTCATAAAATATTTATTATTCATAAAATATCACATCAAGTTTTTAACACCGTTGTAAAGCGGAGTCAACTTTATAAATTTTACACAACTTTATTTCCATTAGTCAAGTTTTTTACGCCGTTGTTGGGGAAGGTAACGATAAATTAAATAGATTTAGTAACTTAGAAAATTTAGAGATAAAAATATACAAAATACAAAATATCAAAAAAAATTATAAAATAAAAAATTCAAAAAAATATATAACTATATATTTAAGAATATTTTTAAGAAATTTTTTTCTTTACTTATTATATTTGTTTATGTGAAATATTATATCTGAAGGTTTAGTACCTTATGATTCAGAATCAGAACGTACTACTAGAAAAATTAGAAAATAACAAAAAGAAATTAAACATTTGAACGAAATGATGAATATCTTAGATTAACAAATAAATGAAAATCGTCAAAGACCTTTAAAAAATTATGCTAATATAACAACAGATGAACTTCACTTAACTAACTATTCAAAACCCTGATGTTGTTGCTAATTCATTTGAGTTTAAACCTGCTATTATCCAAATGATACAAAATAATCAGTTTAAAGGAACATCTACTGAAGATCCTAACTTACATCTTGCTAGTTTTCTTGGAATTTGTGCTACTTTTAAATATGACGGAATGTCTAATGATGTCGTTAGGCATAGACTTTTTCATTTTTTCATTAAGGGATAAAGCTAAAGCTTGGTTAAATTCATTAGCACTTGGATCTATTAGAACTTGGGAAACTATCACAAAAATTCTTGGCTAAATATTTTCTACCTTCGAAAACCGCTAAGCTTAGAAACGATATTACATCTTTTTGTCAGTTTGAAGGGGAATCAATATATGAAGTCTGAGAAAGATTAAAGAATCTCCTTAGAAAATGTCTACACCATGTTTTATCAGATTAGTTAATAATTTAAACTTTTTACAATGGATTATAGGATCACTTAGATCTATTATAGATGTTGTTGCAAGAGAATCTTTAATGTCAAAACCTTTTGATGAAGCATACTCTTTAATAGAAGAAATAACTACTAATAATTTTCAATGACCCTCTGAACGGGTAAATCCTAAGAGACTGGCTAGTATTCATGATTCTGATGCAATGTCTATTTTGACATCTCAAATTGCTGATATATTGAAACAGATTAATCAAATTGGGGTGAACTATTCTCAAATACCACTAGTATTAGAGAAAAAATTCACTAGGATAGATAATTGATACTCAATCATCTTATGAAACTTTGAATGCTATTAATAATCGAAATAATAATCCTTATTCTAATTATTACAAGCCTGGATGGAAAAATCACCCTAATTTTAGTTGGAATAATTATAGCAATTCAATGAACCCTCTAGGAAATTTAAACAATCAAGGAAATCCTAATTATCGACCTTATTATCCTCTCGACCTTATTATCCATTATCGACCTTATTATCCTCTTGGATTTAACTCTAACACTAATCCACAAGTTAAGGAAAAGAAGTTGATGATGGAAGAAGTAATGTTGAATATGGAAAATTAAATACAAAAATCAAGGGGCTTCTATTAGAAATATTGAAAATCAATTAGGACATATTGCTACTGTACTTACTTCAGGAAATTCAGGAAATCTTCTGAGTATTGTGGAAGTTAATCCCAAAGATCAAAATAAAGAGCAAATTAAAGCTATTCAATTATGAAGTGGAAAAGAAATTGAAATAAGAATCCAAAAAGAAAATCAAGTTGATGAGGAGAAGGAAGAGATAGAAAGTGACCTTAATGAAAATGAATAAACACAAGTTCCCTTAGAAAAAATATTACCTCCGTTTCCTCAACAACTCAAGCAGAAGAATAAAGACAAACAGTTGGAAATCCTTAAAAAGTTAACGATAAACATTCCTTTCATTGAGTCTTTAGAACAAATGTCAAGTTATGTGAAATTTATGAAAGATATACTAAACAAGAAAGGAAAGTTTGCAGATCATGAGACCGTTGCACTCAATGAAGAGTGTAGCGCTATTATTCAGAAAAAGCTTCCTGAAAAGTTAAAACACCCTGATAGTTTTACTATGCCTTGTGCAATTGGTGAAAAGTTTTATGGAAAAGCCTTATGTTATTTAGGAGTGAGTATCAATCTTATGCTTCTATCAATTTTTAAAAGTTTAGATTTAGGAGAGATTTCCCCTACTACTGTAACTCTTCAGTTAGCCAATCGATCAATCACTTATCCTAAAAGAGTTATAGAAGATGTATTAGTAAAAGTGGATAAATTTATTTTTATTGTAGACTTTATAATATTAGATATGAAAGAAGATAAAGAGATTCATATTATTTTGGGAAGACCATTTCTTGCAACAGGGAGAGCTGTGATAGATGTGCAAAAAGGAGAATTAATAATGAGAGTTAATGATCAAGAAGTAACATTTAATATTACAAAAGGTATGAAATATCCTGCAATAGAAAAAGATAATGAATGTTTTAGGATGGAAGTTATTGATTATCTGAGTAATGAGCAATTTAAGG
>NW_018164444.1:35903911-35905833 GCF_001263595.1 Phalaenopsis equestris | reverse complement strand
AAATTTAGTGACAATGAGAATGAAATAAAAGAAGAAAATTTAGATTATATTCAGGACAAATTTGAAACTTTAGATTTGTTGGAAAATGATAATAAAAATCTTATTCCTTCAAGTATTAAACCACTTGAACTTGAACTAAAAGTATTACCTGCCCATTTAAAATGTGTTTTTAGGAGATTCATCTACATTGCTTGTTATTGTATCTTCTGAGTTAACTGAAATTTAAGGACAAAAATTAATAGAAATATTAATAAGACAAAAAAACTTTTGGATGGACTTTGGCAGATATTAAAGGAATCAGTCCTTCAATTTGTATGCACAAAATTCTATTAGATGGACAGTATGAACCTAAAGCTGATCCTCAGAGGAGATTAAACCCAATAATGAAAGAAGTTTTTAAAAAAAGAAATTTTGAAATGGTTAGATGCTAGAATTATATATCTTATTTCAGACAGTGCTTAGGTAAGCCCAATTCACCGTGTTCCAAAGAAAGGAGGATTGACCGTTGAAGTAAATGAGAAAAATAAATTAATTCCAATAAGATAAGTTACTGGTTGGCGAATTTGTATAGACTATAGAAAATTAAACATGGCTACCAGGAAAGATCACTTTCCATTACCCTTTTTAGACCAAATGTTGGATAAATAGGCTAGAAACAAATATTACTGCTTTTTAGATGGATATACCGGTTATCATCAAATTTCAATTTCTCATGAGGATCAAGAGAAGACAACATTTACAAGCCCTTATGGAACATTTGCTTTTCGCAGAATGTCTTTTGGACTGTGCAATGCACTTATAATATTTCAAAGATGTATGATGTCAATATTTAGTAAATTGATTGAACATGGAATGGAAGTATTTATGGATGATTTCTCTGTATTCGAGAGTTCATTTGAATTATGTTTAAATAATTTAGAAAAAAGTTCTGGAATTATGTGAAAAAATCAAAATTGGAAAAATGTCAATTTATGGTTGCAGGAGTAATTGTACTTGGGCATAAAATTTCTAAAAATGACATGGAAGTAGATCCTGTAAAAGTTCAAGTTATTAAAAAATTACCACCACCAACTAAGGTTAGAGGGGTAAGAAGTTTTCTAGGACATGCTGGTTTTTACAGGCGTTACATAAAAAATCTTTCAAAAATAACTAAGTCATTATGACAACTTTTAGAAAAAGATAATGAGGAATGCATAAAAGCATTTGAACTATTGAAATAAAAATTAATCACTGCACCTATAATAGTCCCACCTGATTGGGAGAAATCTTTTGAAATAATGTGAGATGCTAGTGATTATGCTATTGAAGTTGTTTTAGGACAAAGGAACAACAAGGTTTTTAAAGTAATATATTATGCTAGTAAAATTTTAAATGATGTTTAAATTAACTACACTACTACTGAAAAAGAGTAATTAGATATTATCTATGACTTTGATAAATTTTGGCCTTACTTGATTGGAACCAAATATATAGTGCATACAGATCATTCTGCTATCAAATACTTGATGCAAAAGAAGGATGTTAAACCAAGATTGATTAGATGAATACTTCTATTGTAAGAGTATGATTTTACTGTAGTTGATAGAAAGAGAAATGATAATCAAACATCTGATCATTTGTCTAGACTAGAAAAAAAATATTAACTAATTTTGCAAATGAAATTTTAGAAAATTTTCCTGATGAACAATTATATAATATTGATGAAATAAATATACACTGGTATGCCGATATATTAAATTATATTGTGAGTGATATTCTACCACCAGATATTAAGAATCAACAATTAAAGAAATTATATATGATTCAAAAGTTTATTTTTGGGATGACCCATATTTATATAAACAATGTAAAGATCTAATTATTAGAAGGTGTGTGCCTTATGAAGAAACTTAACAAATAATTGAAAGATGTCATGATTCTAA
>NW_018164444.1:35903584-35903867 GCF_001263595.1 Phalaenopsis equestris | reverse complement strand
TTTTATTGGCCTACTCTTTTTAGAGATGTTAATGAATATATTAAAACATGTGATAGATATAAACGAGTAGGAAATATTTATAGAAGAAATGAAATGCCTCTAAATTACACATTGAAAGTTGAAATTTTTTATGTGTGGGGATTAGATTTTATGGGACAATTTACGCCTTCATTTGATATTTATATATATTATTAGATGTTGATTATATGTCAAAATGGATTGAAGCTATTGTTGTACCTAAATGTGATGCTCGGAGTGTTTCTAAATTTTTAAATAAAAATAT
>NW_018164444.1:35894629-35903562 GCF_001263595.1 Phalaenopsis equestris | reverse complement strand
CGAGAGTAATTATTACTGATGGAGGATCCCATTTTAGAAATAAGAGAATTGAGAAATTAAAAAAAAATATGATATAATGCATAGATTCTATACTGTTTATTATCCTCAAACTAGCAATTTAGCAGAAATATCAAATCGTGAAAAAAAATGAATTTTAGAAAAAACTATAAATCCCTATAAATTGGATTGATCTGTTATATTAGATACTGCATTATGGGCATACAGAACTGCTTATAAGACTCCTATAGAAATGTCCCCATATAGACTTATTTTTGGAAAAAAAACATGACACATACCAGTAGAATTGGAGCATAAAACATTTTGGGCTATTAAGAAATTTAATTTTAATAAAAAGATGATGGTGAGAAAAGATTATTACAACTTAATGAACTTGAGGAGATTAGAAATGAAGCATATGATAATGCAAAAATCTATAAAGAGAAAATGAAAATATGACATGATTGGAAGATTATTAAGAAGAAATTGGAACCTAGACAAGAAGTTCTATTATATAATACAAGATTAAGATTATTTTCAGGAAAATTGAAATCTAGATGGTTAGAACTATTTAAAGTGATTAAAGTCTATCATTATGGAACTGTTGTTATTAAAGTCCTAAAATTAGAAAGATATTTAAAGTTAATGGGCATCAATTGAAACATTATTATGAAGGACACATGCCATAACTTGAAGAAGTTGTAATGTTAAGTCATCCCGATTAAACAATGGTACGGCAGGCTGACGACGTTAAACCAAACGCTTTGTGAGAGGCAACCCATATATATACATTTATATATCTATATATTACTATGTTGTTTAATAATTATATTTATGTATTAGGAAATAATAGTATTTTTGAAACCTACATAATTTTATATATTATAAATTAAGACAAATATTGGTATTGAAGGAAAATTTGAAATCGAATTGAACAAAAAAATTAAAAGACGCAATTTTGGCCTCTAGCGTCGACGGCGCTAGAATGGGCGCCGACAGCGCCCGCCTAATGGACTATGGCGCCGACAGCTCCATCGGGAGCATCGACGGCGTCCCAAGTAGTTTTGCATGTGCAGAGCAAATTCGACAGACTTTAGCAAGATTTCGTTCCTCAATAACTGTCGAGAGGTGTTTTTAATGTTTTGAAAACTGCCTTGGACGTCTAAAAACTTCCTAATTTTGAATTACATGGCTTCCAACTCCAGAAATACTCCAAGGTATGGAGTTTTTAATAGAAGAAAGTTTATTATTTTTGACGCGCATAGATTATACGACAAAGTCATCACGAAGAAGAGACTTATCAAGAGAGAGGCTTTGTCAATCATAGATTGAGTAATCCAAATTCATAGATCGAGAAAATCATTGTGCAAAGACGTTGGGAAGTTCTGTGCTACACCACCGCTGTAGTTGTAGTACCAGTAGTAAAGGAATTCTATGCTAAATTACATGGAATTACCCAAGGAGTCATTTTCGTTCGAGGTAAGGTTGTATCATTTACTCCGACTCGAATTAATGATTTGTATATGATAGAAAACGTTCCAATCTGTCATTATACAAATTTTATCCCAACGAGAGATATGATGCAAGATTTATATAATTTTCTGACTGATGAAAATGATAATTGGGAAATCAGAGATGAGAAATATGTTAGTTTTTCTGCTTCGCTGCTTAATCCAATATCCAAACAATGGCATTTCTGCATATCTGCAAAACTACTCCCCACCATGAAGGTTAGTAGAGTTACAAGAGAAAATATCATTTTAAACTATTGCATAAAATCTATTAATGTGGGATCGCTTATTTTCAAATTTGTTATAGGTATTATTATGAATGGGCCAATATATGGACTGGGGCATCCTTCCACAATTTTCTTACATTGCAGTCAATCTTAGGTTTGATATGAAAGTTGGGAGAAAGTTTTATTACCTTGGGAGCCCATAATGGAAATTATATTGGAAATGGAAATTAAGCATTATATGTTATTTTGGATCATTCATCACATGCTTCAACACCATTGATGCCACCAACAGTTGGAAGTTCAATAGCTTTGGAGAAGAAAATGAAGAAAATAGAAAGAGAATTTTAGAGTATTAAGAATGTAATAAGAAATCTTAACTACCTTTTTTATCACCTAGATTGGAGGATGAAAGAGAACTTTGATCATACTGGGATAATTGAAGCAGGATTGGTGCAGATGTTCGAGAAAAATGGATAGATCGATGAAGATTTGACTGATCAATTCCCGTACCGACCCTTCTACAATCTATATGTCCATTACCAGTCTATGGGAGATATTAGAGGAGGAGAAAGTACTGAAGATGAAGCAGAATAATTGAAGAATTTGGACTCTCTACTAGTTTAAAATCCTTATGTTTTTAATTTAATTGTGTGGATTTGATTTACTTTACTTTACTTTAGAACTCTATTGACTTTGATTGTGTATAGTTTTGTGTTAGCGTTCTAGTGTTGTGGCTTGATTTTGACACTGATTTATAATGTAGTTTGCTTTAAGGATGTGGGAAATGTGATTAGAAAAATGTATTTGCAAAAAGTGCATTTTTATATATAAAAGTTAGTTTGGTGTTGTTTGTGAAAATGCTTGTTTATGAATGATTTTAAGATGAAAATTAGTGTTCAAAAAGACTAAATAGACTTTGGAGTAAATTGAAATAAAATTGAAATTTGCGAAAATCAAAATATGAATTTCTGACTACATGCGCCAACGACGCTGACATCGGCGCCTACAACGCCATCGACCCGAACCGACCCAAGCACCCTTAAAATTTGCAATCTTCACAGTAAAACACCATTACAGTAAAACACCATTTTTGCCCTTTGAGTCACCTTCAACCTTCGGTTTTTGCACCTAGGGCTTGCCATTGCTTAATCTTCTCTAGGTAAGGGCTACACTTTCAACTCAAATTTTTTGATTTTCACCAAGGATTTATCTTACATTGTGGAGATAAAAAATTTTGAGATTTTTTTGGAAGATTTTAAGAAATTTTTTTTGGTGAAGAACTCTTACATAGTAGATTTAAGTTTAAAATGTTCTACATTGTGATTTTTAGAATTTTTGGGAATTTATTTATATTTTATCAAATTTTTATAGATTTATCATGACACCTACAAAGAGCACATGAAAGAGAAAGGTAGATTTTGATGATCAAAAGTTGGTCAATTATAAGGCCAGCATTTGCTTCAATATTTTATGTACAACTAAAAAATTGATTTTGGATCAAGGATTTCAAAATATGAGAGGAGAAGTCGAGAGAGTAATCAATGTTTGGAAGTGGGAGAATTTTTGCTACTTTACTTCCGAGGTGATTATTGGCGTAGTGATGGAGTTCTATGCCAATTTCAAAGAGACTTGACTTTGTGTTTGTTCATGAGAAAATGGTGGAGTTTACTCCAAGGAAGATTAATAAACTTTATCAGTTGGAAGATATTTATAGTTGTCAGTACAAATCATTTTCTACTACGAATGAGGCCTTGGATGAGGTTATTTCTTTTCTTACTAATGGAAGAGGAACTTGGAAAGTGAAGAATGGTGTTAAGGTAAACCTTTCTCTTTCTATGTTAAATGTAGTATCTAAGGCCTGACACTACTTTATTTCTGGAAGAATGATACCAACAAATCATCATGGTGAAGTTACAAATGATAGAGCCATCTTGAACTTCTGTATCCAACAGGTGATGAGAATAGATGTAGGCTCTATTATTTATAGGAGCACTCGATCTATTGCTTTGGGAAAAACCACTGGTGGTTTAGCACACCCTGCCCTAATCTTCACACTATGTGAACAGATAGAAGTTGATTTTAGAGTAGATGAGGAGAGGATTGAACCTCTAAAACCTATTGAGCCTGCTAATATAAAGACTTATGAATCTCATTTTGGATGGAGATCTGGAAGTAGGACCAGGGATTCCTTCTACCTCAAGTACTTCTAGTACCCCAACTATCCAGAAACTTATAGAGCATATGATGATCTAACATGGAGATATCTTGAGATTGGATAGTAGAATGGAAAATATGTACGCCAGAAATGCTCACAATGATGATTTGATAAGACAGAAGTTTGAATATGATGCTGTTTATGATGATGCAATGGTCAGATACATGAAGGGTGATGACTCAGTTCAGTTTCCTACTCACCCTGTTTTTACTCCATATCAACACCAAAATTTGGATGTGGAAGAAGAAGAAGAAGATGATGATTGGTGATGCTTTAGTTAGATTTTTGTTTAATTTATGTTTAGTTGTACTTTATTGTTGAGACTGTTTATTTGTAGAATGGATACTTTATTTTAATTGTATGTTGTGTTGTGAATAATAGATCTGTGAAACTATTGGAAGTTGTCAATTTTTAGTACTTTATTGGATGTATTTGTAGTTAACTCTTTCTCAGCAATTTTTTTTATGTATTATGTGTTATTCAATGTTTTAAGTCTTGTAGCTTTTCATACTAGCACCTGCAATATTTCAGAGTTAAGTTTTAAATCAGAACATTTAACAGGTATGTCTTTTGTTTATGTACTAAATGTTTTCTTTCACCCTTTATTTTTCAGTTTTTCATGCAAAATCTTTTAAAAATTTAAGTTTGGGGAGGAAAAAAATTCCTTTTAAAGAAAAGAAACTTAATTTTATTTGTCCTCAATTAGCTATATTTTCAAAATATTTTAAAATTTAACATAACGTTTGATATTAGAGGATAACTTTAGATAGCTATATTTATGTTTTAAATATATAATAAACTTAAGTAAAAAATCTTTAATTAATAAAAGGTTAATTTTAGAGATTAAGATATTTGGTATGATAGAATAAGACTATGTTTTTCTATTTTAAGTAAAGGAATTTGTATTTTTGAAGTATTAAAAATCTTAGAGATTCATATAAGAAGAAAAGAAAAAAACTTTATGAAAAATCTTTAAAGCTAATATAAATTTATAAAGTGAAGGAATGTGAAAAGTTTTTAACTTTAAGAGATGATATTGAAGTTCAAAATTATTAAAGACTATCCAAATATAGTAATCCTCACATAAAACAAAAGAGAACAAGAAAGAAAAAAGTGAAAAAGGATTGAAAATGATCCTGAAAAAGAAAAGAAAAAGATGTGAGGAGAAGCTTGAGGAGATGCCTAATTAAAAATTGGCTTCAATTGAATCAACTTAAAGAATAAGGCTTGACTAAATTTTCTAAACTTATATTTTAATATTAGCATATTTAATAGTAAAGTTTCATGAAGTTCTTTTTCATATGGATATTCTAAGTGGCTTTAATATGAATAATTTGTAATTTTCCTTGAAAAGAATAGAGAATAAAAAATCTTAGACTTGACTGCTAGATATTCTTATACCTTTAGTATTACCTGGAGTTATTTTATATTTTTCTTAAGTTATGTTATTGTATTTAGTGGATTAAAATATGAAAATCTAGAAGTTAAAATATTTGCCATTAGTCATTTTCTTATGTAATAAAGGAGTTACTTGAGGACAAGTAATGTTTAAGTTTGGGGGATTTTGATACACCAAAAATATATACATTTTTATACCCATATTTTATTCACATTTTTGGTGATATTGCACTTTAATGGAAGCTATTTTTGCATTTTGTTGCAGGTTGTTAATTTTTAGGACTTGGAGTAAAAAAGCAAAAAGGATGAAATTTGGAGTCAAAATGGAGAATTTGAAAAATTGTTCGGCGCCGACGACACCGTTTGACAAAGAAGACGAACTAAATTAAATGGCCTATGACGCTATTGTCGGTGTAGACTCTGTTTCTAAAAGAATTGACAAATTTGGATGTTTTTTAAGAGTTTTTGGATGCACCTATTGGAGAACCGACCCTAAGCTCTATTTAGAGCCAAAATTGATTAGAAAGGGCCCTTCCTTTGCTTCCTTCACCTCTCTTAACCATCCATCGCCCCTTCACATATCTTCTTGCCACTTTACATCATTCCACGTCATTCCACACCTTTAGTTAGTTATTTTCTTTATAGTTTTGAGTTTTTATGGTGATTTTAAGTGTGAATTCTTCTTTAAGAAGTGTTGGAGAGGAAGAGAAGTGAGAGATTTCTTCTTCTTACATTTTCTAAGAGAGGTTACAATGTGATTTGCTTTGAGAAAGAGTTTCAGATAAGTGTTGTTTGTTTATTATTATTGTATGAAATCTTTTTTATATATGAAATTTGTGTTTTATTTTATCTTTCTCATAAAGTCTGAGTAGTTTCCTTTATCTTTCTCCTTACTCTGTGATATAGTGAAATGAAGAGATAATTTGGATGTGCCAATGTTAAAATATAAAATAAATTGTGATGATTTTTCAACTCCGTTCTTAATTTACTTTTTGATCTGGACAATTGAAATGTTAAAATCTATTGTGAAACATATGATCCGGGAAATGAAGTATGAGTTCTACAACAGAGTGAGAATCACATTTAAGTCCATGAAGGAGTATTTCGTTCAAGGAATTAACTGTAAATAAATAGGAAAATATACTTTGTTGGGTGTAGAATTGGAGATTTCTAGGGTGACAGACTAAAAATCCACAATTCGATTGTAGCGTTTAAAAACTAAAGTGAGAGTTAGCCTTCAGTGGAAGGGAAGTGAGAGCTTTGGAGTGGGAGCCATTATCCTCCTAGCCTACCGAAGATTAGCCAATGATTTTTTATAACACTGAATCAGGGTAGATAATTAAAATTGCTCCTATTTGACACGATACAAATTTAAACCATTTATCTCATCTCATTTCACCAAAAAGCTCATTGTAGTGGGAAAGATGTTTTTTCATATTAGAAAACTTCATCACATAACATAGTTTAGTAGCTACTATTTTGAACTCTGCATTTAAATTCTGCTAGTAGTCAATTATTTAGTTTTTATAGTATCTTAAACATTTAAAATTAGTGACAGTAATTTCATTTTATTTATGTGAATTTCCTAGTTAATTTATCATTTTAAATTTAAACCTTCCTCGTGGAATCGACATTTAGGACTTATAGAAAATCTTATATTACT
Organism: Phalaenopsis equestris; assembly: GCF_001263595.1. Lineage (NCBI taxonomy): Eukaryota > Viridiplantae > Streptophyta > Magnoliopsida > Asparagales > Orchidaceae > Phalaenopsis > Phalaenopsis equestris. The sequence continues at coordinate 35,896,551 of NW_018164444.1, read as the reverse complement.
TGATAACGATACGTATACTTGCATAAAGTACCAACATTAAGTGCTTAAAGTTATTATTCATAAAATACCACATCAAGTTTTTGGCACCGTTGTAAAGCGGAGTCAACTTTATAAATTTTACACAACCATATTTCTGTTGGTCAGTGCATTAGGGTTTTGTATGATTTATGGATTGTCACAAGAATTGAAATTTGAATTAGATTGATTTTCAGTTATGTTATTACCAAAAATAGTCAGAACGTAGCCAAAATCATAACTCTTTGTATTGTAAGACCCTGAAGGAACATAAATATAATCAAATAGAGTCAATGGTTTGAAAGATTTCTCCCACAAATTTTAAACAACCAATCGAGAATAAGCAGCTCCTACTCCACACTTCACATCACCAGTCTTCATTTCTTTGATGACCTTCTTATTTTCTCTTGTTGATAATTCTCCGGTGTGATTGACAATACCAGCTTTGAAGATTTCAGGCATTGGAAGGAGGTTTGCACTGAAGCGGTCTGAATCTGATCCAATATCTTCTTGGAGGATTTGGTCCAAACTATACTACATCCGTCGTCTATCGCATAGGGCTCAATCAGAATGATTGGGTCAGTCAAAATCATATTGATGAAACCTTTTTAGGTTCTCTTAAATATTCTTTTTGGAGTAGTTATGTTTTCATTCCTAAAGTTCCTCTCACGCCACTCCTTGAAGCAAAACCATTCCTCTATGGTGTGCCCGAGTAGTCTGTGATATGGGCAACATGTGGGATGATCCTTCTTATCAATCTCTTTTGGATTCTTTGGCTTGAGCAATCTGAACTCAAAGTTCTTAACCAAATTCTGAAACATCTTTCCTACTGTCTCATCTTTGAAAGAATATACTATATTCAACTGATCGGTCATAGATGAACCTTTCTATCTATCAGTTTGGTAGGGTCTCTGTTAGAATTGTTACTGATCGTACTGTTGGTTATACTGCTAACCATGTTGCTGGTTGTACTACTAACTATGTTGCTGGTAGGTCACCCATTGTTGCTCAACTTGGATCTGCATTGGTTGCTCATCTTTGTCTATCGTAGCCACAATTTTGTACTTCTTTTCAAATGCTTTCATCAACTGCGACTTCTCATCTTTCTCTAGAAATCTGAGTTGTTTGACATCTTCTTGTAAACTCCCAACCTTGATAATTAGCTTTTCGAATGTCTTGATCGTGAATCCTTTGAGTAAGAAAACTACTAGACTGTGGATGCTCTTGAGCAATATCTCGATCGCATGCTGCACCTGTAATTGTGGCTCGCATTTCATGCTTAGATTCTTCCATCACAGAATATATTCAACCAAGCTCTTTGTCTGCTTTGTTGCTGACCGACCTTTTTTTTGTAAATCAACAATTACAAGAATTTGATGACACTACTAGAAGATTTAAATTCCAGCAACGATTCCAAAAACTTGACTGCGACTTTATATATATATGTTTGATTTAATAAATATGTATAGATATAATATTCAATAATGTTAGAGTCGAATTTGTCAACACAAGTATACGTACCGCTCAAGTAATATAGGGCTCTAATGGAGTCCTAGATATCGATCCCATAGGGAGAAATAGAATACTACGGACTAAGATTTAATAAAAAGTAATACTTCAACTACAACGACGTTCAAGTTGCTTATCTGTCACTAATAGGCAATTGAAATAAGTAGATAATTTGGATAATAACTAATTATAGAAAATAATGTTTAATTGTGATATTCAATATATAAGAAAGCTTCCTTCTCCTTGTCAAGAAATTATAGTGAATGAATAAAATGAATTAGTTCAATTTATATTGTGCCAAATAGGAGCATACCTATTCTTTACCCTTTGGTCCAGGCATAAAGAACATTGACTAATCTTATGCTTGGTTACTGATTCTGCGGCTAGGCTGAGAGGAT
>NW_018164444.1:35882381-35894363 GCF_001263595.1 Phalaenopsis equestris | reverse complement strand
GAGAAAAGGAGAAAGACAGAGATAACTACTCACAACACATGGGGAAAGCACAACACAACTTGGAATTCATATATAAAATCAAAGCCACACAAACTATAATAAGTAAATAACTTATCTCTAAATTTCTCCCTAAGAACACTCCTCGAAGTTCCTCTGAATCTCTTCCTTTCTTTATAACACACAAAATTCCTCTTCGAAGTAGCAAGGAGGAAGAAATCTCTCACTTTCCCTCCACTCTTATAATTTATCGAAGAATTCCTGACAGTTATACGCTCTAGAAAGCTTTCTACGCACTAATGGATCAATTCTAACCTCTAGTACTCCAAAAGTTTATTTATTTTTGGCCAAAATGTTCTCTTTAAAGATGTGGATAAGTTTTCCCAAGAGTTGCTTACGCACCCCTCCAAAATCCGGCCTTATCCATTGTACATGTCACATAACCGTAAATCCCGCCGTCGGCGGCCTCGATGGCGCTGTCAGTAGCCTTCTGGAGAATTTGTCCTGTAGCCTCGGGAAAAGCTTGCCGTCGGCGGCCTCGATGGCACCGTGCGCCTTAGTGCAATTCTCCACATTTTGGTCCTTTTTGCTCCAAATTCGCTCCTTTTTGCATCTTTTTGCTCCATTGACCCTAATTCATCATTCCTGCAATAAAACATCAAAAATACCTTTCTTTAAAGTGTAATATCATTAAAAACAGTATAAAAGAGGTATGAAAATCTCAACATATTTTACTTTGGTCAGTTGCTCTACCACAAGATCTTCTACATTGATGTGGTGCTGAGCTCTGGCAAACCACTTGACAAATAAGGTTTCCAGTCCTTTGAATGTCCTTAGCTAGCCATTAGGTAACTCTTCATACCAATAAGGTGACTTCTGAGAGACCGCTTAGGAAATAGCACAACAACGATACATTATTAGCTCCAGTGTTGCAGCAACTTGCTTGGAAGTGTGCAATGTGTTGTCGATGGTTTTCGATTCCATCAAAGGTCTTGAATGTTGGTGATACAAAGTCCTTAGGGTGTTGTAAAAAATCGAACTCCTCTGAGTAGGGTCTACTCTTTAGAACCAATGCCCTCGCTTTGGAATGAGTCAGGGCTTCTTTCACTTGTTGTTACACCATCTGCTTGATATTTAGTGCTCTGCACTAAATATCTTTTTGGTTGTTCTTCTTTACTGGTAGAAGTGAACTCCTTCTTTTCATTTGTGACATGACAATCTTTGGTTATTTTGCCTCTGGAGATGTCATCATTGGTGACTGAGGATGACTTTGGAGTGTATTCATGGTAATCATCATTTCTTCTATCTTCTTTTCCATTCAACTGATATATTCATCTCTTTGTTGGATGGCCCTTTGTAACTCATCAACGACATTCTCCTCAGCGGGTGACGGAGTATCACACAGTGATGAAGATACACTAGTCTCAATAACATGGATTTCAACAAATTCCTCTTCCATATAATCCGACAGGCCATAGTCTTTGTCGTCGATATCTCTTTCTTATTCTTTAGAAAACTCTATAATGTCAGCTCTGAGCTTTTCTGAGGCAACCTCAATTGACTTTACTTTGGCCACCTAAGGTCACTCAGAGGTTCCTGATGAACATCTCTTTCCGTGTCGAGCTCTGATGTAGTTGTGATATTGACGATCAGAGCATCAAACTTATAATCCATTCCAGAAACATGACTTCTCGGCTTTTTCAAAGGTATCGGCCCAACGCCCCTAAGTTTCCACATTTTGTCTCACGATACTAATTCCTTGAGATGTTATGTCTCATTGATGACATCAGTGTGTTTAGAGGGAGTGTGTTCACTACCGTGCAGGCCCGATACAGTGGTGAATAGCCTTTTGTCATTACCCATCCTCGAGGGTTCTTCATATATGGTAGCAGGCGATACTCTCAGTTCGAGACGAGACTTGACTGATCTACACTTTGGAGGCATCGAGGAAGTGGTAATGGCATATACGACAGGGAGAATAGTAATTATGTGGTCTCCCAGTTGAAGCTTGACAAAAATGTCAGACTGTGACACTCCTTTTGATTTGTGAAACTGTTTAGTGGGCTTGTTTTCCTTAAAATCTCAACCTCATCTGTGATGACATGGCATAACCCATTTTTTTAATTACCCAGCAACATAACAATTTTTTTTCAGCCAAAATCTAAAAAACTGAGTGGAGTTGGGTAAGGGGTGTAGGTTCTACTTTCTTCTTACCCCGACCATTATGGAGAGATGATGGTGGTAATGCGGCAATGATCCATCAAATAATATCTTCTCTATAAGCATAATACAATGGGTGAAACCTAATTCCCCTGAGTAGAGGCGAGGCTTCAGGTAATCCCATCTCCTCCAGCTGAGGGACAGTCATAGCAGGGACCAACTTTGTGGTATGTGCCATCTTGGCTTTTAGAATTTCTCTATATTTCCTCCTTTGCTACTTGGTCAGTGGCACAAGCTTTAAACTAGAACCAATCTCAAATATAGACTATGGAGGGGCAAAAACATCAATCGATTCTTCCTCACACAGATTCTCTTTTCCCTTGGTTGATAGAGGGAAGATAAATGACGGAATGGCGAATCCTCTGATAGTAGTGGTAACAATCCTCTTTTCTACGGAGACGACGGAGTTAGTGGTAGCAGGAACAACATGCATAACAAGACTCCCTCCAAATCTAGACTTTTTGAGCGTAGGGAGCTCTTAATTACTCTTAAGATCAAACTCAGGAGCCTGCTCCTCTACTCTCGGGGTAGATGTCTTCAATATGATATAGGGTGCCTTCTTCCTTAGTATCACTTCGACCTCATCAAAGCTGGTTCCAAATTTGATCATTGAAATTTGAAAGCGGACAACCTTGTCATGGGACAAGTCGAGTCCTCTGGTGAGCTAGAAAATTAGCTTTGACAACGACATCGTTTCTGCCATTTAAAGATTTCTGAGTGTCAGAAGTGTCCTATGCTTTATAATTTCAGCTTGAATACCAAAACTAACAAAATTGTATTATGAGTTGGGCATTCTTTTGAAACGTGTTTATATTGATTTTTGTCTTCATATTTTGTTTAATTTTTGGAGAGATTTTTTTTATCAGTTTTAGAATTTTTTTTTTGCTTTAGATATTTTTTTTTTAACAAAATTTGTTTTGTTTGGAGTTTTAAAATAAAGGATTATGAGAGTAAACTTTAGTTTAACTTTTTAGGAACAATTCAAACTTAAAAGAAGAATAAAGAAAAAATGAAGCATAGGACCTAGTTTGAGATTAGGGGCCCACTTTGCATCGAACCTGTTTCAATAAACTTCACTTACAGGTGCCAACCTACCTCCCTATTAGGGATACATCCCACTTTAGAATTTAGAGATTCTAGAACCCCTCTGTTTAAGGATGATTAAACAAATGGCTCTGGAATCCAAAAGAGTTGAATATACCTGCTCAAGGAAGAAATGAGCAAGACATGTCAACGAAAGAACAATGTTTGGTCCATGAGAGATGTGGACACACTACCAATGCATGAAGACAAAATCTCTTAATAAAAAATGGAGAGAAGAATTAATCCCTAGCGGAGTCACTAGAATTTATTAGTCAAAATTTAAGGAAAATAATTTTTTAATTTAATATGATTATAATTGTGTAATTATAGTTTTGAAAATAATATTTTGATTTTGAAAAATGAGACCATATGGATCTCATATATTTGATAGTTTAGATATTTGAGCACAATACCACAAGTAATACACCACCCTGAGAGACGAGCACATCACTTATTAGTAGGCTCAATCATTTAAAATAGGAAATTCATGACATTCGTTTAATCTGCAAATTTTATGACTAACAAGTCCCCTACCTATCATGAAAATTAGATAGGATTTATATTACCTAGGTTTTAATTCCTTATAAGAGCAAGCTCCTATAGTTAATTACATCTTAAAAAACTGAATCACTTAAGAAAACTCTCGATAATGATCAATGGTTTCATCTTTAAGAATTTAAAGTTGAGTTTTCATGATCGGTCGTAGGAAAGTCAAGTGGGAAGGGCTCAAGTAGGAACAATTATCTTTAGAATCCAAAGGAGAGAGATATATAGGATGTCACAGATTATGAGGAGAACCTCAATGACTTATTAACTATCCTATTGTTTGGCTTTACATTTTCAAAGTAATGTTTTTTATGTTTACTCCTACCATTTATTTAGGAATTAGGCTTACATTTGCATGAAATAGTCATATGAATAGCCTAAGAATATATGAGGATTTATGTTGTACCGAATGAATAATATCAGAATCCTAAAAGTGTTAGTGCTTACATTGCATAATATGATTGTGTAAAGGCCGAAGAACAAAGTGAGGATTTATGTGTGCTAAACAAACAACCTCAAAATCCTAAGGGTTTATGTTATTTAAAACTAAAGAAAGGTTTTACTGAAGTAGATATGCTTCATTGTTGAGACTTAACCGTCATCTAAAGTCATCCTTTGTTTGCTTGCATCCTCATCGTGCTTCCCGGACAGCTATCTCCAAGCTTCTTAGAGGGATGGTTCTTATTTTAGGGTTTACGTTTAAACTTGTGATTATTATTACGTATCTAGGCTTGTTGCAGGGTTCCTCCTAAAAGGTGGCTTACTGATCTCTACCATAGAGGTCTTTGCAGTATAAGTCCTAACTCTCTTTAGGTTATGAGGTTATCGTTTGGTATGACGTAAACTCTCCTATCTTTGTAGGCTATTTGTATGATTGAGTATTATGCAAATGTAAGTCTTAAGTATTCAAATTGGCAGGATTAAAACATCAAATAACATCACTCTAAAAATGTAAAGAAAAACCATATGATGTTTGGGATGTAATTAAAATATCAAATAACATCAAGTCACCGAGGTTTTCCTCGGATCCATGACATCCCCTACCTTTCATTCCTTTGGACTCATAAATAACTATTCCAACTTGAGCCACTTCTATTTGACTTTTCTTTGTCCAATCTTGAAAACCAAAACTTTGAAATATTGAAGACAAAATCATTGATCTTAATCAAGAATTTTACTAAGTGACTTCAGTTATTTGAGATATAATTAACTATAAGGGGCTTGTCTCTATAGAGAACTAAGAAACCAAGTAAAATAAAACATATCTAGTCCTTATGTTAGGTAATGAAACTTGTCAGTCACACATTAAGGTTTGCAAACTAAACGGATTTCATAAACTATTTTATTTATATAATTGAGCCTATCATTAAGTAGTATGCCTATCTATCGAGATAATATATTGCTTGTGGTATTATGCTTGGTTATTTAAACTATTAGATATATGAGATATGTTCGGTCCCATATTTTCCAAAATCAAAACATTACTTTTCAAAAGTAAATATATATATTACATTAAATATTTTTTTTAAATCGACCGACAACTTCTTAGCGGGGTTAAAGGCACTTGTGAGCTTCTCTTCACAAGTCATAAAACCTATTGATCCTACATTCAAACTAACCCCTACAGAGATTTCACGCGATGCACGGTACATGTTGTTATTTAAGGTAACCTCTCAAATTCATTACATTTAATTTTAAAAAAACACAATTATTACAAACTCAATTTTATTTTACCATGATTGTATTGGAGAAATTGATGGAACATAAGTTGACGCACATGTTCTAAAAAATGAGAAGATTGCATTCATCGGTCGTTGTGGGAGCTTGAATCAGAATGTCATGATCATTTGTGACTTCAACATGGGTTTCACTTTTGTTATGTATGGTTGGGAGGGCAGTGCACATGATAGTAGAATTTTCAAAGCTGGACACCGAATACCACTTACAACTTCTGACATCCTCCTGCTGGTATACTTGAGGTTAAGCTAATTTCGTAATTAACTTTTTACTCAATATTAATTATGCAATTCATATCTGGTAAATACTACTTGGTTGAAGTTAGACATACGAGATATCACATATCAGATTTTGAGTGAGCAAGCAATGTAACACAAGTAGAAAAAATGTTCAATAAAACACATTTCTCTTTACACAGTGTCATTGAGAGGAATTTTGGTGTTTGAAAGAAGAAATGAGTTATATTCCGTGATATGTCATCCTACCCATTTCCCATATATGTGCAGATTGTGATTGCCACAATGACTCTCCACAATTACATTTGATGACATCCTTCCTGCAACGACATCGACTTCCGTAGGGTGGATGACTATCGTGAACATGTACCTGTCGAGGCATTTAAGTACTGTCTTGGACATTCTTTGTCACAGCTTGAGTATGATACTTCCAACACCTGTACTAAAGATGGGAAAAGTGCTTGCAAGATGTTAGTTGATGAATAAAATTACAGATGTGATAGTAAGAGGGTGATTGAAGTATTTCTTTATTATTTAATACTAGTTGCACTTTATTTCTTTTATTCAAAATCATTTGTACTTTGCATTTTATATTAATTGTTTGAACTTGTTACGATATTTGTAAGTGTTTTTTTTCCATTTGCATTTCACCTTTTTTTTGGGTTTGAGAGATCAATGATGAGACCGTTGACCTTAAGGGTTTTTCTGGATTGCGTGTTAGTTGTTGTTGGTTGGTGTCTGTTGACCTCGCTTTTGGTTGAGGTTTATTTTTCCCTCTTTAGTTGCCTAGAGTCTAGTCATAGGATTTTCCTGTTGACTATTCCTAGAAAACTAGAAAATGAACACTCACTATTAGAAACTCTAAACTCCTTTTTGCTCAACTTGAAGTTTCATATATTGGTCCTAACCTATAGCACTTAGTAGGTGAGGTCAGTATGAGGGACCTTAAGGTTGACTTTGGGTGTTGGTCTGGAGCTAATTCACTCACTTGCACTCACTGTCACTCACTATCACCTATATTCACTCACAATCCTAAAATTCAAAATTGTTAACGTTGACCCCTTGATCTTTTGGGAGACGATCCTCTAAACCCACTGGCCCTAGGCTAGGGTTTAGCTAAGACCAGTACATGAAGGACCCAAATGGGGATCTCATTGGTCCATAGCTCATACATGGTGGTTGACACCCCAATTCTACCAAAATACCCAATTTGACCTTTTACCCCTAAACCTACCCAAATTACCTAAATACCTCCAAATCTCAAATTTGGCCAAAAATCTCAATTTCACCCAAAACTACCCAAGTTTGCTCAAAAATCATTTCAAACCATTTAAAAATACCCAAATTACCCAAAGCCACAAAAAATTCCAAATTTACCAAAATACCCCCAAAATTGCCAAAATTACAAAAATACCCTCGGCACTCCAAACTTTTTGAAAACCTCCAAAGTCAGTCCAAATGTTTCCAAAACCAATTTATTTCCTCCAATTGAACCCAATTTGGCCAATTTCACCATTTTGGCTAAAATCCCCAAATTGCCTTTAAAGGCCCAATTTCCCCAAATTTACTTTAAATGTCCATTAATTTGGTTCCATTTCCCCCGAATTTCAGTTCTAAACTCAAATAAACTCTTCATATGACCAATATAAACCAAATCCAAGCCTAATTGGCCCATGCTTTGAACTCAATCTTGATATAAGTTAAACCCCCAATTTTGGCTCTATGACTTAATCCCACCAAATTGAACCCCATAACCCACTTAATTTGCCCCAATTTGGATCCTAAATCTCTTATAACACTCCCACACACACAAAACCACACTCCTACACACCAAAACTGACCTTCAATTGGCCTTGTTGAAGCCTCAATTTCATTTAATTTCAACCCAAATCCAAAAATCCTCAAATCGTCCCAAATCCAAAATTCCCTAAATTTACCTCAAATTGGCTATGTCCCCAAATCCCACCAAATTGAATGCCTTAACCCAAAAATTGACACCCAATTTATGTTGAAAACTCTTTATGACATCCATATGGACCATTTTAAATAATCAATTTGAACATCACCCAACCTTTGCCCAACCTAGACCCAAGTCTAGCCCAACATGCCCAAATTTACCAAAATCCTAAAATCCTTCAAATTGAGCTTCCAATTGGACTCAAAATTATTTCAATACTTCATCAAAAATCTTCATTACAATCATCTACACAATTTTGATCAATCAATTGTCCCAAAAACTTAGCGGCTAGCCTAACACAAACCCAACTCTTAGCCATTTAAACCCAAATTGAACCCATGCACCAAAATTGACTTAGCCATCCTAAAGTCACCAAATTAAGGTCCCCACAACCACTAAGCACACCTTATTCTAAGCACACCTTATTGACCAGGAATTGACCAGGATAAACCCCCTTGGACCAGTCATGGTGAGCTATGGACCATTGGATCCCTAAATTAAGGGATCTTAGCCCATTTTTGGGCCTTAACCAAATATCTCCCCCGTCATCACTTACCATTGGGAGTAAATTATAATTAAACCTCTCCCTCGATCACCTGACTCTCTGGCCACCTCCCCTGGCCTTGCTGGCAGGCCTAGTGGATGGAAAACCCCAAAATCGAGAGCCCCAAGGCCAAATCAAACCCAATTTCAACCATAGAGGCACCAGAGAGGCCACCTCATCCCAATGGCTCTTGAGAGCTCCCAAGCCCTCCACCTAAGCAACATTTTACACCCATCAATTAGCCCTAAACTCCCCCCTAAGCTTCTTTATTTAATCATCCGCTTCATGGCCCAGAAAAGACTGTGCTAAAAATCCTTGGGGAACCTCTATCCAATTTCTCTCAGACACTCTCCAAGAACTCCTAAGCTCATTGCCACCATTTTCCCCCATTAATCCCCACCGTGGAAGCCCAATTTTGAGCTCAAACTTTCAGCTCAAACCAGGACATCTCTCCATAATCCACAAAACTTAAATTAATTGTGCTCCCTAGAGTAAGAGGAGTTGATTCCCCATCAAACCCCCCTCTAAAACAGCCTTAGGGTAGCTCTAGACCAACATCTGAAATTGAGCTTGATCGAATTCATACCTAGACCATTCACCAAGGCTTGAGACTTCATCCAAAGGTTTGTTGGGACCAATCGAAGCTACCACAACCATTTGATTGAGGCCTCCCCTCTTAGACCAAGGTATTGAACTCCAACCCTAAACCGACCTTGTTTCAACCCTCCATATGTCTTTACTGTATTTCATATCATATAAACCGTATAAATGTGTTCGTCTTGAGTAGATGAAGGTTTTGGAACAAACCCCACACGATTTGGTTGAGTTTAGGCCAAGATCTTAAGGTTTTAGTGTGAACGACTCACGGGTTAGGTCACTTGGAGACGATAACGAAGAGCCGTCCAATCGTGCATGTATCCAATGGACGGAGGAGATCAAGATGGATAGATCCATGGTGCATAAAAGCGCGGTTTGCGTGGAGGCTACGTGGCTGGCGGCGTCAAATGGCGGAGCGACACATGGAGCCTTCAGAGCGGACGATGATGAGTTGGTGCTGCGTGGATAAGTAGAAAAATAGGGATTTTTGAATTATTTTAGATGCATAAACTTCAAAAATCCATATATTTCTCTAGAAAAATCATAAAATAAAAAAATATCATCTTGCTCAGTGAACAGAGGAAAATAATGTGGACTAAAAATAAACATTATTTTCTCACTCCCTGATTTTTAATTAATTAAATATCTTCTGTGGTATTTTAATTCTCCATAGCTTAAAACATTTCACCATGGCTTGAAATTTTGAGGGTTTGTTTATCATGATAGAGGCCATGCATTTTGATTTTTCAAAGGTCAGAGGGCATCTTTATGCTTCTAACCTTAATTTTCAAGCTAAGGTGACCATTTTGGCTTATTTTAATTGTAGAAATCAAAATATTATTTGAAAAATTATGAGAACAATTTTAGTAGGTTTCTTGTGGTCAGAGAAGTCTAGGAAAAATATTGTGTTGCTTTGAATTATTTTGTTAATTTTTATACTTAGTTAAATGTAAATACTTTGTATTAATTTGTGTAAATTAAATACATATAAAAAATTAACAAAATCAACTCCACATTTTTCATAAAAATCATGTCTACCCACTGTAAAAATATCAAAACTATTTGACTTAGTCTATGCACTAAAATGGATTTCTTAAGGAAACCTTGCTTTTTATATAAAAATAATTATATTAAATTAAATATGCATAGAAAAATTATGAAAATTAGTTTTTTGAGTTCCTTGTGATCAGGGACATTTTATAAAAATAGAACCTACTTTTATGAAAATATTTCATTTTTAAAATATATTTTGAATTAAAAATAATTAAAATAATCAAAATTTTCAAAAATACAAAAAATGGTTCAAAATGAGTGGGAATGTCCCTTGATCACTTAGAATTTATTAAGACATTTTTACTAATTTTTCCTAAGTTAAAAATAAATTTTAAAGGCTTAAAAATGAATTTTTCATATTTTCTCACTAAAATAATTATATTAAGTAAATTAAAAATAAAAAAATAAAAAATTTGATTCTTTGAGTTTTCTAAACTTAGAGGAGTCTAATAAAAGTATAAAAATAGTTTTTATAATTAAAACACTATTTTCTATTTAAATAAATCATGAAAATTGATCTAAAATTAAATAATAAAAATAGAAATTTGATTCAAAAAATTATGAAATTTTGTATAAGTGTTTCTCTGACCTTAAGAAACCTCTAATATTTTTCTATAAATATAAATTTTATTTTGGATAATTAAATAAATTAACTTTTGAAAATCCTATTTTCTAAATTTAAATAATTATCTAAATTAAATCAAATTTTGAGAGGTCCACATATCCTCCTCTAACATTTTAATTACCTCATGGATATAATACTTTAAACCCTCAAAGTCATTTGAGTTGTGTTTAAAGAGTTATGAGGTGAAGTCCCCCAAGGGCAAGATAGTCATTTTGAACTTTGGCGTCTTAATCAAAATTTAAGGTTAACCAGGGATAAATGAGTAACTTTGATCCTAATAAACATGTTTGGATGATTGAAATACAATGGGATTATAAGGGGAAAACTCACCCATCACCTTTGCACAACATCAACAAATAATAATCTCCCTCAATCTTAATGACTTAGAAGTCGACAAATATCAAAAGTTACTTGAGTGAGAGGCTTAAGCTAAAAGGATGATGATTTACTTTCCTAAAGCCCAAAATTGATGATAATGTGATCTTTAAATGAAAATACACATCAATTAAACTAAAATCTTAACCTTCACCAAACACCACAGTCTTGAATGAACTAAACTTGCCTTAGGGCACCCACTCACATAACCTTTAAATGAAACATCAATTGATTAATCGAGTACTCTATTCTCGGGATAATTAAATTGTTAAGTTTCACTGAGCAAAGGTGTAGTCACACTTCGACCTCTGACAATTAATGTAACAATATGATAACTCTAAAAATGAACTTAAACTATTTCAAGGGATTTTCAAAGTGATCCGGGGACATGCCTAGAACATTTTGAAATCTATTGAACATTCTGAAGGGCAGATTGGACTCGTCATATTTTTGTCCTAAAATCATCTACTATGATCTTTTGAGATTCAATAAAGTCATAGCTTGGGGTTTGGTAGCTAAACCTTCATCTACTCATGCAATTAAATACCTTGCAATACTATCTATATATCTTGTAAGTACTGACCTTTCAGGTGGTGGAACGAGAAGACTCGCCATGTACGCTTTTATAGTTTACAGTACTGTCTTTCGTTGTACTTTTCACACTGTATTTTTATACTTATAAAACTTGCATGTTAAACAATGATGATACACTGCATGAAAATCAAAACTGCTAGGATAGACACAAAACCAAAACCAAACCAAAACCAAAAATAAAATCAACCAAGATAAAATTCACCGCCACAATATTCAAAACATAAGACAACTCAAAATTTAATCATAAACATCACACAAACAACAATTTCAACTAAATTAAGACGTCTCTATCGGATGATCGGGAATCCCTCGGAGGAGGTAACCTACGGTTGCTAACGCACGGTCTAAATGAAAGTATGGAACTCATTAAGTTGAGTTTAGTAAATTCATTTGGATTAAGTGAATCCGATAGAAAATA
>NW_018164444.1:35833468-35882202 GCF_001263595.1 Phalaenopsis equestris | reverse complement strand
TGGTCAGCACGACCAGCTTCAACAGCAAAGCTCATCGTCCCCAGCTAAACCAATTTCCTTTCCTTAGAATTAAACGAAAAAGCTATAGGACTTCGGGGTTGTTTGCTTATGCAAAATAAATCCTCACCCTATATTTAGGCCTTTGTACAACTCTATGCTGTATAATATAAACCCTAACTCATCTTAGGATTCCAAGGTTATCGTTCATCACGACCTAAATCCTCACATCTTCTGGGTTATTTGTGTGATCGTTCCACATGAATGTAAGTCTTAAGAAAATAAAATCAATAGGATGAAATGCTTAAATAATTTCTCCTCAAAACTGAAGCCAAACAATTAGATAACTTGGGAAGTCACTGAGGTTCTCCCCCGGATATATGACATCCCCCTGTTCTTCCTCCTTTGGACTCTATAATAAAATGTTCCAAATTTTAATCATTCCCTTTCACACCTCTTTGTCTTTGTTCACACCTCTTTGTCTGATTTCATTGAAAAGTCTTATCCTTTTGACCTCTTTGAAGATAATATTTACTGATTTTTATCGAGAATTTTCTTAAGTAACTTATGTTATAGATGACTTTGGTCATTTAAGATGTAATTAACTATAAGAGCTTGCCCTTATAAGAGGCTTGTCCGAACCCAGCTTAATATAAACCATATTTAATTCTTTGTATTAAATAGACAAACTTGTTGGCAAATAAAAATGGTTTCGCAGACCAAACATATGTCATATACTTTTTAGTTTATTTGAACGAGCCTCATCCTTGAGTCTTGTGTTTATCATTCGGGATAGATACAAGATTTGGATTTGAGGTATAACTAACGCTCTTTCATTTAAACTATGTAAAATATGAGATCAGTTTGATTTCATATTTTTATAAACTATATATACATATGTAAATTAAATGTCCTTCTGAAGTGGACGACGGGATTTCAATTTCGGTGACCGACAGCTTCCAACGGGCAACTCCTCAACTTTTTAGTGCCGACAGTATCACATGTGAAATTCTAATAAAGACAACCAAGTTCCTCTATTCTTTTCGACGATATGGGTTTTAAGGATATTCTATATGACCTATTTTGGTGATATGCATATGTGACAGACACGAGCTTTGTTTTACGTGGTTTAAAGACAACTAAGAACCCTTTTTTATAAGGTCTATTTTTTTCTTGTAGTGATATATTTGTTGATTGATATATTGATTTATTTGAGACCTCACACATACAAAAAATTGTAATTAATTACTTTTTTTAGCAATTATAACTTTTTTTATGACTAATGGATTGTCTTTTGTACCATTAAGGAAAGATAAGCTCCAGAATTTCAGTGACCTCCCGCCGATTGCTCAACCACTGCAGACTTTAGACTTTCTTACTTACGTCACGTCATGCACATAACTACGGGAGTAGGGCTGTAAACGAGCCTAGCTTGAGCGAGCTCAGGCTTGGCTCGTGTTCGGCTCGTTCGAAATAGCTCGTGTTCGAAATCGGCTCGTGTTCGAAATCGGCTCGTGAACAGTGTGTTCGTGTTCGGCTCGATTTAAATATTTGTGTTCGTGTTCGGCTCAAAATTGGCTCGTTAATCTAAAATTGAGAAAAATAGATGTAATGTGTGAGATTCGAACCTGGATCAAATCTATACAAAAGAAGATGTTCGGCTCGTTAGGCTTAACGAACGAGCCGAACACGAGCTGCTTAACGAGCCGAACACGAGCTGTTCACGAACAACGAGCCAAATTGACAGCCCTATACGGGAGGCAGTTCTATAGATGCCAACGGAGAATTACAGAGGAGTGACTTCTTCTGTTGGGCAGACAATCTGACAGATTTCACTGCTGACAATGATCGTGGACGGATAACATCTCTGAAGGAAGGCATAGCTCGTGACGTTTGTCGTCTGCATTTAAAAAATAATATTATTATATTATTAAATGTAATTTTAATTGTATTTTCATTTTTTAGCAATCTGTATACTCACTGTTAAGAGTGGTTGTATATCTTATTTTTTGTACCGTTATAATGTGAATTTTTATTTCTGAAGTATCAAATACATGGTTATAATAGTTGTGTTACAAAAAACTTTACTACACAAGGACATAATGATCATTTGTTAAAATACAACTGTGTGACATCTGTTTTCAAACCGTAGAAAACATACAACCGCAACAGCTTCCTGGGGCAACTGTTGTACAACAGTTTATTGATAAACTACAACTGCCCCAAATAGATTCTACATCATAATAAGGCAGACACCAAAAACAAGATATGAGACATACTAGACCGAAATTTATCATGAATATCGGGGGTCATATTCAAAATAGTGGTAGGCGAATATCGAAAAGAAAATGAATAATGCAACACTACCGTGAATGAGCCAAGACTCAAGGATTTAAGCTCGATTCAACTTTTAAATCTTGAACCTCTCATTCTAGATAAAAATTTGCGTACGTAAGACATACGCAGCGCTGCGTACATAATGAATGTTATATTCACGTTGTATCCATGTTATATCGTCTGTAACCTCGATGTAACCTCCATATAACCTACCTGTAACCTATCTGAACTTAGAAATAAATTTTACGCTTCTGTTTTCACATATTTGTAGGTTACATAGAAATTACATGAAATTTAAAAGGCATAACATAACCTGAATATAAGCCCAATTATGTAAGCAGCTGTCTTAAGAAAAAAAAAAAAATCGTGCGATTCGACCGTCGATCCGAGCACTTGCCACGGGGAGCGGAGGCGAGTTAGATTTGCGGCGACGAGGATGGTAACGAGGTGGAGCGAGAAGAGCCCCGGTCTCAAGATCCTCTGGCTCTGGACATTAGGGACAGCCGCAAGTTCGTTTCTTCAACTACAATCTCTAAAATCTGTAATAAAACCCTGAATCCTATTTACAAGATAAAAATTTTGTTGTCTGTTTCCTTTATCTGCTAGTTCTCATGACCAATGTTTTGAGGACGACGATGAGGGACATGGAGAAATCGCTGAACATGGAAGATGCCACTCGATCTGTAGCCGCTGATCATGAGGTTCCCACAGACGAAGTTCTCAAGGAGGAATGATATTTTCCTTGGTACCATACTATTCTGATAACTATTGTATTTTGGTTACTTTCTCTCCATCCCAGTTAAGCTCCAGCGTCATCAATTTTGGTCTTTTTTTGGCAGTTCAATAAATTTTTGTTTTTGGCATAAATATTGCATTTTATTCGCAGCACTCTCTCGGTGATCCTAATGTCGCGCAATACCCCTTAAGTTTACGCCTGTTGCATTTTAGAAAATTTGCTGAAGGTGTTCTGTATTAGAATTAAAGGATCAGGTTGTGAAAAAAAAACTAAAAGTTATAATTTAAAATTGCATAATGCAAGACTCACTGCAATTTCTTTCAAGAATTATTGCAATTAGGTGTTCGCCACATGCCTCCTCATACATGTCTGAAAATTTAAGTGGCGCCTCATATTTAGGATTTATGTTGATTTATTAAAACCAATCTGACTAAAAAATATTAACTAAATTATCATTTTATTATTGAGCATTTTGACTTTATATATGAGAGAAAGATGCTTGCCTTTTATTTTTTTAGGAAATATGTTTGGAAGTTTCATTCATATCAAAATACCCCCCACAAACTGCTTTTTGAAGTCTAAGTACATAGTTTGATCTTTGATCGATCATAATTCAATTCAAAGATAGTTCAATTATAATACAAAGATTGTGCTATCATTGTTCAATAGTGGATCGAAGATTGTTCGAAGAAAGTTCGATTATCGCATGAAGATTATTCGATCGTGGTTACTAGATTATACAAATTATGCTCGAAGATAGATTGATTGTTGTTCATCTAGCGTTCGATCATTGTTTACTTGAATATAATTTATGGTCGATCCATACTCAAAATAATTTTAGAATGATATGATATCTAATGATGAATGGTTTTTAGATGGTAACAATAAAATTACATTATTAGATTTGTAAGAAGAATATCTCTATATTGATTAATTCTATGGAGATGGTAGCAAGACCAATAAAATGGTTTTTAGATGGTCAATTGCTTTCTCTTTAGAATGATGTGATATTGAATGATGAATGGTTTTTAGTTGGTAACAATAAAATTACATTATTAGATTTGTAAGAAGAATATGTCTATATTGATTTATTCTATGGAGATAGTAGTAAGACCAATAGGTCTAACACAAGTTAACAAGAAATTAATAGATATGATTTTATAAAAAAATTGTGATTGAACTTGTTACAATCAACAAAATTATTATTTAAAATTTTAATTATTAGCAAATAGGAAGATAATTGAGATTGAAGATGATGATGAAGATTGTAAGAATATTGACACAAACAAGGAAATGGGAGGAGAGAAATAAATCATTATGATAATGATTATAATGAAAATTCATTGAGTGATGAGAGTTATGGGAATTTTGAGATTTATAACTTCTAATCTTAAGGATTTATTATTTTCGTTCTTTGACTTGGGAATAAGAGAAAGAAAATCATTCTATTGAACTGTTTATGATTTATTATGTTCGTTATTTAATATATTTTTTTACTTTGCATGATACATCTTAATTTATATATCACTTGAATTCCAAGGCTTATTAAGATATTAATATCTCACTTGTTACTTCATATTTTGATGTTAGAAAAATAATTTTTTACTTTGTGTATTGTTTTGATTCCAAGGCTTATGTCCTAAAATGTCTTGAGCTTTATGCCTCACCTTATAGGCAGAAAATGCCTCAATAGCTAATTGTTTAATTTTGAACCTTGCTGAAATAATATGGCATCAGTAAGTGGAGGCTATATTTTTCTGCAGTCATTTGAAATATTATTCCAATCATATGCATTTGATTGTCACGTGAAGCTTGATTTATTTTTTCAAGTTGATGCTAATGAAATATGGAAAAGATTAGTAAGAAATGGGATTGTTATTTTGGCTTTGGCTAAGATTTTGGGCCGATTCTCAAGCCATTTTTGGATTGGATGTTTATTTGATTTATTTTGAGGCAATCATATATTTTCATTGAACTATTATAAGGGTGGATTGTCGTATCATATGCTTATATAATTCATATTTAAATTACATTTTTTTTATTTTTAGCGCATTTGTATGCATATTCATATATTTGTAAGCCTGGGCACCAACATTTACAAATGATAAGAAGGCTTCGATTTAAGATTTTTTACTTACAAAATCTCTTTGATATTTGCGGATCAATTTATAACAAATTGTTTATATTGACTAGCGAAAGTTATGAGGAGGTTACTCTTGCTTTGACATTGTCTATGAGTGATGTATTCAACTGGCGAGCGACGTCGAGTTCTATGTTATTTTGAAGTTGCTAAACAACAAAGAAGATTAAATGGTCCAATCAAGTAGTGTAAGAGTGTACTAAAGCTACTCATTTATAAATTTTATACCTGTTTAATTTGTTTAAAAAAAAACATTGTATGGTTTTGCACAAATCCCACTTCCTTCATGAATCTTGCAGCAAAGGCACACAAACATAGACATGGCTGAAACAATCAAATGAGGCAGATCAAGCAAAATGGTTAACCAAAATCGGATTAGCTTGATTAATCCTAATTATGTTGAGTCATGATTTGTCTCACATTAGGGCTTCCAAGTTAGGAGCTAAAAAATTGACCTGACTTGAATTCGACTAAAAAATTAGAGTTTAGGTTGATCTGATTAATTTTTGAGTTTAGTTTGGGTAAAAAAGTCTAACCTCTTTAATTTTTTGGGCCTACTTTGATTGACTTGCCAAGCCGAAGTTAACTTGAAGTTGACCAACCAATCTAAAATTGACTTAAAGTTGGCCTGCCAACTTTAATTTAACTCGAATAGTTGTTTTTCCTTATGTAGGTTGGATTCGGGTCAATCAGATTGAAGAAGGGTCAAGTTCAGATCAAGTAATTTTATTCCGGGTCAATTTTGGGTCTACGTTGATCCCAACTCACAAACCCAATTTAACACCGCTTTCTTGGGGCATATCATTATGAATACTCCTTTGAGGGCATTTGTTGTCAATATTCCCTTGTTAGTGCTTCACTATGGGGGATTGACTAGAACTTGTTGCTAGCCTTAATCATAGTAATGGTTGTAAAATTTCTAATGGATCATTAGTCTCCAATTTATTATGTATGTTATGCTAATCCTTATTGTTTGTTTGTAATTTTAAAGTTATATTATGCGATTAAATATTTTTTAAATGAATATGGAGTTGGTGATTATTAAGGAAGAATACCTCCTTCCAGTAAATTTTCTTACGTTCCTGATGGATGAAGCTTTGCATCGCCATTACAACTAACATCAAGGTCTTTCCTCAAGGGTGTCAGAAATTTTGTTTGACATCTCTATGGTTGCTAATAGCACTTGTAGAGCCTGAATGATACCGAGTACCTTTCATGCTTAAGAGAAGCTTTCTAAGCATAAGGAGGGTGTTGTTTTTAGTTGGCTAAGAAGTTTGGGCCATTTGATTCAATTTGCCGGAGCCTACGAGGGACTTGGAAATTCTAATATCTGGCATGAATTTCAACACATGTCGAACTTGATCATAGCCATGAACTTCATATAAATTTTGGGTACTTCCTCTTTTATTCCTATAGCTAAGTCGATATACAAGTTTCTAGTTTATTATTTTCATTCATATAGTTACACATTATTGAAGGGAACATTAAGAGTCTATGAAAATCATCTTATTTTCACAACCTTTCTTCCATTTTTAATTACTAGATTTTCTTTGATTTTCATGATCCCTTATTAGTCATTTACCAGACCATTATTTGCATATTTAAATTCATTTAACAAACAAATTTTGTGACTCTTCTATAGATTTGATGAACTCTATCACTTGCTTGAATATCAGAGAGTTTCACTATGGACAAATTTTTCCAATATGCAACTAAATCTTTTGTAGCTATTGGTGTGCATTACAACTACAGGAAAGAACTATTACTTGCCGGATATTCGTCAGAAAATTTTTTGAGAAATTATAGATTGAATTTTTGATAGACTAGTTTTTCACAAAATTTTATGACAAAAATTTACATAGAAAGGTGTCCTTTCTGACGAAGTTTTTGTAAGAAATTTTGTCAAAACATTTTTCGATAAAGTGTTTTATATTGAACCAACACTTGATCGCTCCCCCATTTCATTTTTTTCTTCCTTTGAATTTCTTTTTGTCGGATGCAAGAAACCGAGAACTGTGCTCAAGCTCATTGAAATTGCCTCAGAATAACCTGTTTCTTTTGATTTCTCCACTAGTTTCATAAATCGTTCATTTTTGATTTCGTCCTATAAAATTAATATTTTTTTACTTGAATTTGCTGAATTTTTTTAATTATAATTTAAATGTTGTTTAAACTTATTTGAAGTTTATTTTTCTTTTCTATATTTGTTGTTTGGAGTTAGATCTTCACTTATTTAGCTTAAATTTAGAATTCTGAAATTTTTTTCGTAATTCCTTTGATATTAGAAGAATTTAAGGTTACATTACTCATATTATAGATTTTTAGATAAAATTTTGATGATTTTTTCAGAGTTAGATATAATTGTCTTAATTTAAATAAATCTTTTGTGTAATTTTTGCCAAAGTTAAATTATTTTTTGTAAATAAAATAGTTAATTACTAAATTTAACTTTAATTTGGTTTTGAGGTTAGGATTAATTTATTAGCAAATTTATATTATACAATCAATATTTTTTTTGTAAGTATATTCTTGAGTTGTGGGAACTATTGTGACATAATTCATAAAAATTAAATTTATTGTTTGTTAACGATAATTAATTAATTCAATTAGGCATGGTAAGTTACAAATACACATTAAATTTTATGGAGTTTTATTTATGCATGCAAAATATATGAATATCCATAATGAATGTTCCTAAATGTATAGTAAGTTACATTCTGACAGAAAAAGGTTGACTAATGAATTTTGAAAGGTGTCTAGTATTTTGTGCACATGGCATTTCTACTTCCTATTTTTCTTACATAGGACTATTTTAAATATCCATTTGCTAAACGTAAAGATTAAGCATATTTTACCCTAGATAAAGTTAGACTGGACTTGTGCTGTAGAATGTTTCAACGAAATTTTTGGTCTGCATTTCTCATAATGGTAGCCACACATAGATGCTTAAGCTGGTATAAACTCTGCACATTTAAATAAATATGATTTTAGAAGATATGAAGAAATGATATTCGATGCATTAATAGTTTATTTTGTGAAGATAATTGAGAAAGGACTACCAAATCTAGAAGCTCAAAAGTTCTATAAATTGTTAAGTGCAATGTGATGACCATTATGAAAAACTTGCACAACTCACTTGGAATTGTCAATAGGCTATTAGAACGTCGAGATCAAAGCTGAATATGATATGCCACAAGAATATTTCAATCAATTTGTATGGCTACTTAAAGAGATTAACCCCCATAAAACTTTAGTTCCATAAGATTTATGTAGGACAATGAAGTTCGTGCCAAAAATAAGTCTGAGATCCCAAAAAATAAATTATTGTATCAATGTTTATATGTAATAATATAAAAATGATGCAATAAACATAAAATCCAAATTTTATGTAGCACCTAAATTCATGTTAAAAAGTAAAAAATAGTGTAAATAGAAGAAAGTTTCATATAAATGTTTGTTCTATTTGTCATTATTCCATCGCTTCAAGGATTATATATATCTATGCATTCTGCTAAGTATATAAGATGATATTATTAGAGAATAAATAATTTAAAGTTTTTGAGTTTTCTCTTATACGGGAGAACATGCAAACATTTTAACCGTACTAATCATGACTTTCATCGCCGAACCATGTAACATTAGAATTGATTTATGTGCCAATAGTTTCATGTTATACAGTCAGTTGGCCTTGTCTTATTCATGTTGACCTGTGATAGTTACACCTTACAATCTGCCACCAGAGATGTGCATGACCAAATCATTTTTGTTTCTCGTATTTATTATATTTGGACATAGCTTTAAAGGAAAAATAAATCATTGATAGATTAGCTAAAAATCTTATGGAAGTGGTGTATTTACATATGATATATCTACAAAACAAAGGTAACACTTATGTGGACTTAGGGGTGTCAAATCGGATCCACGGACTGATTTTTGTTTGACCCAAAATCGACTCAATCCGAAAGTACTCGACTTGAACCTGACTAAAATAATAAACATGTTGGAAGTCCAAACCTGAACATTACCCGAATTCAACCTGCTAACCTGAACCCGACTCTTATAACCTATTTAACATAATGAATATGAACTATTCAAGTCAAAATCATATCAATTTTGAGTCAATCTACGTCAAATCCGGGTGGCGGGTCAATTTTGGGTCATTCTCGGGTTGACGGGGTTAACCCGAACCTTACTCGAAATTAAACGAGTTAAAATTTTTGATAGTCCTATATGGACTATTAATGACTTCCTACATGCAAAATGTTATCAGGGTATAACACTAGTGTAAAATTAGTGTTTTCATATTGTATGAATTTATCACAAGTGTTTTTTTATTAAAAAATGGTAGAAAAAATTTCATTGTTTATTGTCATCATATATTCTTATTTACTGATTATGTTTTCAAAAGAAATAATCATGCATTCATAAAAACTCGAGTTGATATGTCCAAGCCTTCATCAAAATTAAGTAAATATGAGATGACATTATGTCAATTTCAAACATAACTAATTCTTTAATATTATCTGATAGTTGACTTATAGATTATGGTTTGAATCATAATTGAATAAAAATAAGTATTTTTTGCGATACTAGAAGATTAATTTGATTATATATAATTTTAATGTTATGTATATAGAGAAAATTTTTTATAATATATTCAAATCTGTGATGGATGCTAAGGAAAAATAAGGATAATATGAAGACTACTTTTTTCTTAAAGGAGTACTCTAAAAGACGAGATTTAGATCTCCAAAAGGCTGCATATGATTAAGTTTTGAAGTCTAAGGCTAATTACTATCTCACATTAAATTATTGAAGAACTATTTATGAGTGGATGCAATCATTAAAATGACCTAATGAGTGAGTATTTTGAGTAGATGTATTGACTTGAGAAATGAAAGATATTTAGAATGAAAAATCATGACTCTCATATCTTCTAAAAGTGTTTATTATATTTTAGTATTTTGTCTAATCAAATAATGAATTCTTTAATTGAGCTCAGTCTATTCTTTAAGGGAATGTGCTCATCTCGTTTGAATGAGGATGTTTTAAGACAACTTGAAATGAATATTTCAGATATATGTGCAAATTGGAGATGGTATTTTTTTCTATTTTCTTAACTTAAAGAAGAAAAAAGATGAATATATTATTGTTTATAAGAATGGATCTAATAAAACACAAATTGATTGTTTTTTTATGAGAAGAAGAGATCGTCGAGAATGTAAAGATTGTAAGGTCATTCAAAGTGAGGATTTAAGTACTCAATATCGATTATTAGTTCTATATTTTAAGATGAAGAGTTGTAAAATAAAGAATACTAGAAATCATCTTTATAGAATTATTTGGGGGTACCTAAAAGACACAAATAAAATTATTTTTATGAGTAAAGTTTAAGATTTCAAAATTTGGGATGTTCATGAAAAAGCAAATTCTATGTGAGATAAATTAAAAAAAATTATTAAATAAGTGATAAAAGTTGTACTTGAAGAATCAAAAGAAAGTTTCTATAAAAAAATAATTAGTGGTGGAATAATAATGTGCAAGAAAAGATAAAATATAAGAAGGTATGTTATAAAAATTGGTTTAAATATAAAAGCTTAGAGAATTAGGAAAATTATCAAACGACCCGTAGGGAATCTAAGAGAACAATCAGTGACGCTAAAAATTCTAATTTTAGTGATCTTTATAATAAATTAGATACTAAGGAGGGTGAAAAATATATGCATAAACATGCCAAATAAAGAGAAAAGAAAAGTAGAGATTTAACTCAAGTAAAGTATATTAAAGATGAAAATAAAAAAGTGCTTTTCTTAGAAAAAAGATATTCAAAATTGGTGGGTGAGTTATTTTGATAAACTTTTTAATGAAGTTTCGAAAAATATGATTGACCTTGGTGATTTAATATCGTTAATAATAATAAAATGTTTTATTTTTATCGTCGCATTAGTAAAAAAGAAGTTGAGGTGGCTTTAAAGAAAATGAAGGTGGAAAGTCTGTAGAATCTGATGATATCCCAATTGAAGTGTGGGAATATTTAGGAGATTCAAGAGTTTCTTGGCTTACTAAACTCTTTAATATTATTTTAAAAACTAAAAAAATGTCTGAGGAGTGGAAGAAGAGTATTTTGGTCCCCGTTTTTAAGAATAAAAGGGATGCATAAGAGTGTGCCAAATACGGAGAAATTAAGTTGATGTGTTATACTTTAAAATTATAGGAGAGAGTAAGAGAGGGTAATTGAACATAGGTTAAGACGTATTAGAAAGATTTCTCATAATCAATTTAGATTTATGTCGGGCATGTCTACTATGGAAGCTATACGTTTATTGAGATGTTTGATGGAGAAGTTTAGAGATGATAAGGAGGTTCTACATATGATTTATATTGATTTAGAAAAAGCTTACGATAAGGTTCCAAGGGATGTCCTTTGGAGAGTTCTTGAGAAGAAAGGTGTTGATATGACTTATATTCAGGTCATTAAAGATATGTATGCATGAACTGTTATTTGTGTTCGAACTGAAGGAGGATTGACCAAATATTTCCCTATTTCTGTTGGCTTACATCAGGGATTGACTTTAAGCCCATATCTTTTTGCTTTTGTTATGGATGGTCTTACTGGACACTTACAAGAGGATGTACTTTGGTGAATGCTTTTTGCTGATGATATCCTTCTCGTGGTTATTACGAGAGAAAAAGCTCTGGAAAAACTTGAACTGTGGAGGTTTACCTTGGAGTTTAAAGGCCTTCGTTTGAGTAGAACTAAAATTGAATACATGGAATGTAATTTTAGTAGCAGTAGCTCTAGTGATAGAAAGGTAACTATGGGTGATCAAATTATTAAAAGGTGTGAACGCTTTATATATCTCGGGTCTATTATTCAAAGTGATGGTGATATTGATGGGGATGGTATTAGTAGAACTCAAGTTGGTTGGTTGAAGTGGAGGAATGCTTCAGGCCTATTGTGCGATAGAAATGTTCCACTTAGATTGAAAGGAAACTTTTACAAGAGAGTGGTGAGACCTGCAATGCTCTACGACGTTGAATGTTGGCCTTTAAAAGAGAAGCATAAAACTAAGTGTTGTCGAGATGAGAATGATTAGGTGGATGAGTGGCTTTACACTTAATGAATATATTCGTAATGAATATATTCGTAATAGGGTTGGTGTAGCTCTAGTGACAGACAAAATTAGAGAGAGTCGTCTTAGATTGTTTGATTACATTAAATGTCAACAATCTGATGATCCGATTAGAAGAGTATATGTTTTAGATTCAACTTATGTTAATAAAGGCAGAGGTAGACCTAGGATGACTTGGGCATATTGTATAAAAATGATCTTAATTTATTAGAATTAAATGAAAATATGACACTAAATAGGACGCCATGGAGAAAAAGAATTCATGTAGCCGACCCCACTTAGTGGGGATAAAGATTTTGTTGTTGTCGTTGTTGTTTTGACTCAAAGAAACACATGTCAATACATTTATCTTATAAGGCTATGTTTGGGGGTTTAGTATAATACTGATGAATGTATCCATTTGAGAGGAAATTATACCAAATGTTTAATAATAAAAATATATTATATTTTCAAATGCATTTTTGTTGAAGTTATTACAAATTTTTGAACAATTTAAGAGAACTGTGAAGAAAAAAGCATTTTCTAAAGGCTTAATGTATAAAGCATATTTGGCTCATGAGACTATTGATTTTTATTCATGTTATTTCGAGCTACATGTACAAAAGGATAATATTGAAAGAGTCTCATATTATGTGTTTTTTATTTTAAAATATATTTTTTAAGAATATCAGATAGAAACACTTCAATATATTTGACTAATAAAAACTTTAAGACATCAAATCTTAATGTTCTCAATTGTGAGATTCAACCCTTTCGTAAGTAAATAATTTGAAAATTTAAGTTTTATGTACAACCGAGATATGATATTTATTTAATTGTGAAAATTTTAATATTGAGCTCATGTTATTCATGAGTAATTTGCACTTAGAAGATATTGATACCATTAATTATAAGATTGAAGATGAATTCTTAACGTGATATAGATTACATGTAATTTATTTTGACACCCGATATGTTTTTTTGTTCAATTCATTTGTTACATTTTCTTTTAATTTTTTTAATAGATTCATGATTTGAATAATATAGTGAATAACTACGACCTCCAGGATTTTACTTGGGGATCAATGCGAATCATGAACACATAACAAATTTTTATGCGAATGGTAATAAATTTCACACTAGCTCTTGGTTTTAAAGAAGAAAAATAAATAACTCTGATTTGTGTTAGGGGAAATATATATTTAAATGATGAGATGAATTATCATGAAAATTTTACTGAATTTTTGCAACCATAATGTTCTAGTTTAAATGAGAGAAATATATATTTATTCAACCATGATTGGTTTGATTATATTTCTGTTCTCAGAACAAGAACACACAAGTCATATCGTATCACAAAAGTTAAATTGAGCAAAAAATATGCTAAATTTGATTCTTTCATTTTATTGCATCAAGTCAATCAAGTGTATTATCTTAAACATTTTAAAAGAAGAAAAAATATGTTGAATTATCGTAATTAAGATTAGCTCTAGATCAATAATTGAAGTTTATAACATTGCTTCTGCTCATAAGAAATAAGAGATGCCAGATTTTAAAGTTTTGATTGGTCATGTTGACTCGATGATAAAATTATAACATTTTATTGGTAATTATGAGAAAATTAGTCATTTTGCCAATGAGTACGGTGATGATGACGGGGAGAAAATTTTAGGTACAATTTCTAATGATTCATTTGAGAAAACTAAATGACGTGTTATAATTGAATAATTTTCTTTTACATTTTGTAGAAATGTGATTGTGCAATACTTTTATATTTAATTTTTAATGTAATTTTCTTGCTGTCTGAATCACATTATTTTTTCTTTTTATAGATGATATTAGATGGTGGTGATAACATTTCTCATAGATTTATGAAAATTATGTTTTGGATGAAGAAGATTATTTCTTGTCTTTCCATTCAGACTAGCACTATTTTCACTCTCACCACTAAGATTTCTTCAATCTCATTATCCCTTACCACTCCAACCTATTATTCTTCGGGTATGCATACACCACTCTATTTAATTAATTTTAGTCCCACAAGTTATGAGAAGCCAAATAATCATCATCCATCACAACCACCACCACCATCATCATATTAGTATGCTGTTTCAACTCATACATAGCAGGGTGACTTTGGAACATCTATTTCATCACTTATCTTAAGTTTGATGGAGATAAATGTGTGTATATGCATTTCTTATTACTTTTTAATTTATGCAGTGCTAATTAAAGTTTTTTTTAGAATTTGAATATGTTAAGTCAAATAAATCATAAAATAAAAGATATTAAATTTAAAAAATACAATGCTCCATATTTATCTTTGAAGAAGATATCTTTTGAGGTGCATGACATGTGATTTAAAAAATTTGATGTCATAATTAAACTCTAGATATATACAATACATGATACTCTAGTTCTAATGATTCTTATTTATATGCTTTATATTACAAAAAAGAACATTGGTGGTGGTTAGAGCAAAAAAAAAAGATATTAAAAACAAATTAAGATAATAGTCTTCACTTGTTTATGGCACATGTTCGCAGACATTCACAATTCTTATTAGATGCATCTTTGGATTTGTGATGAAGTGCCAACTTAGTTATGTAAGGTTTAAGCCTCTCTTGATTATTGATCCGTCGGTTTTTTTTTAATTATATATATATATATATATAATTTTAATTTTGAAAAATGACACAAAACAAATCTCATATATTCAATGGTTTAAATAACCGAGCACAATATTACAAGTAATAATTTATCTCGAAAAATGAGGATAACACTCGATAATAGTCTCAATTATTCAAATCAAGAAATTTATGAAATTTATTTGCTCTACAAAATCTTCAACGGATCATTTCCTTACCTAATATAAAGATTATATAGACTTTAAATTATCTGGGTTACTAATTCTTCTATAGGTGCAAACCCCTATAGTTAATTACATCTTAAGCAATCAAAATCACTTAAGAAAATTCTCGATTAATATCAGAGTTTCGTCTTTAAGACTTCAAAGTTTATTTTTCACGATTGGACATAGGAAAATCAAGTAGGAATGATTTAATGTGGAACGGTTATTTCGAAAACCAAAGGAGCGAAAGGTACGGGATGTCATAGATTATGAGGGGAGCCTCAATGACTTCCCAGACTATCTTATTGTTTGACTTTATATTTTTGAAATCATATTATTTGATGTTTACTTCTGCTTTTAATTTTAAATTTAGAACTTACATTGCGCAACATACGATCAAAGCAGATAGCCTAGGAAGATGAGAGGATTTACTTCGTACTGAACAAACAATCTCGAAATCCAAAAAAGAGTTTGAGCTTATATCGCACGGTACACAATCATGCGAAAGCCTAAAAGATGGTGTGAGGATTTACGTCGTGCTAGACGAACCACCTCGAAGTCCTAAGGGTTTATGTTATTTAAGTCTATGAAAATTTTAGTTGAGAACATTTTAAAGAGGTTGAAGTTTTATGTTAGACATGAAAATATATGGGAGCTAAACAAATTTGGAGTATCTTAGGATTTAGATGAGCATGCAATTTTATCTTGAGTTAGGTGGTAGATATATGAAAGTTAGAGCTGGACATAGGTATTCCATAATAATCATTTTCGAGGAACTTCCATAGGCAACCATCAACATCTGTGTGTATAAATTCAAACTTGGGTAGAAGCTACCAACAAGACAATCAGTGTAGTGACGACCCTTAAGCCCAATCAAGGCGATTAACAAGTGGACATACAAATGGTAACACCCAAAATCCTCAAATTGTCTTGCATGTAAGTAAATTAAGATTTTTTTCTACCAGAATCTTTAACAACAAAAAATTGTTAGCACCATAAAAAAAATTTGTTTTACTATTATATGTTATTTTATAAATCAGACTGTGCATGAGTTATTCAAATTGTAGGACTAGAGCCTTCAGTAACCTAAGGGCAACTTCTTACCAAAGGTTGGCGAACAATAGTATCAATCCTGCACCCTCACGAAGTCATCTCGTTAGGAGATACAATACTATTATGTTATCCCGAATTTAACACGAGATGCCTTTTATATCATCACCCATATCACTAACATTTCTAACTTATGAGCTAGCTCGATGTTTCATATAAACCGTCAAAATTTGAATGTCTCCAATCACTAAGGAGAGTTTGAGCATGGTATTCAAAGCTCAAACCCCTGAGTGTTGGATTTGACTTTGGGGATTATTGTATTTTTTAAGGATGATTTTTTTCAACAAATTCTAGTAAATTCAAATGTCCTCTGAAATGCCTAAGATTCTGCTGAGATGTTTGGGAACGTGGTTCTAAACAACCCCAGGGTTTTTTAAGTCATTCCAAGTTCATTTAGGTCTCCTAAATTGTTGAATTAACTAATTAATTTCGAATTAGAAAATATTTAAAAAATATTGCTAATCCAAGCTGTGTTTTGTATACTTCCACCATTTTTTATGACCTAATTAACCCATGGGTAAAGGCCTTGGTCAGTTCACAGTTTTATAATGAGAGTTATCCAAATTAGATCTGCAAGAGTATATCTGTAAGTATTGGAAACCTTTACAAAATTTACTTCTAGATTATACCTAAATTTGTAGCCCCTCATAGTATTTCGTTACTTACATCTCTTTTAAAAGAACTCCATTCTGATGCTCAATGATTTTAAGCTAAGCCTAGCTCACTCTAAAGCTCATATGATTTTCGGGGTAAACTTGTAATTTTTTTATAAAAAAATTATTCGATCTTATGAAAAATATTGTGGATTTCCCTCCAGCTAATAGTGGGTGTTTAAATAAGTGAATTAAGAGGTTTCCGTCCATACCTCCCACCTTCCAATTATCCAAACTCCTACATCTTCCACATCAAACAATTCACATATTTACATTTTTGCCTTTTCAGAAAATTCTAACGTTTTGGTTACTACCTTAATCATCCCTTCGGGTTTCAAACACTCCAACAAACTTATCACCATAAATTTAATCTCTTACCCTCTGCTTTACCCTAACTTATTTAATTAAAGGGGGTTAAAGTGTAAATTCTATATTTGCAAATATACCCTTATAGTATGCGCCTTAGGACTGTTACACCATTACTCTATTCATTGTTGGATGACACTGACCATTCACACA
The DNA here is from genome assembly GCF_001263595.1 of Phalaenopsis equestris. Taxonomy (NCBI): domain Eukaryota; kingdom Viridiplantae; phylum Streptophyta; class Magnoliopsida; order Asparagales; family Orchidaceae; genus Phalaenopsis; species Phalaenopsis equestris. The sequence continues at coordinate 35,864,747 of NW_018164444.1, read as the reverse complement.
TAGGCCAATCAGTATTACAAAATTGAATTTTTTTTTTTTTTGAGATGTATTTTATTTTATGTAATTATTTAAATACAAAATTGTAGAATTATAAGTAAAATGATTTTAAATATTTAAAATATACTTTCTGTCTTTGAAAATTTTATGGGAATATTTTATGGTTTTTGATTTTAATCAGAGGAAATTTTATGTCATTTTGAATTATATTTAAATTTTTATAGTTTTTTAATCATTTTTAATATGAAAATTACTTAATATTTAATTTTATGATATTATATCTCATTTTTTTATTTTTCCTTGGTACCTTTGATCTTGTTAAGTTCATCAGATTTCATTTTGCATTTTTTTTATTTTTGTTTTATTTTTTATGAATATTTTAATTAAATAATGGACCCAGGCATGAGAAATTACGATTTTAAGGGCTAGAGGTGTCCTCTGACCTTGAAAAAATTAGAGAACCTCCACAATCACAGAGGAAATAAACCTCTAAAATTTCATGCCATGGTGATTAATATTTAGTTTTTAATTATTAAAATACCCTTTGGGTGTTTAATTAATTAAAAATTAAATATACTATAATTATTTTTACTAATTTCTTCTTTGTTCACTGAGTTCAAATGTGTTTTTATTTTATTTTTGTAATTTTTCCTTGCTGAGATATGAATTTTTGAAGTAATTATGCATTTCATTAATTTATTTATTTTAGAAATCTTGAATTTTCCTACTTAACCACATCGGCGTCGTGTCATTCTTGGACCCGTCGAAGCATCACACATCCCCGTTGATTCGTCGCGCTTTAAACCTCAGTTGCTGACTTGGCCCGCTCCGCGGTGTATTGATCAGGACTGATGCTCTGTCCAGCTCGATCTCCACCGTCTACTTCGAATACACGAGAATGGACAACATCTGTTTATCTTCCCCACGGGACTATGAACCGAGAACTGTCCACACTCCAAGCTTAAGATCTCACTCTATTCGCAATCAAATCACATGGGGTTTGTCTCTACACCTTCATCTAAGTGAGATGAACCTATCCATGCGGCTAGGTGGGCATGAATGGTTGAGTCTCTTCACAAAGATCCAAACCGAGACAATATTTGAAGTTTTCGGTCTATACTTTTGTCCAATAGGTGAGACCTTAATTGGAATGGTTGTGGACAATCGTTTGGACATGGCACACCTCCTCTTTGCTTTAATTTTCACTTATATTGAGCCTAGGTATGATCTAGACCAAATGGTGGATCAGGTTTGGTTTAACATTAGGTTAGAGGCCACGAGAGGGGTATTTTGATTGAGGAAGTGTTTTTTAGGCTACGGGGAAGCTTTTGGAAGGATCAATTCAAAGTTTTAGAGCACTTTGTGTCAAGACCATGAAGGGTCCTGGATTTCAGAGGCAAAATTAGGGTTATGGAGGTAGTGGGGAGGCTTGATGTGGATGAGCTTCACAAGGTTGTGAGAACAATGTGGAGTCAATTTAGCAGGGCTTTGCCAAGACTTTTGCACTTCTTCATTTTTGGGCGTGGGTTGGTCTATTTATAAGCTCATTCATGGGGTTTCAATTGGCCAGAGTTTGGGGTGTAAAGTGCTGCTTAGGTGGAGCTATGACAAGGACAATGGTCCAATGAGAGTTAGCCACATTGGATGGGCTCATATTTGGGTCTTCCCCATTTGGTGGTTCTCGGTTTTGAGCTTTCCGCCGGCCATGGTGGTTGGCCAAGGCATGGGTGGTCGTTTTTCAGTGAAGCCAATTGGGTTGGAGCATGGGTAAGTGTGCTTGATTTAAATGGAAAGGGGGGGAGATGATTTTGACCTTGGGTCCAAGTCATGCATTTGGGCTTGGCTTACCCATCATGATGGTTGGGGTTGGTGCATGGCATGGGGGCTTGGGTACTCATGTCTCAATCATGGGGTTTTGGGCTAAGCAATGGTTTAGGTGAGTCATTAGAGTTGTTAGGCAGTTTTTAGAGGATCTTGAAAGAGTGGCCTCCTTTAGCCATAAATGGTATGGTGACATGTACATTGCTTAGGTGGCTCGCATGTGGCTTGGCTAAGGCTCCATGACTTGCATGGCTTGTCATGAGAAAGGATTTAAAAATTTTTGGGGATTTTTACAAGGTGTTGTCATGGAATCAAATTTAGGTAATTTTGATCATGATATTTAAGACTTGGGGTTCGGTTTGAATCAAATGACATGAGGGGATGATTTCCTGTCATGGTGGATGGTGGGCTTGGTTTTAGTGGGCTTTCTTTAGGGTTAATTTTAATTTGGTGGGTGGCCTTGTTTTAGTGGTCTTTATTTAGGGCTAATTTTGATTTGGTGAGTGGGCTTTTAAATGTCTTGGTGATTTTAATTTTGAAATTGATTTTGATTTTCTTTAATTTTGGGGATTTTGATTTCAATTTTAATTGTAAGGTGTGTGTGAGTGTGATGTTGGTAATTGTGATGTGTGTGTGTGAATGTACATGTGGTGAATGTGAATTGTAGTTGTGGTAATGTGTATATGCGTGTGTATGTATGAATTGTAGTGGTGGGAATCAATATATCTATGTGTTTCAAAGAGATGAAACCTTATGTCACAAAGGTCTGCCTAGGGCATCACTTAACCGTATGATAAGCTCATCATAAGTCTCAATGTGTTGGTCCTTAATCAACTCAAGTGCTGGGGATTTAAAACCGCACACATGAGGCTACAAAGAGCCAAGAAGTTAGAATTTCTAATTGGGGTGGGTCCCATCACTAGATCTTTAGGAGAGTCAATAGGAAAATCTTATGACTAGATTCTAAGCTCTAGAGGAAGACATAGACCTTACCAAAAATGAGATCAATAATTATATTTACAAAAGAGTAGGCAAAATAAAATTGAGCATATGATTGTTGCGTCATGATTAGTTTTTTTTTTTTAATTGGAGACTCAATTAACTCAAACTGAATGTATGAGAAGACTGATTTGTTATATGTTTTTATAAGCACTACTTATTTCTATAAAAAATATTTATAAATATTTTTATAGAAATAAGTGCTTTGAAAGGAAACGACAATTGCTAAGTTATATAGAAGAACACATCAATATTAGGTGGATCACTGGTAAGAAGTCCCGTAGAGCTTAAATAAATAAAATACTTTTTAAATTATAATTTGTTAGGAAATATATTATATTTTAATATTATTGTAATATTTTATAAGATAATTATATTACACTGAAGGAGGTGCAAAACCAAAGTTCAATTAGTGCAGACAGTTTATGTGACCTTTATGGACAATCAGAGATTGATATATGGATATAAGTCGTTGGAGTAAAAAGGAAGAAAAATATACAGTTTAGGTTTGTTGGGCTCGAGGCCCCATGAACGCTATTTAATCTTAAGACAAAATACTAATTTGATCGACGAGCTGGTTTAAAGGCGTGTCATTGCGTTTGCTGAAGACATGGAGACCTTGGTATTGTTCAATTTAATGCTCAATTTACTCTTATGAAACTAAGAATGAAAAATATACATCACAATAGAAAGGGAAAAGAAAACCAATGATATAGGAGCACGATGTCACCTCCCAAAAGAGCTCTTATGGGTGGTGGGCAGCCCAGGACTTAAATACTGTTTTTCGGCCCTACACCTAGCCAATGTGGGACTATTTGTCCGTGACATTCTCCTCCACCCAATCACGTGACGCCCTCGTCACGGATCGGCTCCACCGAGGGTCCCACTGGACCCCACTGGACCATCACACCTGGTAGACAGTAATCTGCTCTGATACCACTTGTCACCTCCCAAAAGAGCTCTTATGGGTGGTGGGCAGCCCAGGACTTAAATACTGCTTTTCGGCCCTACACCTAGCCAATGTGGGACTATTTGTCCGTGACAACGAGGATGGGAAAGTGAATGATGATGAGGAGACTAATAATGATTAGTAAATTTTTGTATCAATTTATTATGTTATGTGCTATTTGGTTTTTTGAACAATTCGATTCTTTAAAATATTTTTAAGATAATTGTATTGACTGTTTATTTAAATATTTTTTAATACTATGTGAATTGTAGTTTTCTTTATTATAGTTAATATGTTTGCATGGTAGTCCATTGTAAATTTTTAACGTAATTTAAATTGTAATTGTTTATTTAATTGAAGGTGTAAAAATAGAAATGTATAGGATCCCTATTTTTTTTTCCTTTCTATACATATTTTCAATGTACTTTTTACATAATTTTCGTCACTTAGGTCGATATGCAAATCAATGTGGTGGATTAACAAACAAACAAAAACTACAGAATTTTCAACGGAGATGTCAGCTAGAAATTTCTAGTATTTTTATGGCAGATCTTCATTTTTGAGCGGCATTTCTCATGATTAAAGAATAAACATAGCTCTTGCATGTAGCAGTCCTTGCACACTTTCACTGTATTCAGATTATACAACACGTCGCTTCCACGGGATGCCCTAGTACACTTTTCACTGTATTCAGATTATACAACACGTCGTTTCCACGGGATGCCCTAGCATTTACACTATGATTTAAAGGATTCATATCATGATTTTTCGACAAAAGTTTATTTTGGTTGTTGACTAACTAACGCAACACTCCACTTTTTACATCCGGGGCTTGGGAGCCGGCAACGACAATGTTAACACTTAATACTACCTTAAATTAATATTATTTTCTCTTTTTTATAATAAACAAGCCAGCTCATGAGCGAGCTTGACTCATAGACTTAAGCTCGAGCTCGAGCTCGAGCTCGAGCTCGAATTTGGTAAAATTAATCAAGCTCAAGTTGAGGGTGGCTTGAGCTCGACTCGACTTTACATCCCTATGTGGAGTGATACGGGATAGTGAGATCAACAAGAAGTTTGTGGTGGTGAGATTGCCAGTGTGTTGGTGTGAATGGTAGGGCTGGAAATATTCTTCTTCCTCTTGAATATAATCATGATTGATTTACGACAATTGTCATCATTGTCATCTGATGCCACATCTGAAATAAAACAAATAATTTGAAGAACAAATAATTACACTCCAACATTAATTATAGTAGTGCATAATTATAATTTCTGTAAAACATAAAAAATATTCTAACTATAATAAAAATATCATATAATTTTTTCAGACAAATCATTAGAATCTGTATCTAACATTTTTTTTTCTTGGTATTATCATCGTACTAATTAACAGACTGATAAATTTTTTCGGAATCATTAATATTATCTTATAAATTTATCACCGGCTCAATATTACTATTTGAAAGGCTAAAATTTGGCATCTATTTTTGACAAGCAAGATTATTAATATTTTGAATTTCAATTGTTAATTACGTTTTAATCTTAATTGTGATAGCCTAATATATTCTTCATTTTATTCTCTTAAGTTATTTAAGATAATATACTTGAGTGGTTTAATACGCTAAAATGTAGAGATTCACTTTAATATATTCTTTATTTAATTTAACTTCTATGATATCATTTAGCTTGTGATCTTATTAACATATTATTAAAAAAAATAAATTTCTCTATATACATAATATTAAAATTTTGTCAAATCAAATTAGTCTTCCACTTTGATATACTTCAAAATGTATTTTACCATAATCTGAAAGCCGACCATTAGATAACATTAGTGAATTTTATTTTTGGAATTTAGGTAATGATTTATCATAACTCATCTCCATTTAATCTTGGTGGAGGTTTGGATTTTTCAACTCAATTTTTGATGAATGCATTCTTATTTTTTTGAAAAGATGATTAGTTAGTATGAACATAGGATGAAAATTAAACTATAAATTCTTTTGTATCATTTTTAATGCATTTTTTTGATAAATCTATATAATATGAGCATACTAACTTTCTATCAATACTTCATTCTTATAACATTACATATGCAAGAAAATCATTAATAGTCCACAAAAATAATTTCTTCATTTTTTTTATTTATTTGTAGAGATCATATGTGAATATGCTACCGTCTTATAGTAATTTTAGCTCATCTATTATTATTGGAAAAATACATCAATTTTTTTTAAAAGCTATGTGATCCAAGTACAATAAGTGTGAGAAACATATATGGTGTGATTATACACATCTTTGATGACATGTATTAGGTTGTATTTATCACAAATCAACATGAATAAAGTGAGAAAACTGATTTCATGATGTGAAACTATCAATGCATAAATCAAGTTTAGCTTTGCGCGGTTTAGCAACAAAGTTAGGATAAATACGATTGAGATTCTTTTATATTTCTTTTTTTTGAGGGGTGATTAAACAATTTTAAGTCGCACACATGCCTTCTCGTGGTGCAATCTCATATACTTAATAGAATGTATAGATACATATTGTCCTTAAAGCTGTGGAATAAAAGATAAATAAAATAAACTTTTTTATGAAACTTTCTTTTATTTGCATTATTTTTTACTCCTTGACTTTAGTTTGGATCTTTTGCAAAATCTGCATTATATGTATGTTGTATCATCTTTGTAGTATAGCATATAATTTTTAGTACAACAATCCTTTTTTTTTTTTGGATCGCAGACCTAATTTTTACACCAACTTCTTTGTCATTTATAAGTGTTTTGTAATTAAATTTTTCTTTGGTTTAGTATATTTAAATTGCTCTATAAATTTATTGAAACATTCTCATTATATATTATGTTCAATTTTGATGATCAACATTTTAATAGCTAAATATAATTCAGAGTGGGTATGCTACTTTCTCACAATGGCAATTGTGATGCAGTTCATAGTTCATAGGATTTTTAGCTTATATGTTTGATGGCTTCTCTTCCATTTTACTTGCAAATTTTGATGCATCATACTTACCCATGATCCATAACCAAAATATGTTTGGTGGCTCATACTTACCCATAACCAATAATTTGATTGAACATTTTTACGGTACAAATCTAATTTGGCTTCTTTTGAGATAAAATTTGTTTGATTCTTATGCTTCACATATTGATTTCAAAATTTTTTTCTTTGTAATAAAAATAAGTGTTGGAGATGCCACATGCATAAAATATATGATATATTTCAAGAGCTCATTAGTTGAATGTAACTTATTATACATCCAAGATTTTTTCATTACGGACCCTCATGTTTTATACGATAATAAATAAAACTCCATAAAATTTTGTCGTTTATTTGTAACTTAAACATGCATGATTGACTATATCATACCATTGATATATACTAAATTTAATGCTTAAGAACTAAGTTATAATGAGTCTTCAACTCAAGAATTTACTAACAAAAATAATATTTATTCTTTAATGGGTTTGCTTATAAATTAATCGTAAACTCGAAACAAAATTAATTTAAAACATTTAATTAAGTATTTTATTGAAAAATGTAATTTAAACTTTTAAAAAAATACACATAAGATTTACTCAAATTAAGTTATTATGTCTTAACTCTAAAGAAATCTTTATCAAATTTATCTAAAAATTTATGATATGAGTTATGAAATCTCAATAGCCTCAATATACTTGCTCCTAAATTCTTCTAGAGCTAAAGCATTTTACGAAAAAAATTTTGGATTCTTAAATTTAAGCTATACTATATTCTATTATATAGATCTAACTCAATAAAAAAAAAAAAAAAAAAGTTAGAAAAATGGATTTCAAACAAGTTATAGCTGCCTTTCTTGTAGTTTCCTACAGAATTTTTATCCAAACTTCTGCTAGTTGTAGTTATCTTTCTTGTAATGGCTAAAAAATTTAGGTTATGTTTATTTAAAATTTTTCACTTATACACCTAATATATAAAACTAAACATATTTGATATTTTGTTATTTATTTATATATAAACCAAATAGAAAACAAGAATGGAACGTTGCAAGAAAGCTCACTCTATAATTGGGATCTTGTTATGTTGTACTGTTTGTTGCCTCTCCATCGCCTCACCTCTTATTGCCAATAAGTCATCTCTGTATTTTTTTTTTATCTTTTATATGTTTACTTTCTTTATTCACTATTTTCTTTTCTTTGATTGCTTCCCTTTCTCATTCTTTGTTTTGAATGAGATATTCTTTATTTTAATATAGGTTTTTGGTTTTTTCAAATTATCTGAGGTTTTTGAGGAAGTTGTTTGAGAAATAGAAAAGATCTTGCATGGATGTTTAGTGAGTGAGAAGACTTATTTATTTGAAATCCAACCATTGCCATAAATTAGTTAAAGATAGTGTAATATGAGTTAAAGAGCAATCGAGATTAAAGATGAGGAAAATTGAGAGGATATTGGTGGCGTCGGACTTTTAAATTGGTAAATTATGACTTTTAGAATTTCTTTATGTTGATTATGGAGTTGTTGGGATATTATTTAGTATTTAGTTTATAACCTTATATGACTCTTTAATACCTTACTTTTTTTTAAAATATTACTGACATTTTCTTTTAATTTCAGCATATTATTTATTATCATATTTCTTAAAATTAATTAAACGGTTTAGTTTTGGGTTTTACATCTTAAAATATCTTGAGTCTTACACCTCTTCTTATCAAAAGAAAACATCACCATGCAATTGTGCAATTTCAAACCTTACCACAAATAATAATAGCTTCCTTTTCATTACATCTTTGGCTAATTGATTCAGTCATTATTTAAATATCAGTTCTTTTCTTTCCAAGTAGTTTTGTGTATAAAAGATTATAATCCAAGGGATATATTTGGTGATAGTGACATTGGATTCATAAAAAAAAAAGTGCTAAAATGATATGATTTCCTCGCCAAATGAAATGAATGAGTGATTAAATAAAAAAAAATTGAGTTTTTTTTTTCTGTAATTAATCTATACTTTGCAAATGAAATGCTCTTTTAATAGTTTCCTTTAGTCTAGTTATTTCTTTTCTTTAGATCATACCTTCCTCCTAATATAAATTCACTCGATTATGGGAATGAATATTGTTGCACTTGACTTTAGCCAGATTGCCTATAAGAAGGAAGGGGAATCTTGTTGAATGAGGTATGTTTTCTCTTTTTCTGCTCAACACCTGCATCTAATTTTTTCTCTTTTTCAAAAATAAAGCAGTAGTTGTGCAAATAAGAAAGGGAGCTCTACGATATGCTTTGGTCAATAATATTCTATATTATAGATAGATCATTGATAAATATGACTATGATGCTTGGGACCATTGACATTGATAACTTTATGGTTAAAGTTTATAAAGGATTTTGCAGCACACAACTGTTAGGACCCAAAATGGTGATGAATTTTAAAAGAATGGGTCAGTCATGCAATGAATGTCAAACCCACAAAGACACATAATACACTAACCACCAAAATCTATTTCACCCAATAATAGTGTCCTAGCAATTTGTGTATTGGGGCTTGAATAGAAAATACCCTATTGATTTGTCATCTCGTATGAAGAAAATTCCCCATTTAGATGGGGGCATTTTTTTATTTTGTTTCGGCCGATGTCTTGCGTTCAAGTAGTTATCCTCACATACTATTTATTGTCAGAATTTTCCTTTTGCAAGATAAAATTAGGCATGTGAAACAATTTACGGCTTAGTCCTGTAGAGTTGTGTAGTTTGCTGGCATGGTATGAATGTATGCTGCTAATTCATTGTGAAAATGGTGCAGACAGTTTTACATTTTTGATGAATCGAATAGCAAATTAGCAATGGATTGAGTCATATTATCTACCATTAGAAAATAACATCAAATGCAAAATGTGCAAATATAATTCAGCTACTTATTTTGATTTTTATCAAATTTTTAACTAGATGGCCTATTTGAATTTATTACTTCCTTTTTTTTTTTGAATTACTTATTAAATATGTAGCTAACGTAGGGGACTAGTGGATTTAATTTAATAAACGAGCAATTAAATAGTCGAGCAATACTACCATAAGCAATTGGGGTTTTATCAGATGCTAATGCTTTGATCATGGAGAAGTTGTCAGTTAAAATGCCGATTTTAATAAAATTATATATATATATATATATATTAAATGTTAAATTTAAGTGCAAATCAGATCAATTGGTCCGACATCTGCTTGTCAGTTGTATGTCCCCTCTGGTTTGGGGTTCGATTCCTCTAGTGTTGGCTGTGTCACTCGAATTCTTAGGCGTATGAGGGATGACCGACGCTCGTATAATAGCCTCCAGCTATTTCTTTTTTTTATTAGAAAGGAATGATCGAAGACTATGATACGAGCCCCGATCATCTCTCATGCGTTTATAATTCAAGTACCACACCCTACATTCAGAGTGAATCGAATTCCAGACCAGAGGGGACTAACAATTGACAAGCAGATGTCTGAGTATACGACGATTAGTATGCGGCTCATATATATAAACTTTGTTATTTGTAGGAAATCTAATTTTTAATCATGTGATGTAGAACAGCTAGTGAATTATCTATCAATTAGGTAATTTTAAAATTTCATATTATTTAAGAAAAATATTTTTTTTTATATATATAGAATTTTATGCATTATTTATCATATATTGAAATTTTAGAATTTCTTGTGAGCTACATTTTCATTTCATAAGTTATTCAATCTTGCCAGATTTCTTTTTTTTTTTTTAGCATTTTCTGTATCCTTAAATTGTCATATTATTTTTTAAAAAGGTCATTATAAGAAAGTTTGTATTATAGTTATATGTTGAAAATTTAAAATATCACGTGAGTTGGCAGCCATGTAACCTCTTAAATAGGTTTATTTAAAAAAAAAACATTTTTATAAATATATTTCAAGACATGACGACAACATGATTTCAGCCACTCTTGTTGCATGGATTGTTAATAGGCATAGAAATTTATGCGTTTCTTAAAATTTTATCATTATTCATGAGCTAGATAAGCTATATAAACCCACCCTTTATATATTGGGGGCATTTACATATATATCACCAAATTTTTCAATAAATCTCTTCCAGCGGAGAAAAATTTGCGTATGTAAAATGTACGCAGTGCTACGTATGTCAGTGAGGTTATTCAGAGGGTATTAGGGGGCATATTCACGTTATATCTCCTGTAACCTCCATGTAATCTCTTTGTAACCTACCTAAACCTTCTAGTAAGTTCTATGCTTTTGTTTTCATATATTTGTAAGCTAAAGGTAGGTTACAGTGGGTATAACGAGGACATAACCTTCCAATTCTCTCTGACTAACCTCCCTGACATAAGCAGCGCTGCGTGCGTCTTACGTACGTAAAATTTTCTCCTTCTAATGGGGCATGCTTCTCACGATTCAGTTGCATCTATAATTTATATCAAATTTAATTTTCTCATTCACCTCTCGCCATAAAAAAATGTTTTTTTTTTAAATTTCCCAAATAATCTTCATTATATGATTCATGACTTGCAAATTATATGACAAAGTGGATGAAAGAAATTTCTTCAAAAAGATATTTGCACTCTTAATAAAATAATGATGATGTGCTAACTTTTTCTTCCCAGCCTTTAAAAAATTTATATCAAATTTAATTTTCTCATTCACCTCTCGCCATAAAAAAATGAATTTATATCAAATTTAATTTTCTCATTCACCTCTCCCCATAAAAAAAATGTTTTTTTTTTTTAAATTTCCCAAATAATCTTCATTATATGATTCATGACTTGCAAATTATATGACAAAGTGGATGAAAGAAATTTCTTCAAAAAGATATTTGCACTCTTAATAAAATAATGATGATGTGCTAACTTTTTCTTCCCAGCCTTTAAAAATTGAGGCATTTACATACATACCACCCAATTCTTATATTTATATATCTAACACCTAAACTTTGCTTTTGACATTTATACCACTTATTTGTTGTGAAATAAAAAATTTGGCTTATATAAATGTAAAAAGGTGAAATTTATGTGTTAGATCTCTAAATATGTAGAAATTAGTTCAATGAATGTAAATGCTCTTTTAAAATCTGACATTACATCAACGCCAAAAAGTGATGGAAAAGGTTGTGATGTTTGTAGAGTTGGGTTGGTAGAGATATCTTTTCAATTAGGAGACTCAGTTGAAAGTACTTCCTGATTGCTAATCACTAATTAATTTCTAAAATAATTATTTTAAGGCTAAATTTAACCAAAAAAATAAAAAATAAATAAATAATAGCTCATTTATATATTGCAGATGAAGGTTTTGTGATGAAAAAAAATATATTTATTTGAAATATAAATCTAAAGTCATAATAATTTCTAGACAAACATTTGAGCTCAAGCAATCAAATAAGCCATCACGTATCAAGCCAATGGAAAGAACATTAATTTCCATGCGCTTAAGCACATGTATGCATGAAGGAGACCCAGCACAAGCATGTGTCTTCTTACTTACAAGCCACTCAGTCCATATAGATGGTATTAATTCTTTTTACATTATTTAAAAACATGATTAATGTGCACTCACACAACCACATCAACTACTCCTCACTTATCCAACTAGACATCTCTCAACTTCGTTGATACCACTCTTGTATCACCTTTTTTGCTAGCTTCTTCTACCTAACACTCTTATACCCCGAGAACACCCACACCTTGTAAACTCGTGCCAAGACGGGAAATCTTAAACCGAAAAATTCTCATAAACTTATTTTATCATGTCAGTCGAATAGATAATCCAACTTCTTAAACCCAAGTCACCAAATCTTGTCATTGGCAACATGCAAAGTATCTCAAATTCTTTGCTCTCTAGCAATGAAGAACTTGGTATCTTGTACCTTCCTCTTCGAATCAACACGTTATAGGTTGCCAATGGAAGCTCAATGATCCAATCAATGATAAGGTACTAACTTCAATCACACATTCGATTGTTTCCATTGTTTGTTACAAGACATGGATGGTAGCTCAATGATCCAATCAATGATGAGGTATTAACTTGAATCACACATTCAACCCAATTGCTAAGATGTAAAAAAGTTAGATGCATCGCCATGTAGCTCCTTAATTCAACTGATATGTGTTTCAATTTGATGTGAATAATGCCTTTTTATGCGCACAACACTCTATAGAATATAATATATATGAAACAATATCCTGATTTTCAAGTAAGTCTAATTTATAATGGTATATACAACCTTAACGGACACCTCGATAATGGTTCTTAACTTTCTCTTCCTATGTGCACTAACAATGTTTCATTTCCAGTATACCTGATTCTTCCCTCAAATAAATTGATGGCAACATACAACTTTGCCTCCTCATCTATGTTGATGGCTTCTTGATAACTAGAAAAAAATGAATCAGTCTTATCCAAACATATAACCAAACTACAATGCCAATTAAACCTTAAATTATTTGGAAATATATCATATTCCTTTTCTTATAGGTAATATTTACTCCATTTAGTTATCTTCTTCAACAAATGAAATATTTCCATGACCTTTTATAAAAATCAAGCATGGCTGACTGCAAGCCCACTCAACCACCAATTTCGACAAAACCACCCACAATCCACTCATCCCACTTCCTACCGTCTTCTAGTTGGCTCAATGCAATACTTAACTATCACAAGAATAGACATAGTTTATACAATCAATCAACTTTGTCAATGTATTCACAACCCATCTTCTGTTCACTATGAACTCCTAAAACATGTACTTTGTCATATTAAAGGTAACACTAACCTCAACCTACCCATTAACAAAAGTGACATCAACCTAAATTCAAACTCAAATTGTAACAAGGTTATTAATTCAACTAACTGCAAATCCACCACTAGATACTGCAGTTTTCTTAAAAACATTCTCATATCCTAAAGTACAGAGAAATAACCCACAGTTGCAAAATCATACACAAGCAGAATAATAAGCTCTTTCGATGGTTGTCACAAACATCATGTGGCTATGACGACGTCACCATGATTTTTAAATTCCTATTTTTATCCCTACTCTACTATGTTGCGATAACACCTCAACAATGACTCTCACCAATAGTCCCGTCTTTGATGCTTTGACTAAACATATTGAAATAGATTATAACTTCATTTGGTTATACATTATATCCATTGAAATTCACCATATCTGTACTCTACACCGGTCAACATATATCTTATGCAAACCTCTGCCACTCAATTCATCCAATTACATGACAAGTTGAATTTCCAACCATCAGAGTTTCACCTTGAGGGGCTACGATAAGAGTACACTATGTGATAAGATGTCTTAGCTATCAACCAATTCATCTTAATTTTAAGCAATCCTCATCCTCAACCATCATCCAATCATTCATTAACAACCATAGTATTCTAGTCAGCATAGATGAATAATTGCCTCTGCTCTCTACACAAAGAATGATCCCCATCCTACCTATATATGCAATGTCTGCATACAATTTAGTTTTGAAAAAAAATGAAATGAAATATAGTTTTAATACATTTCTTTATTACTCTTGCTCTAGTTTGCAATTGAACTTTATGTACAGATAAATACATCTTACCATTGATTTATTCTTATTTATTATTGATTTTGAAAATTTCTAAATATTTATCACTATTCAATTGAAGATGTATATTTTTATTAAAGATATAATATGCTTATGGACCCCAAAATTTTGATTAATTAATCTTTAATTTTTACCCATCACATAAATATTTAGAAAATTTGAAATATCAATTTTAATATTCAATTAAAATAGCTCTAAGAATTCGTCACATCATTTAACAATTAAATATTATTTGGATCATTAAAAAACTTAATTAATAAAAATAATACTATTATTATTACTAAAATTGGAAAAAGCTAACATTCTACCATCTGGTCAAAATATATTATCTTATGTTAAAAACCAAATTCATTGATCATGGTGATAAATTCCCTAAATTTGAGTATTATCTTTCATGTATCATAAGAATTACATTTTTTATATGCACACATATTTCTTAATAAACAAACCTAATATTTATTCTAGATTCAACTAAAAAATATTTATTATATCAATAAATATGTACACATAATAAATAAATATGAAACATCATAGCAATATAAAGTTTCATTAATAATATTCATCTTTTTAATAAAATTAACTAAAATAACCAGGCCTCATATAGTCTACATGATCCTTGAACATTTATGATGACATGCCTTTAGTCAAAGTGTCAGTTATCATAAATTTAGTGCTTATGTACAAAATAATTACAGTATTTTTTAATCATCTTCTATTATGACCAAGTACTTAATGTCATTATATCTCTTTTGATTGTCACTTTTGTTATTCTTAATAAAAAAATATTGCAACTAAATAATCACAATATATTTATAATAGCCTAGACATAGAACTGGCAAGTTTAAGAGTAGAATGAAATACTTCAATCATACCTTATGCAATATAGCCTCAAAATACGACACAAATTCAACCTTCATAGTGAAAGTATCAACTAAGGTTTGCTTGATGCTCCTTCAAACATAACTCTACCAACAAATTGAAGGATATATCTAAATATTAATTTTTGGGAATTAATACAACCAACAAAGTTAGAATTAGAGTAGACATTCATCTCTAAACTATTAATCTATTCATACATGGGTAAGTATTCTTTGATACCATAAAGATAGCTTGTCACCTTCTTTGCAACTCACCAGTGGTACATGTATGGATTACTTTGATATATTTTTAACGTATTCAGCTATAAATGTTGGGCCAGATCTTGTGCAAACATGAACATATATTATTATACTAATAATTGAAGAATATGTAAGAAATTTTTATTTTCTCCCTTTTGAGCTCATTTTTGGGAACTGACTTCAATTGAGATTTTCACGCCTTATAATATGAGCTACACTTGGTAAATAATCCTTGATTTTGAATCTTTCTAAGATTTTAATGATATGTGTCTCCTTAGATAGACCTAGAAGAGATGTAAATCTTTCTCTCTATATTTATATTAAAGGAGATACCCACTAAGATAGTAAGATCAATTACTAAGACATTCTTCAAGAAGTAGTGTAGTTGAGATATCCAGGATTTCTTAAGTGCAATGTAATTTTGTTCAATTGTGAGCATTTTGAACACTGAACCTATTTGATATCATTAAAGTTAAATTGAACATAAAGTAAGTGAATTTTGATCCATTTATTCTAACATGTCAAACTAGTCTGGTTTATTATTTTAGATAGCTGGTAAAACAAGTGATAAAATATATTAGGTTGTTGCTATAAAGACTAAAACTAGAGGGACTACTTGGGTACAAAACATTATTGAAATTGCTCATAATTAATAAGAAATGTTAGATATACGTATTCAACTTGATTTTATTGAGCAAGAGATTGCCCTAGAGGATGTCTATGGGGCATATGAAGAGGTTACTCAAATTATGGATAATTTTGATGATGATATGATTGAATAAATTTTAAGTTCATCATAAACTAATTTATCTATGAAATAAAAGAAGATTAATATATGAATTTAGATTTTTGCTCTTTTCTTCTTTTACCTCTTGCAGTACTAGCTTTTAGTATTTGCATTATATGTTTTTCATCTTCCTATTTTTATTTTTAGTGCTTTTACTTCAGGTGTTTCTTGTACTTATTTGTGCTAATTTTTATCTTAATTCTATGTTTTTCTTTTACTTTTAGTATTTTTACTTCTAGTGTGTCGTGCTTGTACATATGGTGTGTCATGTTTTTACTTGTTTAGAGCTTATGCTTATATTGTTTCCTACTTGTAGTTAGTTTGTTCAATTTATTTCTTCTTACTATAGATTGCCTTAGGTGGGATGAGAGAGCAACCACCTCGAAGGCCGATACAGTCTAGTGTGACATATTGACACGCCTAAAAATGTGCTGCTTTATTATATATATTTTATGCTCATTTTTTATGATATTGCACTTTAATGGAAGATATTTTACATGTTTTTGGTTTCACGTACAAAAGATGGAGTTTTGAATAAAATGGAGCATAAATGATGTAATTTGGAGTCAAGTGGAGCAAAGTATAACACATGGATCATATTGGAGCTAAAACAGGACGAAACTGAGTGAAATGGAAGCAAACGGGGTGTTGACAGCAGGGTGGCGCCTTGGCGCTAGAAACGGTTGTGGACGTGTTCTAGACATCTCTAGAAGTTTTTAGGTGCCATTTGGAAAGGAACATTTTAGCATTTGAAAGTCTTAGAATCTCCAAGAACACCTAGAGGTCGTAGATAGGAGTAGAAAATTTAGATTTCTACATTCTCTGAAGAGATTGGTGAAGGATTTTGAGAGATATCTATAAGAGATTGTATGAGCTTTGCGTGGATCAGTAGTAGACTTTGTTGGGGAGATTTTCATCTTTCTTTTAGGGGAAAAAAAAACTAAATATTGTGTTCTTCATTATCTTATAATTGCTGTAAATACTTATCTAGTTAATTTGCTTTGATTTAAATAAAGTTTTCTATTGTGTTTTCTCCATGCTTAGTAAGTATTTTTCCTTACTCTTTCTCCTTATGATGAGATTAAATCATGCATAGGATTAGAATTGTTTAAGATTTCTCTAATTTTATATTTATGATGATTCATTACTTCACCCTTAATTTACATATTCAATATGATAAATTGATATGTTAAAATTTATTATGAATCCATAATGACCCGGGAGGGCTATGTGTTTCTCAATTAATAAGAATCACATTAATCTCGTGGGTGAGAAGATAATCCATGGGTTAGTGCAAATTGATAGGGAGATAAATTTTGTGGATGTAAATGGGTGATTTAGGGTGACAAGCTAAAACCTTTATCAATTTGATCTAGAGTTGGAATCTAAGGACTTATTAGTTCTATCACAGAGCATAATGGGTAATCTAGAAGTGAGAGACTAGAACCTATCCAACATAACTTGTAATTTAGGAATTTACTTTAGATTAGTCGTTGTTCTTTATGCGCTCGAGAGAGGGTAAAAAATATGTATGCTCTCATCTGACACCAAACTACGTTTAACTTTTAAACATTTAATTCTTACACTGATTATGATCTCATTGTAAGAGAAAAGAGATTTTGATTATATAAGACCTTTTCAAAATTTAATCAATCTCCTTAGATTAAGTTTTTTTTTTTAAATTTAGTCAACTTTAATTTTAGAGTAAATTAATGAATCTAGGAAAATCAAACTTTTCAAAAATTCGAAACTAAGACCTTATAGTAATATATTAGAATTAGCTTAAGAGATTTCTTACCTCGCTTCCCTATGAGATTCATATTGAAGTTCTTAAAGAAAGTCCGATATTAATTGAAATAATATGTATATTTACGTAGAACCCATAGTGTGTAAAATATAAATTAATTCTCAAATTCAAAACTTCATAATATATCAATTTTGCACACTAGCCGCCTAAAGAAACCTTGTCAAGTTTTTTGCCAAGAAACTAAATAACCGTGTAATTGCGGGTCGGGTCACATATCAAAGGAAGAAGCATGTTGTTTCACACTCTTCATATACTTGTAGTGTTATGAAAATGAGCTTTATCACCACGACACCGACACTCACGAGGTCTTCTACTTCCATTAGGCTTGCTACTCATATTAGGTTTGATGCTCCTATCCGACCTCTTAATCCTGCCATACCAGTTGTTACCACGTCTTCAATGCAAGCATAAAGCCACCATAACCCCGATGAGCCAAGCCCCTTAGCTCCCGTCTCTTCAAGGCAGGACACCTCAGAATGCTTATACATTAGGTTGTAGGGAGATTTCTGAGTAATCTGAACTTATAATAAATTGTATTAATTTTTTCTATAACTTATGACTAATATTTTTGCTTTACATTCTATCCTTTCAGACAATTCGCAGTCCATATCACGAGGACAATTAAAATTTTAAATATGATGCTTTGTATCTCTCATGAAGGAAGATTGATCAAGGTTTAAGATATGTGGTATATGCAACTTGAGAATAAAATTAATGAATTTTGAATTAAAATTATAAAGATTTTTATATTAATAAAATTGCTTCATAATTGATTTGCAGAAGCTTTTATGTTGGGAACCTACGCAACATCAGCAGATATAGCATAACTTGAGGATCAGGACAAGCATCAAATGAGGGATATGTTTAATGTGATACATAAGAAGGACGTGCAACCTATCTGGATAGTCGAGGATGTATGAGTAGAGTTGAACAGAGTGTGGTCAACTCCAAATTATTAGAGGAAGAGGTAGACAACTCAGTGAAATCAAAGATCCAAGTGTGGTGACATGGACACATCGCTATACATTAGAGGTTTGTTCCCACACACTGAGCACCAGGCAATGTTGGTTCAATACTCAACAAGGCATTAATGTAATTATTTTATTCTTACTTTTTTTATGTGTTAACACAGACAAGAGCTTAGACGAGAGTCCACTGATGCTGAGTTACATGCTTGGATGCATCAACACTTAAGGAACTCAATAGTTGGTCGACGACATATCTCAATGTGTAAATGTAAGAAAAATAATATTTTTATTTCTATAATATACTTATAATCTTAATGTAAAACACTAATTATTCTTTGGTTTTACTTTTATAGGAGAACTACAAGCACCTGAGGGAGACCTAGAGTTAGAACCCGATAGGTCTTAACAGTTGTAGTAGTCAGTCTTTATCTGACCATTCTAACTTTGAGTTCTGGAAGGCAGCTGCTAGGAAGAAGAAGGGGAGGGTCTTCGACTGGACACTCATGGATTTGTCTACGAGGTCAAGCACTCCCGTTTAGCTCAGAGTCAAAGGTAGTCGTCATCATCAACTAATGACAAACTTGTCAAGCGTGTGGCTGAATTAGCTAAGTTATAAGATAAATACAATGTTGATTTGCTTGCCATTAATGAAAGCTTTGAGATGCTCGAGGCCATCATTGTGTAGCTGCAACACAATGTACAACATCATGGCAAACAAGGTTTTAGTGATGTGGAGTAGGAAGAGGAAGATGAGGAAAATGATGATGCCCCGTAGGGGTTTTATGCTTTTTTATTTTATATATGGATGAGAAATTTTATAAATATTTATTTTTCAGACATTTTAGGAATTCAAGTAATAGATGGATGATTTATTAGATTTTATGAGTTATGTACGATGATTACTTTTGTTCTCACACTTCCATTTGTTCGTTAAATCTTTTGAGTGATACAATAAATGTTGGTGTTAAATGTTGTAATCTATGATTACATGTGTGAAAATTTTAATTGATTGAGATTATATCATTATTTTACCATTTAAGTGTCTTAAACTTGTTTGAATAATTGATTTGATGATAAACATGACAAATTTGAAGATTATTTGCCCCTTCAATTAATTTTGCAAGACATTTAATTAATACTTTAAATATTTAATTTAGGCTGAGACTGAGACTAATATTAGATGATAAACATGACAAATTTGAAGATTATTTGCCCATTCAATTAATTTTTCAAGACACTTAATTATACTTCAAATATTTAATTTGGGCCGAGACTGAGACTAATTTTTGTGTCGTTAGGTTTCTCCTTGAAACATTCAACCGTGCATGATTGATTTGATTTTTGGGTGACATATCAAATATAATACGTAGATTATACACACATATACATACTTAGTATGTACGTATGTATATATGTATGTCAATATGTCGATCTGTTAATGAATAAAGAAGGTATTTGAACAGCTATACCAAGTGCTTTTGACAAATAGACAGCTTATTAAATGGACTATTATTCTATTGGAAATGACTCTATTATGCCTCAAACCTACTTGAGATATTCCTCGTATCAGCAGAGGATGCGTTGCTTCCTTAGCTGTGCCGAGCTGTAAATGACAAGACGCCTGCTCATTTATTTTCTATCACTCACTAACTTGGGTCATGTATGTTGGCCATTTTATTTTTGTTTGTGATAAATTAAGAAGATGATGTGTTATATTAGTTATGTTTATACTGAAAGTTCAGTTTGACTACATTCTAATGGAAATTTACAATAAATGCCTACAAATATTTAGATAAATTTATTCAAAATTTAATATTCTATTTTCAAAATGATTATAAATATCTTTATATAATTTTTTTTGTATAAATTTGAATCAAAGTTGAATTTACAAAATAGAAAAAAAAAAGGTTAGATTTGCAAAATATGATGTCTAATGATACATAACGTTAAAGTTATGTGTGATATTATATGAGCTTATATGCTTTTAATGACGAAAGATAAATTTTTTATTCAATCAGATCTCAATATAAGTTGGATCCAAATTGATTTGATAGATACAACATCAAGACGAGACTACTCATGATTAGCGTAAAGAAATATAATGTGAACAACTGAGGGTTAGAGATTTGAGCTTGTTGTAAAAAAATGATGATAATAAAATAAAAAATTGGATTAAGAAAATTCACGAATAAGAAAATAGAGAAACACACAAATTTGCATGGTTCAACAAATTGCCTACGTTAACGAATTTACAGAGAATTTTATCGCTTGAGGAATTACACCGTCGATCATGTTGACTTACAAAAAATCTCTCTCCTCAACTTTTCCTCCCTCTCTCCTCACCTTCCTCTCCTCACCTTCTCTCTCTCTCTCTCTCTTCGTCACTACCCGTGAGACACCTCACATGAAGAAGACAAAAAAGAAATGGAGAGAAGAAGCACCTTGTTGTTGCTTTCTTTATGCCTCACCGTAAGCCAAATCCAAAAGGCTATGATTGAGACATAGACAAGCTTAAAACTGAAATGTTTGAGGTCTGATAATGGTGGTGAGTACATTAATAGTGAGTTAAAAGATTATTGTGTACCTCATGGCATCAGAATGAAGAAGAACATTCCAAAGACACCACATAATAATGATGTTGCAGAGCGCATGAACAAGACAATTAATGAGCGGGCTAGAAGCATGAGACTGCATGTCGGACTACTACCTGCTTTCTTGGCAAAAACGGTCAACACTACAGTTTATTTGATCAACCGAAGATCATCCGTTCCTTCAGATTGTGAATTGGCTGAGGAGGTCTGGAGTGGGAAAAATGTCAATTTTTTTCACCTTAAAATCTTTGGATGTCTTTCTCATGTTCTAATTATTCCTGATGCTCAAAGTAAACTTGAGGCTAAGTTAAAGAAGAGTGATAAAGTTTTCTTGTAAGTTGACGTGATCGACAATATAATTCCTCAAGTAATAAAATCCTCTGCAACTCCGTGGACGTAGGCAATTTGTCGAACCACATAAATCTGTGGGTTTCTCTGTTTTATAGTTTGTGAATTTTCTGGATCCATTTTTTGTTTTATTGCCGTCATTTTTTTTACAACTATTGGTATCAAAACCTTGGTTCAGATCTGAGAAAGAATGATGGCTGGCAGTGGTTGCAGATGAAGCGAAGGTTTCAGGGATCGAAAAATTTGATGGCACAAATTTTGGTTACTCGAAAATGCAAAAAGAGGACAACCTATATGTGAAGAAATTTCATCTTCCGTTATTAGGGAAAAGACCAAAAAAGATGGATGAGGCTGATTGGAATTCGTTGGATCGACAAGTTCTGGGAGTTATTTTATTAACTCTGTCAAGTTCTGTTGTACACAACATCGTCAAGGAAATGAAAACTACAAATCTCATGACAACCCTGTGAGGTATGTACGAAAAGCCGTTAGTGAATAACAACGTGCATATGATGAAGAAGTTATTCAATTTGAAGATGACAGAATGTACGTTTATTGTACATCACCTGAATGATCTTAATATTATCACAAATCAATTATCGTCGGTGGAAATTGAATTTGTTGATGAGATACGTGCATTGATATTGTTGGATTCATTACCAAATAGTTGGGAAGCAAAGATGATGGTTGTTAGCAATTCTGCAAGTAAATATAAAATGAAATATGACGATATTCATGATTTAATTTTGGTTGAGGAGGTGCGCAGGAAAGATTCAGGTGAGATCTCAGGTTCGAGTTCGACACTGAATATTGATTTCAGAGGGAGATCACACGACATAAACTCAAACAGAGGAAGATCAAAATCAAAGCACAAAGGCAAGAGCAAAGCAAAGCATAGCCAGCAAGCAACTTGCTGGAATTGTGGCAAAGCTAGCCACATAAAAAGAAACTGCAAAAATCTCAAGAAAACAGAGAATGATAGCTCAAATATGATAACTAAAGAATCCCAAAATGCAATATTGTTGATATTTCATAGCTCTATTGATGAGTGTATACTAGATTTAAAGGCTTCTTTTTAAACAACTTTCCATCGGGAATTGATGCATAATTATGTTGCAGGTGACTTTGGGAAAGTATATCTGACAGATGAAGAAGCTCTGAATGTGGTAGGAATGGGAGACATTGACATTACACTTCCAAACAAGAACAAGTGGCACATTGCTGAAATGAAGAAAAATCTCATTTATATTGAGCAACTCAATGAGTGTGGACATTTAGTAGTGTTCTCAGATAACACCAGGAAGGTTATTGAAGGAGTTTTGGTACTGCCTCAGGGTAAGAAAGAAAGTACGCTATATATGACTACTGGTTTAATTATCAGTGTTGATACTATCGTTGCAGAGAGCACAACAGAATTGTGGCATTGTAGACTTGGTCACATGAGTTAGAGGGATATGAAAGAATTCGGCCTAGAGGGAAGCTACCAGAACTGAAGTCAACTGATCTCAACATGTGTGAGAGTTGCATCATGGGGAAACAGAGGAATGTCAGTTTCTTGAAAAGTGGTAGAGCGCTGAAGGCAGGAAAGCTGGATCTTGTACACACGGATGTGTGGGGACCTTCTTCGGTGGCATCTTTTGGAGGCTCTCATTACTACGCCACATTCATTTATGATCACAACAGAAATGTATAGGCTTGTTTCTTGAATCATAAATCTGTGTGCTTGATTATCTCTTTTCTGCAAATTTTCTCATTCCATTTTTTACTTTATTGTCTTCGTTTTTCACAATAGGGCTAGGTTCATATTAATGTTTAGATTCCACACTTTGTGGCCGTAGGGAAGTGTCTCTTTCTTTATGTGACCCACATTTATAATTTCCAAAATATAGTCACTACATAAATTAAAATAGTATGTATTATCATAATGGTTCATAATAACATCCCGTATTGAGGCATGTGTTGTGGTGCATCCATAGTTTGTAATGCCTTTAGTGGCTTAAATGATCTAATAATGCTCTCAATCATTAATTAAAAAAAGTAGTTGATGAGTTCGCATAGTGCCAAATTAGTTGAGGCCAAATTAGCTATTGATAAAACCAAATTGGTTAGAAGACGATCTTATGGTTCTATCTTCAAGAGCCTTTGGTGGAATTTAGCGACAGTTGGGCCTATGCAAAAGAGCATTAAATAAGATCAGAACTCTTGATCTTGCCATTGTTGGATTTTTAGTTGTTCTAATAAGTTACAAGTTGTCATGGACATGAGGTTAGTTCATGAGTTGTTGAACCACCTTACCCAGACATGCATAGTTGTAGGTTAGTAGGTGAAAAACAGGCCAACAAATGGGTATGATCTGAATTCAACCGGAAATCAACATTATATGTTTAACAACCCAAACTCTCACTCATTAAAAACGTGTTTGTGCTGGCCTACTAAATACATCATGATTTGTTCCATTGATGTAACTAACTTAGAGGTCACCAATCCCATGTGTGTCTCCATATGAGTAAGCTTAATTTTGGAGTTTCTAATGTAATTCCAACCATTACACCAATAGACAATTCATTGTTTAAAAGTTCAACTTCGTTTTATTTAAATTGTTTCTCAAAATTTCCACTAAAATAACTAATGTACTCATCATTGTACTTAGCCTAAAATCATTCAATATGGCCCTTACACATTCAAGTGGTGTCCCTATTGGTGTAGCAAGTTGTGTTGCATGACACTTAGCTCTCACTTTTATGCTAATTTAACACTGATAACATTTGTAAGTGCCCTAACTTTCAAACATTGAGATATTATTAGCGTTAGCCTAATGTCCTCACAGTTTTGTCGAATTGGTATAACATTACAAGTAGTCACCCCTCCTGAAGTTCTCCCATATGAGCATGCTTAACGTTTAAGTTTCAAATAAAATTTTAATTGTTTAGCTTCATTTTACATAAGGGGTTTCATAGAAAGTTTGTTGGTCAATATGTTATGAATTGATTTATACGATCATTCACTACATAAAAAACCAATTTAAAATACTACTCACAAAATTTTATTATTATAACTCACACTCTTAATAAAAGAATTATTTTAAACATTTTTACAATTTCTCCTCTTAATATATGATTTCTTCCTTCTTCAACTATGTATTTTCACACAGGAAAAGGTAAAAAGTCCTGGTAGTGGTCGAAATACTTTGCTTGAATATTTTCATCAAGTTTTTAAACTTGTAGTTAAAGTATTTTTAATACTTAAATATTATGGGCATATGACTAAAATAATTATTTATGAATTTCTATTTGCACAAGAAAAAAATTTTCTTATAAAAATAAATTTTTGGGAAATTTAGATAAACATGGTGACAATAGAATTTGGTGATGGTCTAAAAAGGTTTAAACTTCATTCAAACTTGGTTTGAATGCTCAAATTTTATTTTTACATGTTCAATATGCTTTGAATAATATTCAAATTCGGCTCAAATCTCTTTTGCTTATTTATCAAATATATTCAAATCTAATTTAAGAAAGTTCAAATAATGCTCAAACATCATTTGGATCATATTTGATCTTTGATTGAACATGCATTGAACCTTAAAAGGCCTTTCTCAGTATCAATTTAAATAAGCTTCCAAACAAGTGAAAATGATTACCATTTTTAAACCAAACAGTGTTCTTCTTTTTCATGCTTAATATTTATTGAACTAAATACTAATGTTCATGTATCACTGTGAATAACAAAATATCAATATTTTTATGTTATATGATGGAGAATGGAAAGGATAGAATCAATTGTGCTGGTCATTTTGAACAAAAGTTTGATTGCATTAAGAATAATTAACCCCAAAATCTAGTTAGCGACTTACAAAAAAATAATTATCTTTGAAGTTTGATGTGGTATACTATTTTTGTCTTTCTTCTTTTTCATGCTTAATATTTATTGAACTAAATACTAATGTTCATGTATCACTGTGAATAACAAAATATCAATATTTTTATGTTATATGATGGAGAATGGAAAGGATAGAATCAATTGTACTGGTCATTTTGAACAAAAGATTGATTGCATTAAGAATAATTAACCCCAAAATCTTGTTAGCAACTTACAAAAAAATACTTATCTTTGAAGTTGGATGTGGTATACTATTTTTGTGGATCACAATGTATAACATTAATTTCTCCAACATAAATTAATAAGAACAATGACCTTGCATCCTTTTTCAACAAGACTTTCATACCTATTTAACATCATTCCCTTATTTATGTATTAAACATATAAAAAGTAATTTATTGATAAAATACAGCCAAGTTCACTCAAATATACTTGAATGGAAAGAATAAGTGCTAATAATAATGAAGCATAATGTAAGGTCAATCAATCCAATGCACTTAATGATACACCATGAATTAATTTTATAGAACATAAAATGTAATGATTAAAATAAACATGAAAAGTGATATCACTGCTTGAACATCTATCATAGAATAGAAATGCTCAATGTGATCCAAGTTAGACTACTAAACAAATGAAGTCTTTTTAATTTTTCATGTGGTTGGGGAGAGAAGCAAAATTTAATAAGAAAAGTTGAATACTTCTTACCCTAAAATAGAAAATTCTTAAGAAAATATTAATTTCAATGTTGTTAATATATTAGGCTCATGTTCAAGGCTTTCAAAATTATAAATAAAATTGGAAAGATTAGATAATTCGAGGAAGTTATATCTATATATAATGAAATAAAATTTTGTATTCAAGGCTGAAAAAAAGGATAATCGAAACATTAATTTTGCCTTTTAAAATTATTCAAGGTGCATATAATAAAATAAATTGGCACAATTAGACTTGCTAAAATTTCAAAGACTTATAGTATAATACACTTGTTCTCAAGATGTTAAAGACTTTGAAGGTGCTTGCCTTTGCTGCAATAGACATATAAATAAAGGCAATCATGTTATATTCGGCTCAAATTTTTAAGAAAGATCATGAGATTAATTTATCATATGAAAAATTTTGACGGTGTAGTGAGTATGCTATGATTTAGGTATAAGGTTTCCTTGAAGTGTTTTTTTTTTAAATTACAACCTAATATTTCCATATTAAATAACAAAATATAAGCACAAAGATTTATCATTCACATAACCCTAAAAAAACTTCAAGTATATTACTTATCTTTGGGTATTTAAATTCAAGGGTTCAAAGATAAATGTCATCTTGCTCTATATGTTAATGGACTGTTTCTTAAAAAAGTTATATGGCTTCTTATGTAACTTTTCAAAAAGCGCTTAGTATATTTAAAATATAGCTAATAATGCTTTTTAAAATTTATTTAGAGAAGTAAATTCATTATAAAAGGATATATGATTTATTTGTTATCAAAAGAGACATGAATATATCTTTCTCTAAGAGACTATGAATATTAGTTAGGTTCTACTAAGAAATCTCAAGAAAGTAATGATGTTATATCCACAAAGATTTTAATTCTAGTTCAAAACTTCATATGTTTTGACCGAGGGTTTTTTAAGGTTTGGTATGCTATGATAAATAACTTTATGTAGTAGAGAATTTACTAGAAATCATATGATGCAAAAACTTCAAAGAATTGATTGGTAAATTTGATATTTTTTTGATGCAATTATAAAGAAATTGAGAAGATGAGGAAACCAAGTGATGGTGAGGTGGTGGAATGGTTTATAGGGATGGAGGAAAAGTGGTGGAAGGGTAGGACAAGGCTGACAGAGTGAGTATTAGGTGGCTAATATTTTGTTGAGTTTTCTTTGCTAAGGATGAATGTGTTTTATTTATGACCTCCAAATTAACCGTTTGAGATTCTAGGGAACTATAATAGAAATATTATAAGTTAATTGGTTAATTGTGGGAGAGTTATGGTACTTAAACGTGAGGTGCCTATGGTGAACATAGAGCATAATTTTTTCTTCGGGAAAGTGTTTAGCTTATTTTTATGAAGAGGCATGGCTTCAAAGATAAACCCTTTCTTATGTTCCTATAAAATTCAGAAGGGGTTTTTTCAAATAATATAAAGTGAGATGAGTATAACCAGGGATCTCAAACCTCAATATGATTGACTCTCAAATTAGTCTCAAAGGTTAGTAATAAACAATCACACATGAGCATAATTTTCAAACAATTAAAAAGAATTGATAGTTGAAAGAATTGATGGTTGAATCATGAAGCATAAAAAATAAATAAGAAAAAAGAGACAAACCTATATGAATTATTTAAATTTTCTTCAATAAAATCTCCATCATAAAAGATTGTAGCCAACAATTAATGTATTCAAATCATAAATTTGAAAAAGAATTAATAGGTCAAAATTTGAGAGATCTAATAAAACATTTAAAATTTATATGTACATCTTAATATTTGGTTGCTAGAAATATTTAGAAAATGATTTTGGAATTTAAAAAAAAGCTTGAACTACTTATATGCTTGAATCGACCAATTGCATAAATAAAAGATAGCATAATAGAGTAAGAAAATATAAAAATAATTTAAATTTCTCAAATGGCCTTATTTATGATCTGGTTGTGGGCATACTTGATTATTTTGCATAATCAATTCTCTGCTTATTGAACTCTACTCAAAGAGTTAAACGTTTCTCAATGAGATGGAGGATAAATGCTTTATATGTCTGTACATATGAAATATTTGTAGCTATATGTTCATCATATTGTAAAACATATGTAATTGTTATAATTATTATTAATGACTAAAATTATGAAAGAGTTCTTTAAGAAGTGGGTTAGTTTGCTAGTCCTAGAGATTTATAAATTTATTAGTTGGTAATCTATTAGTTGCATTGAAAATAGAAATAAAAAGCATATCTATAGACTAACTCATAGGGAAGTCATTCAATCTAAGGGCTTTATTTATTTATTTATTATTATTATTTTGTAGTTTTATATAGCAAGAGTGAGTGTAAGATAAAACAAATGCTATTAGAACACTCATATGATACATATCTATAATAAATAGCCTGCATATAGTGATCAATATTTTATTTCATATGGTTTTAATACATTTAAGTAAAGAACATGCAAGTTCTGCACTGGTAATAACATAGGGAAAATAAATATTTGACAAATGTTTAGTTGCTCTTGGGAATTCAGCCCTACATTATATAATAGTGATTTCATGATAGAAAATATGAGAGTTAGAGTGAATTAGAGAGTAGTGGCGCGAGAGAAAAGAGAGGATTTTCTCCAAGTGTTGTAAGAGGAGAGGAAAAGTGAGAGATTTCCTTTTCATTACATTTTCTAGAGAGAATTGAGTGGTATTGTAAGAAGAGAAAGTGATTCAAAGGAACTTCAAAGGATTTTCTTGGGGAGGAGATTAAGATAAGTTGTTTGTATTTTACTTTTTTTGTTGTATAAACTTATTTATATATATAAATTCATGTTTTGTTGTATCTTCCTCTTTATCCTTCTCCCTATAATGAGATATAGTCATGTGAAGAATCTAATTTATTTAAAAGTGTTATAATTTTATAATTTTGATGGTTCAAACTTTGATGCTCATTCATTTATCAATCTGACCAATTTATTTGTTAAAATTTGTTGTGAAACATATGACTTGAGAGGGCTATGCTTTCTTCAACAAAGTAAGAATCACATTTGATTCCATGAATGAGAATGTAGTTCATGGGCTCAAGTACAAATAGATAGGAAATATGCTTTGTTGGGCGCAAAATTGAAGATTTTAGGGTGACAAACTAACATACTCAATTTGGTCCTGATGTTTGGAAACTAAACCGAGATATTAGACCTTAGGTGAGGGAAACGCGTAAACTCTGAAGTGAGAGTCAGTATCTTCCCAACATAACCACAGATTTAGGGACCAAACTCTGAATTAGCCAATGTTCTTTGTCGCTCGTAAAGAAGATAAAAAATAAAATTGCTCTTATTTGGCACAATATAATTTACAAAGATTTAGATTTGTCGCTGACTATAACCTCATTGTAAGGGGAATGATACTTTCTTAAATTTGAACTCTTCGCCATAAAACTTAGTGTAGATGTATTTAGATTTAAATTTGAAATTTAGAGATACGTGTAGTAAACATAGTTTAATTAGTAGCATAAAATAAATTTCAACCGTTATCTTACATAAGTTTTCTATAGTTTAGATATTGTTTCTTTGAGTTATTATGATATGAATTTCCACCTCTCAGTGGGATAGATGCTTATGACTTCATTAAAACCTTATATTACTTGTGCGATACGTATACTTGCGTTTGCATCCTAGTGAGATTGTCTTGCATATTTTCTAGATTAGTTGTCCACATATTTAACACCGCATTAATTTTTTTGTGTAGCACTAGGGTCGACGCCTCAGGCCTACGCAATCAATGACTTGTGAATGCATTCAATATAAGTTGAATGTTTTGACTTAAGAGTAGCTACTTGAGTCTTACGTGTCAAAGATATATCATTTTTTACTAGAAGGAAATTATCATCGAGTGGATCATTAGAGGGGGTATTGAAATGGATGTCTGAAAGCACAATAGGTATGGACAATTTTTATAAGGAAAACATATAACATCCTTTATATGGAAGACAAATTCTTTACTTATAGGACTAGTAGACGTATCATAAAAATCATCTTCATCCATAATAGGTGTTAGAGGGAATATGTAAGATGTATGGTGAATAAAGATATCAAAATATGTGACAAGTTATAAATCACTACAAAATAAGGTGTGGTAGGTAAGCTAAACAAAAAAAATTGAAGCAAAGTTTCTATTTAAAAATTAGCAGATGATGGTGTCGTGTTATTTAAAATGAAATTTTCCTTAAAAAAATTGACTTATCTAACTTTGACTTGAAGTTTTAACAAAGCCAACTATAGAATTAAATGTTCTCTTATTAGTATTCTAGTAGGTAAACAAATTTAATGTATTATTTCCATCAATTATTGTCATGTGATTCTTTCACCATAAATTCAAACACTTAAAGTTCTATTACTTATAAAACCATGAAGATGCAATGGATTTTAGGTGAAGTGATTGATTTTACTAGCTATGTAGAGAAGCAATGTCACTTATTTTTAATATTAAACATGAATTTCCTAAACATGTTTTGAGATTGTTATATTTGTTAAAAATAAATTGATTATATATAGTTATGGTAATAAAAAAGAAACTTCCAAATGAGTTAGGACATAAGGTGACTAATGCCTCAAGCACAACATAGGCATTTTCGCTCTATTTGTTAAATTCTCTTAGGTTTGCAGTTCCACAACTCAGCTGTATTTTTTTTTTTAATTTTTTATTTAGGTATGAATTTA
>NW_018164444.1:35816045-35833368 GCF_001263595.1 Phalaenopsis equestris | reverse complement strand
AAAAAAAATGTGCTTCACAATAGTTTCGAGTTCTCAAGAAAATCTTAAATGTACTGAAATGATAGTAAGTTAAATTGGAGTATTCTCATACTCGATTGTCATAATTTTATAAACAAATTTATATTGAAATGGTTGAGGCTTGTGTTTGAAACTATCATAGGAGAACTGAATATCCACGCACTGTTCCAAGAGAAACTCAAATAACTAAGGATAAAAAAGTTAGGTTTGAAACCCATCTTCATATAGACTTATCCCAATGCAAGGAAATTTCCTATTTTAATAAAGGACTAATGGTTCATTGACTGTTCAACCATTAGCCGAACTAGTAGATTTAACAATAAATTTCAGTTAATGATCATACGATAGGACATTAACACTGTCATTGCCCAGTCCCAAGCCCCAGATGTAAAAAGTGGAGGGTTGCGTTAGGTAGTCGATAACCAACGCATAATTTGTCAAAAAATCATAACATGAATCATTTAAATCCTTGTGTAAATGTTAGGGCATCTCCTAGAAGCGAAGCGCTGTATGACCTGAATACAGTGAAAAGTGTGCAAGGGTTGTTACACCGGCGTCCGAGTGTAGTGTCAAATAAGTAAGGGTCTCACATTACGGACGGATGTGAGTAAAGAATTTTGTCCATGAAACTAATATTAGGATAAGATCTAGAAATATAGGTACTCTCGCAGATAAATTAATGGAATAAATTGATATTATTATTCATAGGAAGTTAAATATATTATGTATTCAAGAAAATAAATGAGTTAAGAAAAGGCTAAGAAGATAGAGAGCTTAGATTTTAATCTTTGGTATTCAGGTAGAAGTCACACTAGAAATGGTGTAGGTATAATTATAATTATAGAAGAGTTTGAAAGATAATGTTGTAAAAATTAATAGAATTGAGAGGTAATAATAACCCTAAAAATTGTTGTTGATATTATGATTTTTAAAAGCAGCTTTAGATATCAGTTCAAAAGAAAAATTCTGGAATAACCTAGAAAAATTAATACAAATGATAACCCTTAAAACAAGAATTTTTAATAGAAGATATTTAAATGGACATGTTGGTAGAGTGGTGGAACATTTTAGAAATATTCATAATGACTACAGTTTTTGAGTGAGTAAAAAAGAAGGCAGAACCATATTTGATTTTTGCTTTAGTGCATGGTTTTCTTACTGTTAATACTTTATTTAAGAGAAGAGATGAACTTATTGTTACTTATAAGAATGGATCTAATAAAACATAATTTGATTATTTTCTTATGAGAAAAAGAGATCGTTGTTGACAGTGTAAAGATTGTAAATTCATTCCAAGCAAAAATTTAAGCACTTGACATAGAACATTAGTTCTGGATTTTAAGATGAAAAGTTATAAAATCAAAAATACAAGAAAATATTGTCATAGAAGCGGATTGGTGCATCTAAAAGACACAAACAAAAATATTTTAATGAGTAATTCAAGATTTCAAGAGTTTATATGTTCATGAAGTAACAAATTCTATGTGAGATAAAGTAACAAGCAATATTAAACAAGTGGCAAAAGATATGGAGAATAAAAAAAAATTAATAAATAAAAATAGGTTGTGGTGTAATAATAATGTGCAAGAAAAGATAAAATATAAGTTGTGCTATAAAAATTAGATATAAAAGCTTAGAAAACGAAAAAAAATATAAGTTGAACCTTAGAGAATCTAAGAGAACAATTCGTGACGCTAAAAATTTTGTTTTTAGTAATCAAAGAGGGTAAAAAATATATGTATAAACTAACCAAACAAATAGGAAAAAAAATAGGGAAAAAAAAAATTTAATTCAAGTAAAATTTATTAAACATGAAAATCAAAAAGTGTTTTTCTTAGAGGAAGATATTTAACATGGGTGGTGAGCTATTTTGATAAACTTTTCAATGAAATTTTTGAAATAAAATTGACCTTATTAATCTTAATATCGTTAATAATAATAAAACAGTTTCATCTTATTGTTGCATTTGTAAAAAAGAAGTTGAGAGTTCTTTAAAAAAACTAATTATTGAAAATCAGTAGGGACATGATGATATCCCAATTGAAGTGTAGAAATATTTAGAAGAATTGGGAGTTTTTTGGCTTACTAAACTCTTTAATATTAGTTTAAGAACCAAAAAGATGTCTGAGGAGTAGAGGAAGAGTATTTTGGTCCCAATTTTTAAGAATAAAGGGGATGCACAAGTCTATGCAAATTATAAAGAATAAAAGTTAATGTGTCATACTTTCAAAATTATGGAAGAGAGTAATTGAATATAGGTTAAGACATGATACAAAGATTTCTAACGATTAGTTTAGATTTATACCTAGCAGGTCCACCATGGAAGCTATACATTTATTTAGAACTTTAATAGAGAAGTACACAGAGAATGAGGAGGATCTACATATAATTTTTATTGATTTAGAAAAAACTTACAATAAGGTTTTAAGAGAAGTCCTTTGGAAAGTTCTAGAGAAGAAATGTGTTGATATGACTTATATTCAAGTCATTAAAAATATGTATGTTAGAGTTGTTACTTGTGTTCAAACAGAATGAGGATTGATCAAGTATTTTCTTATTTTAGTTGAATTACATCAGAGATAGGTTTTAAGCCCATAGCTTTTTCCCTTAGTTATGACTAAGAGAACAATTACATAGGTTTTAAGTTGAATTACATAGGTTTTAAGTTGAACCTTACAGAATCTAAGAGAACAATTCGTGACGCTAAAAATTTTGTTTTTAGTGATCAAAGAGGGTAAAAAATATATGTATAAACAAACCAAACAAATAGGAAAAAAAAAATTAATTAAAGTAAAACTTATTAAACATGAAAATCAAAAAGTGTTTTTCTTAGAGAAAGATATTTAACATGGATGGTGAGCTATTTTGATAAACTTTTCAATGAAATTTTTGAAATAAAATTGATCTTATTAATAAAAAGTTAAGTGTTGTTGACATGAGAACGCTTAGGTGCATGAGTGGCTTGACAGTTAGAGATAAAATACGAAACGAATATATACGTTATAGGGTTGGTGTAACTCCAGTGACAGACAAGATTAGAGAGAGTCGTCTTAGATGAATTAGTCACATTAAACGTTGACCATCTGATGATCCTATTAAGAGAGTAGATGTTTTAGATTTGACTTATATTAAGAAAGGCAGAGAATGACCTAAAAGAACTTGGGCATATTGTATAAAAAATGATCTTAATCTATTAGAGTTAAATGAAAATATGACACTCAATAGGGCGCATTGGAGATATGGATTCATGTAGTCGATCCCACTTAGTGGGATAAAGGCTTATTGTTGTTGTTGTTGTTATTGTTGTTGTTGTTGTTGTTCATAGGATAGGACATTTACAACCTTAGCATACCAAAACACTAACAAATAGTAATTCCTTCCATCACCGCCAAATGTTTGGAGATTGAAAACATTGGGACACTAAAACACTTAAGGACTAAGCTAACATAAGCTAGCACAACTAACTTTGCTTCCGGGCAACTGTCTCCTGTTGAACTTTTTCCAGATGCCTTAATCCAAATAGGATATGTCTAGACATGAGTTTCAAAGTTCCAAAACAAATCAATGAAAATTATGTGTGAAATCAGGCACAATGTAACATTACTCGCATAGAGAAATAAAAAAAAGCGGCTTATGAGTAACCGGATCATATATGACCATTATGATAACAGCAATCTCAAGTAGTTCTGATTGGTTAAATAAGTGGGGAATGAAGTAACAAATTAATGAATCAAAAGCATGAGGCTAAAGCAAAATGGAGTAGTTATACTAAGAGAACAATTACATAGGTTTTAAGTTGAATTACATAGGTTTTAAGTTGAACCTTACAGAATCTAAGAGAACAATTCGTGACGCTAAAAATTTTGTTTTTAGTGATCAAAGAGGGTAAAAAATATATGTATAAACAAACCAAACAAATAGGAAAAAAAAAATTAATTAAAGTAAAACTTATTAAACATGAAAATCAAAAAGTGTTTTTCTTAGAGAAAGATATTTAACATGGATGGTGAGCTATTTTGATAAACTTTTCAATGAAATTTTTGAAATAAAATTGATCTTATTAATAAAAAGTTAAGTGTTGTTGACATGAGAACGCTTAGGTGCATGAGTGGCTTGACAGTTAGAG
Source organism: Phalaenopsis equestris (assembly GCF_001263595.1). Taxonomy (NCBI): domain Eukaryota; kingdom Viridiplantae; phylum Streptophyta; class Magnoliopsida; order Asparagales; family Orchidaceae; genus Phalaenopsis; species Phalaenopsis equestris. Next base: position 35,829,224 of record NW_018164444.1, on the reverse strand, counting down.
ATAAAAAACGAAACGAATATATACGTTATAGGGTTGGTGTAACTCCAGTGACAGACAAGATTAGAGAGAGTCGTCTTAGATGAATTAGTCACATTAAACGTTGACCATCTGATGATCCTATTAAGAGAGTAGATGTTTTAGATTTGACTTATGTTAAGAAAGGCAGAGGATGACCTAAAAGAACATGGGCATATTGTATAAAAAATGATCTTAAAATGACCTAAAAGAACTTGGGCATATTGTATAAAAAATGGTCTTAATCTATTAGAGCTAAATGAAAATATGACATAATATGACGCAATGGATAAAAAGTATTCATGCTGCGATATGGATTCATGTAGTCGATCCCACTTAGTGGGATAAAGGCTTATTGTTGTTGTTGTTGTTATTGTTGTTGTTGTTGTTGTTCATAGGATAGGACATTTACAACCTTAGCATACCAAAACACTAACAAATAGTAATTCCTTCCATCACCGCCAAATGTTTGGAGATTGAAAACATTGGGACACTAAAACTCTTAAGGACTAAGCTAACATAAGATAGCACAACTAACTTTGCTTCCGGGCAGCTGTCTCCTGTTGAACTTTTTCCAGATGCCTTAATCCAAATAGGATATGTCTAGACATGAGTTTCAAAGTTCCAAAACAAATCAATGAAAATTATGTGTGAAATCAGGCACAATGTAACATTACTCGCATAGAGAAATAAAAAAAAGCGGCTTATGAGTAACCGGATCATATATGACCATTATGATAACAGCAATCTCAAGTAGTTCTGATTGGTTAAATAAGTGGGGAATGAAGTAACAAATTAATGAATCAAAAGCATGAGGCTAAAGCAAAATGGAGTAGTTATTGACAAAGTCAACTTTTCTCCGTATCAAGTCAGACCTGAACTTGTCCAGCAAGAACAACTGCAACTCCAAGTATAGAATCATCTTGCATAATATCATCAAGCCCCACTTCACCCCATTTAAATTCTACATTTGGAGAGAAGTCACGGGCAAGCTCTGCTGCAGCTTTTGCAGAATTCTGCATGTATGCCATGAAATTTGAGAGGCTAAAACAAAATATTCGAGTTCAAGTTAGGATGATCAATAATGTCATGATAACATGATACAAAAAGTTTGAAAAATGGCAAAAATTGCACCATTTCAGTTTGAATTGTTAAATTATATCTCAGATAAGATCTGTAATTAATATTATTATGATAACATGGGGGTCTGTGCATACTATTGTCCATGTATTGGATTAAATTAAGTGAATAGCAAAGCAATGGTACAATTCATACAAACATAATAATAAAGGAAGTGAATTTGTTTTATCTAGTTCAGTGTATTCTTTTTTTTGGGGAAATTGAACTACATACCATATAAGTGATAGATAAATTTCCCAAAGATTTTATTTAAGATAGAATGAGCATAAGGTTAGTTAGTATTTTTTTTTTTTTTTTTCATGCAAACCACCTTAGCCTGTCGGCTGAGCTTCCGATTTCAACCAAGGAATGTCCCAAAAAAATATTTTGTCCGGGCACAAGAGAAATTACAAATTCAAATTCACAAGGAGAGCAAGAGAATTTCTTTATGTCGCATCCACAAGATCTCAAACACTGCCCTAAAAATCATGGCGAATACCAATTAGAGCCAGGTCCATTTGGTACATCAATATATGAATGTAAGAACACACATTATGCAAAGAAATAATACTAATATAACGCATACCTCAGTACGACTCCAGATTGTTTTCACAACCACCAAATCAGCCAACTCCCTCAGTCTAGGAATGTACTGTGTGCGAACAAAGATGCCAGATCCAAGTATTGCGATCTTAGGAGTTGCAACTTCTGCGGCAGTCATCTTCATATACAAAGAATGACATCAGAGAAGAAAAGCGAAGCTTTCTAATTAAAAAAGACGAAGAAGTTAATGATGTGGAAAAAAAAAAATTTTGCCAGTAAGAGTTGTGAAATTGCATGGAACCACAACAAAATTAGTTGCTCGCGATATACATCGGCACTTGCAATTATGGAGAAAAAAGGGCAAAACAGCATTTGCACCAGAAGAGGACGACAAATTCTATGATTGGAAATGAATAGAAAGAAAACGACTTCGGGAAGACCGAACTAAACCTCCGAAGGATGTATGAAAACCAAAGTTCTACTTTCTCACTCGATCCGGTTTGGAGATTCATACGCATAGAACACGAAAAAATATCACCCACGATATGCGTGACAGGAAAAAAAAAAAAAAAAAAGACACCGCACATAAATATTTATTGTGTTATTTATGTATTATTGTGTTATTATAATATTAAAAATATTTTCAGGACACAATAACACATGAATAATATCAGGAATATTCCCGATAGAGGAAAAAACGGCGCAGTAATACGGGAGAATATTTTACCCCGTGTTATTCATGTGTTATTGTGTGTTATTCATGTGTTATTGATGTGTTGTTGTGTTATTATAACACCAGGAATATTCTCATGACACAATAACACATGAATAACACACGATAACACATGAATAACACAGGGGGAATATTCTCTGTATTACTACGCCATTTTTTTTCTCTGTCGCGCAGGATGTCGTGTCGTGATTTCATTGGTTGCGCACGTTACTCTACGTGCGTACCACTGATGTAATATTTTTTAACTAGAATTAATTGTATGTGCGTCAAGTACATTAGATAGATTAAAAAAATTAAATAACAAAAAATAGAGATGCAACATAAAAAAATATATGATCAAGTGAAAATATAATAAAAAATATTGAAGATTGTTAAAAAAAAAAAAAGTTGCTAAAAGACTACCTTTAATAAAATTTGGAAATATTCAAATTATATCATTTTTTTAAATATTTATGATTTTATGTTTGAAATAAATAATTAATTTATCATGATGATAGGATAATATGTAGTCAAATAATGTTGCATAAGTATAATAAATAATTTTTAATAAATTTGAATGATATTTTAAAACAAAATAACCTCATACTTAATATATTTTAAAATCATTGTAAATAAATAATAAATCATATTTTTAAGAGAAATTACGCCAAGGATGACACGTGCTCACCAAAACATACATAGAATAATAAATGATTTACTGAAAAAATTAAAATAGATTATAGAAATAAGAAATACTAATTATAATGAACTATTCTGAAATAATTAAATTGTTTCATAAGTATTATATTTTCTCCAATATCTAATTTAATCTATCTCCATTTTAATTTTTTTATATTAAATGTGAGATTCTGGTCATGTGTTCCTATCTTGGGCTTCAATTGTGAAAGTCTTAATAAAACTAATGCAATTTGTTAGCAATTTTTGGTATTCATGTGTATCTTATGTCCGCAAGATAAAATTAATAAAATAAGATCGTATACATTTATGTATATTTCATTAAATTTTAAACAAATTAAATTATTATCGTTATTTTATGTAATTTTCTATATGATATGTCCTTTTTCAGTCTCGTCGTCAATAAAACATCGTACTTGATGTTGTATCTTCAATTTATATTTAATAAGATGCTTATTGAATATATAAACATGTATGTATATGCATGTTTATATATATATATATATATATATATAACAACCAAAAAAATAACAAACAATACCATAATCATCTTGCATCCAGAGAAAAAGGCCCAGCAAGTGGCATCAAAAGACCAGGGTCCACAGCAAAGCGTGAGCCTCTTATAATTCTTAGACTGAAAAAAAAGTACAACTAAAAAACAGTATGACATCACAATAGCGCAGTAGAAATGAGAAATTTAAAAACCATGCAAGTAAAGCAATCTTTCTAAAACCAAACATGCTTCCAAGAAAGCCTTCACCAAGGGGAAAAACTCCTTTAAGTTGTAGACATAGAGAGTAAATAGGATAACAACCCAAGAAAAACAAACAAAGTAAACGAGATTCAGATTATCCAAGGTTAGAGGAATAGTAAAATTTATCTAGAAGCGACAAGAACCTCCCCTAGGCAGGTGTATGAGACAAATATAATCCCCAATGCAGCAGGACAAAGCCCACAGTACAATTTCCACACAACAATTATGCAAAGAGAGTAAGCAGGCAAGTGAGTAAAATAGTAGAAAACCTGGAAAACCTGTGTGTAACGATATGCTTAAAAAAGGACAACTTTTTTACAAACATTTAATACTAAATTTTAGTGATATTGCACTTTAAAGGAAGATATTTTGTAAATTTTTAACTTCATGTACAAGAAATGGACTTTTGGGGAAAAGGAAGTGAAAACGGTGCAATTTGGAGCCAAAACAAACAAGAAAGAAAATTCTGACTTAGCACATTTCGATATGTCTTTGTACAATTATTCTCTTTTACATTTATTACATGTTTCTGAATGAAATAATACTTTTAAGAAAGTTTTTTTCATACTTATCTTGTAGGTATAACTATTAGGAGCGAAACAGAACTAAAACAAGGCGAAACATCGCTAAACGGAGTGAAACGGTGGAGAGAATAGCTCAAGCATAGAAACATTTAAATCCTTCCAAAGTACAAACTTCCACGAGTTCCGGATAACATTGAAGGCTAGATGAGCAACAAAATAGCCCACAAAATAGAGGCTAAAACAATACCAACATGCAGCATAGCAAAAGGAGAAAAAACCCCTTAAACAATTGTGAAAGAATCGAGTAACCAAAAAGAGGTAAGCCCTTTCCAAAAGGTAATTGAAAAAAGCAGCGAGCCACCACAGAAAAGACTCAAGCCCATCTAAACAAATGATATGTGAAGTATGAAGAAATCCTCAGGTAACAACCAAAAAAATAACAAACAATACCATAATCATCTTGCATCCAGAGAAAAAGGCCCAGCAAGTGGCATCAAAAGACCAGGGTCCACAGCAAAGCGTGAGCCTCTTATAATTCTTAGACTGAAAAAAAAAGTACAACTAAAAATCAGTATGACATCACAATAGCACAGTAGAAATGAGAAATTTAAAAACCATGCAAGTAAAGCAATCCTTCTAAAACCAAACATGCTTCCAAGCTGCTGCAGGGTGGCGCCAATGGAGCCAGAATCCAGAGAGACGTCACCAACGACGCTCGAAAATGGCGCCAGAAAAGGTTATTTCTCTAAATGCATTGAATTTGGACCAATTTTGAAGGGGTGTCAAGGGTCGCGTTCGTGTTCAGCTCGTTTAAAATTATGTGTGTTTGAAATAGACTCGTGTTTGAAATTGTTCGTGAAGTTAATGTTTGTGTTCAGTTTGATTTGTTTGAAATATGTTTGAAATGTTTGAAATATTTGAATTGTTCGAATTATTCGAATTGTTGGAATTATTCGAAATCATACAAATTTGTTTGTTTTGTTCGAATTGTTCAAGTTGTTCTAAATCTTTCAAAAGCTTAAACCTATATGAAATTAATGTTTAAACAAGTATTAATCACATCACAAACGCAAAATAGTTTAATCATAGCTCACAATAAAACCATATATCATATCTCATTCGTAAGAAATTCAGATCTAGAGACAATATGCGAGATTTCATTCCCAAAAACTAGGTTTTACTGGAAGAAACTAAATAAATCTAAAAGAAATATAAAAAAAGTTAAGCTAAGAGACAAATCTGAAGATAAATATGAAATTATAGAATTTAACATAAGCTAAGAGGCGAACTTGAAAATCAGATTATAAATTTTAAATTTTAATTTTTTAAATTCTGATAAATATTTAGAGTATATAATTATTTTTAAAATATATTAAATTATATATGATCGAACAAATGGTTGTTCGTGTTTGGTTCATCTATAAACCGAACGAAAAAAAATTATTCATGTTCGTCTCGTTTTATTATCGATTGAATCGAACATGAACTCCTCGACGAGCCGAACTTAAAATGTTCGCGAACAACGAGCTTTTTTTAACAGCTAGGGAAACTCTTGGAAATTCGTCCCTACATTATAAATTAGTGATTTTATGACAGAAAAATTATGTGTGTGTGTGTGTGTGATGTGTGTGTGTGTGTGTGTGTGTTTATGTGTGTGTGTGTGTGTGTGTGTTGAGAAAATGGAGGAATGATTAGAAATCTTAGAATAGGAGTAGAAATTCTAGCAAATCAACCTAGTACTAGAGTGTAAAAATATCTCATATTCAACTTGAAAATCCTGATTTTCTATTTACTTCAAAAGTTATTGAAACTTGTCAAACTAAAGATTCACAGAAAGTTTAAAATAGAATTTACACATCTTATCTATACCAATTTGACCAAAACTTTTTTGAAATAAGAATAAGCTTAGGATTGTTTCTAAGTCTTTTCTCTTAAAAAAATTCAAGTGAAACCAATTTTTTATTAGGCTTCTCCTCAAGCTTCTCCTCACATATATTCTTTTTACTTTTCTTTTTCTTTTTCTCCCTTTTTTTTCTTTTTTTTTTCTTTAAGGATCTTTTTATTCCGTATAATCCGTACTCTTTTATTTTCTTTTTATGTGAGAATTACTATATCTGGATAGGTCTTTAATAATTTTGAATTTCATTATTCTCTATGTAAAGTCCCAAACTCAAAGCTTTCCCTCACTTTTAAAAGTGTAAGTATTAGTTTGAAAAAGGTTTCAATAAAGGCTCAATTCTCAATAATTATAAATCTAAGAATCTTAGATTTACAAATATTTAACTCCTTTCTACCATAAATAGCAAAATCATTTTCCTAATGTTTCCTACATAATATCTTAAATCTAGGACAGTTTCTTCACATAGGATTTCAACTAAGTTATTTTTCTAACATTCCTAAAATTAAAGTTATAATAAACTAAAGATAACACCACATACCACAAATCATTTTAAAAGAAATATTAAATTAAATACAAACTACTTAGGACAAATAAAGTTAAGTTTTAAAAATTTTTCTTCACCCCAAACTTGAATTTTTAAATATTTTGCCATTAATTTCATAAAATGTAGCAGAAAGAAAAAGTAAAAGTTGAATCAACTTGCTACTATAGCATCCTATCAAATTCATATACATGCATAATCAAAATAAAATGACTGCAATAGAAAGTAAATCTAGCTTAAAACGTGCTTGCAATAATATTAAATTAAAAGGAAGTATACTAACTTTAAAATTTATTTTTCTTCCTACCCCCAAGCTTAATTTTTAACATGTATAGCTTTTAATACAGATAATATAAGCATGAAAAAAAATAGTTCAGGAATTATATTTACCACAAATATCTATCAAGAACATCTACAAGTATTCATCGGGACATAACAATATGCAACATAAAGTAAATCAAAATTAAGCATGCCTGAATGAAATTGACTAAGCAAAAGTCTAACTAGCATAACATGTATCAGCATTGGAATAAAAATGTTCTTCAAGTCTTATATAAAATTGTAACACAAAAACACATCATAAATGTGGTCAATTCGTCCTCTAACTCATCACTTCTCACTAACTTACTTCCAAATTCTAACGAAATCACTACTCTAATAAATTAGGTACATTTTAAATGATTTTATATATTATAATCCTAAAGATAAGATTATCCCTTATATATTGGTTCGCGTGCACCAACCTCAGGAATCACCATATCCCTTTAATTAAGCATCTCTAACAGTTATAAGGATAATGTAAGATCATCCACATGTTACTTATCAAATAGGTTCATGACTCCTACCAAATGAAAATAAGGTCAGAAATAGGAAGTAACAAAGTTGAGATGGATCTGTCACTGTTCAAATTCACGATGTCTCTTGTAAAACTCAAGTCCGGGTGAGACCCAAGTCATAGTGGACTCATAAATCCAACTACTACAAGAGAATATAGAAGTTTAGCCATAATAAGAAGTTAAGAAATCACCTCTCTCATGACACATAAAGATAAAATCAAACCACTAACAATCCAAACATCCATCAATCATCAATCAAACTAATCAATCCACACTAAAGCAGACATATTACAACACTAACAATTATGACACCCTAGCATATTAAATCAAACCACACTGATACTATGAGTTGCCTCCTATAAAGTGTTTGGTTTAACGTCACCAGCCCGACAAATAATTCCTCCTATATCAAATTTCTATTTAAGCAATCCTTGATCAATTGCCCAATCTTTTCTGAATCCAAGGAGTCCTACAAAATCCTCAAATTTTAATTTTTCTTTCAGCTTTTCCTTTTCAGATTGATTCATACCATTGTTCCTCATATTTCTTTCTAGATCCAATCTTCTTCTAATAATTTTCTTAATTTGTATATTAATATCATCCTTAAAATTTATAAGAAATGGTTCATTATATGATAATTTAAGATCTCCCAAATTTTGGATTGGATTCTTTCTAGATAATTCAGATTTTGGATCAAATTCGATCAAATTCAACTTAGTTACTCTTCTGCTCAAGTTATCTTCTAATTCTTCCCCCTGATACTAAGTAAATGGGGGTGGTCTTTCTATATTTATCTTAGTTGATGAAATAGGTTCTTCTAATTACTTAGAAATTTCTTTTATTGGTCTTTCAATCTCCTTATCCTCATTTCTCAAATCAAAGTTCTTTTGGAACATATTCTCGAATTCTCTTCTAAGTTTTAGTTCAATAATTTTATCTTGCTCATCATTTTTCTCCTCAGGCAGTGTCGTTACGAGAAATCACAACACAACATGCTATTCAGTTCTTCAAGACTCAAATTATTTACTATTTTGGTGTCCCCCGAAGAATTATCTCGGACAACGATTCAGCCTTCAAGAGCACCAAAATCAAGACACGGGATATATTGAAGGTATTCTATGATATACTACCCAGCAGAGGCTTTCAACAAGAACCTGGTGCAAATTTTGAAGAAGATGTTGGATGTCAACAAAACAGGATGGGACGAAAAGCTATTAGAAGCATTGTGGGCATACAGGATGACGTGCAGGACATTGACTGAGTCTACAACCTACGCATTAGTGTATGGGACTGAGGCTATGCTCCCCTTGGAGGTGCAGCTACCCTCTCTCAAGATCATCATAGCCAACGAGATTATAATAGAAGATAACACAAAACTTAGACCAAAGGAATTAGAAAGTCTTGAAGGTAAGCGACTGTCAGTGCAACATAATCGAAAGTTATACCAAGCCAGGATGGTACAAGCCCACGACAAGCTGGTCCACCCAAGGATGTTCAATGTTGGTGACATTGTTCTTATTCTTAAAAGACCTATTCTTGTACATAAAAAGATAAAAGGAAAGTTTGAACCAACTTGGGAGGGACCGTTCGTGGCCGAGATGGTCTACTCTACATGATCTTACCAGTTGGGTGGACTGTTAGGGTGAAAGACCTAAGCTTCCAATCAATGGGCTATATCTGAAGAAGTATTATGTGTCATGATGTTTCAGGGAACAAGCTTTGGAGATGACATTTACTAGAAATGTCAGGGTGAAGATTTTGTCTGTGATTGGGTCCAATAAAATGATTTGTAACATAAATAAAAAGAAAAAATTTTCCATAAATAAAATCAAATTTCTTTGCACTAAAATTTAGAATCTCATAAAATTAACTAAAAATGTAAACACTAGTAATAAAATCTATACATGAATCTAAAAAAAAATTAATAACAACATATTGTTCTTGTTTGGATTGAGATTCAACTCGCTGACATTTCTCTTGTTTCTTGCAGGGAAATGTCGGGACAAAGACTAATTTTCTCTTTCATAAATGGCATCAATCTTGCTCTTGATGAAGAAAAGGTGGCATAGGGCATCGTTGTAGACTTTGACCTGGACTTTGAGAAGGTCAAAATGGACTATGAAGGACCCCTGCTGAAAGTGATCAGTTCAGAAGAGAAAGAGGGTTTGAAAATAGTGCTCGAGTTTCGGAGTAAGGAAGTCCCTACTGCCACGAAGAAGAGGAAAATTGAAAATGATGGGAATGAAATTCCAAGGACCAGCAGTTTGACAGAAGGGGCCAAACAGATACAATCCATGACCCTAAATTCAGAAGGGAAGCTCATTTGTGCTCTGGTGGAGGGAGTTCCACCAAGGCTGCCCAGGAAGGCAACGTTGTCTTGCACACAACATCACAATGTGAATAGTCGCAAGCACCGAATGCTTCATTGATTGGAAAGAAGAATGAGTGCAGAAGTATCTTCAGCTGATGTTTCAACAGTGCATGAGGAAGCCCGGAGGCCATATCTGTCAGTGGGGGATACAATTCCCAGATCTCTAATGGGACAAATAGAGATGGTTTCAACTGTGGAGCCCTCCTTACCAGAGTATACGCCAGCTGAGCCTTGTGTGGGTTGCAGGTAATGTGATGCTTCTAGAGAAGAAAGCATCATAGTCCTGTAACGCAGAAACTCGAGGTTAATTAGGATGTAAAGTTGTATTTTCCTCAGTTTGCACAATCGAGGCAGTTATAGATCATTTCGAAGGAAGAACTAGAAAGATTTTAGGATTTTTGCCAAAAGTTTTTTGAACATTTTAAGCTGATACAGGGAAATTATGTCAATATTCTTGAAGAATTGGAACTATAAACTAATAAATTTTCAGAACCTGAGCAAAGAAGGATAATAGACTGGGTGTTCCACCTCAGAGGCTTGGGTAGTGCATGTAGTTTGAGAACAAAAAAGTATTTAGAGCCATAGAAGTGGATGCGAGGAAAGGGACAAATTACTATTCAGCATGGCTGTTCTCTTAACTTCACCATCAACAAAAAAGGGAATCCCTTAGGCATCCTAAGACGTGATGAAGTGGATCTAATGCCTTCCATGCTAAAGAAGATGATTAAGAGAATGATTTCCTGACATGTCCTACCAGCGGGCTTTGTCCTCAATGGTTGCATCATCAACATCTACGAGGAGGGGGATTGAATTCTACCCCACATAAATCAACATGATTTTTTGAGACCCTTCTACACAGTATCATTCATCAACAAATACGACATAATGTTTGAAAAGGAGCTGGATATTGACGAACAAGGTGAATTTCGAGGACTAGTGATGATTCCCTTACTTGTGGGGTCTGTTCTAGTACTTAAAGGGAATGGAGCTGATTTGGCAAAGCATTGCATTTCAGACATGCTAAGAAAAAGGGTGCCTATCACTTTCAGGAAGATAGATGACAGTAAGGTGCCATATGGATATTGTCCGGACCCGGATCTCAAAGGACTACAACCTTTGGAGCTGTGAGACAACACACCTCTAAGCATGTACGAAGAGGCATTTGTCCTAGAGTATGCTTTAAGAGGAGGTTTAGTCTCCAGGATTGCCCTTCCTAATATGCAATTCTAGACCTACCTAATGTGCAGTTCTCCTCCTCTTAGGTCAGGATACCAAATCCTCGGGTATCTCCCTTCTTAATGTGCAATTCTCCACCTCTTAGGTCTGGATATCAAATTCTCTGGGATCTAATTTCCTAATGTGCAATTCTTTATCTCTTATATTGAGATAACAAATCCTCCAGGAATTTCCCTTTGTAATGTGCAATTCTGCACCTCTTAGGTTAGGATACCAAAGCCTTTGGGATCTCCCTTCCTAATGTGCAATTCTCCGCCTCTTAGGCCCGGATACCAAATCCTCTAGGATCTCCCTTCCTAATGTGCAATTCTTCACCTCTTAGGTTGGGATACCAAATCCTTATAGGCCTCCCTTCCTAATGTGACACTCCTCCACTATCTTGGATCGGAATACTAAGTGTTCGGACCTTCCTTCCCAACATAGTGCAATCTCCATTTCTGCTACTTTTTCCAGGATTTGTCTGTGAGTCCCTAAACTTTCCATCTCAACCTGATCCACTTATTCATCTAAATCAAAAATTTCTACGACACAAAATCAAGACTGAAATCAAGATCGACACAAAGTAAATCAAATTCACCACGACTATCAGATTCCCAAGAAGGAATCCTAATGGTTGCCCCTCTAAATTCATAAAACTCCCCTTCATAAAGGCAAAAAGAACAAACATCACGGCAACAATTCACATTACAGTTTAAAAATACACATGCTAATCCCCAGCAGAAACTTTTCTGACTTCTTCAAGTTGCCAGTTTGCTCAAATTTGAAGTCTCATTTGACTCTCTGCACTGTTCTGAGTGTGAGGGGTTAAACAATTGTGTTGGTTTTGTTGATCGCTTCGGTCAACACTAATATGTGCGGTGTGCTTGTCTAACATGCCACACTTATTAGGGGTTTTTTGACCTTATTTTTTATGAGGTCTAGTTTCTCCTTTTTAGAAACCTAGGATCTAGTCATATGACTCTCTTGTTGACTATTCTATAGAACTTGTAATGGAACACTCCCACATAAAAATTCTAAAATCTTCTTAAATTTTCTTGTGAAGACCCCCCAATTTCACTCAAAACTTCACGAAAACTTATCCTAGCCATCCAATTTTCCCAATGTACCCAAATTTCCCTAAATCTACCAAAATTGGCCAAAATTACCAAATTACCCTTAAAACTTCCAAAACTCTTAAATCACCCCCAATTTCTACCAAATTAATTTCAAACTCACCCAAATTCAAATTCAAATTAAATATCATCATATGCAAGCACAATTTAAACCAAATTCAAACCCACTTACACCCAATTCCAAACCCAAATCCCAAGCCCAAGCCAAGTACCCCAAACTGACCCCAGAACTAAATTTCATCAAATTGAGCCACATAGCCAATCCAATTCCAAAAAAAATGTTTTCTAAATTCATCATGACATTTTTTAAGACCAAGTTTAGCCTTCAATTGATTTAGATCCAATCCCAAACCAAGCCCAAGTCCAAATACAAGCCCAAACCCAACTTTTAGCCTAAACCCAAAACTTGGTCTAAATCTTTCGATTAATCAAAAGCCTAATTGCTACAACCATGTCTTAATCCTTAAGACGCTAATCACAAAACCTAGCCAACCCTACTTGTTTCCATGGACCAATGGCCCCTTAAAATGTGGAAATCCCCCTAATTTGGTTAAGTGACTCACTCATGACGTCATTTGATTAAACCTCAAACCTAATCACCATTAAACCTTCCTGACCGACTTTTTGTAAATCGACAAATACAAGAATTTGATGGCGCTACTAGAAGATTTAATTTCCAGCAACATCGTCCAAAGACTTGATCGCGACTTTATAGATGTGTCTAATTTGATTAAGATGTATAAATATAATATTCAATAATGTTAAAGTCGAATTTGTCAACGCAAGTATACGTATCGCTCAAGTAATATAGGGCTCTAAT
>NW_018164444.1:35814993-35815394 GCF_001263595.1 Phalaenopsis equestris | reverse complement strand
CAACAAAACTCGGAATTCATAAATAAAATCAAAGTCATACAAACTACAACAAGTAAATAACTTATCTCTAATTTATCCCCAAGAACACTCCTCAAAGTTTCTCTGAATCTCTTCCTTTCTTTACAGCACACAGAATTCCTTTTTGAAGTAGCAAGGAGGAAGAAATCTCTCACTTTTCCTCCACTCTTACAATTTCTCGAAGAAATCCTCACAATTGTTACACACTAATAGAATCTCTCTAACCTCCATAGCCTTTAGACTCTCAACTCCTCTAGGCTCTCCAGGCTTCAGGACCTTCCAGGCTCTCATAATTTTCGGTCAAAATGGTCTTTTAAAGTTGCGGATGAGCTTTCCCAAGAGTTGCCTAAGCATCCCTTCAAAATTTGGCCTTATCCAAAGCT
>NW_018164444.1:35814247-35814968 GCF_001263595.1 Phalaenopsis equestris | reverse complement strand
CGGCGAACTCGGGGGCGCCGTCGGCAGGCTTCTAAAGATTTTGTCCTATAGTCTCGAGAAAAACTCGCCATCGACGGGGTTGAGGGTGTCGTCGGCGACCTAGTTCAAATCTTCAAATTTTTGTCCTTTTCGCTCCAAATTTGCTCCTTTTTGCATCTTTTTTCTTTAATGACCCTAATTCCTTAATTCCTGTAACAAAACATCAAAAAAACCTTTCTTTAAAATGCAATATCATTAAAAACAGTATAAAATAGGTATGAAAATCTCAACATATTTTCCTCTGGTCTAAATCCCCCAAACTTAAATATTACTTGTCCTCAAGTAATTTTAGTACTATATAAAAATTATGATCTACTGCAGTAAAATTTTAATTCAGAAATACAATACTATAAGTTTTATTTAAATAAATATCATAGTGAGATTTTTAGAAAAAAATCAAGTAATTGAATCAACTCTATAACCTCCAGATTATCTAGTCATCAAGTTGTAAGAGTTCTAGCCTTCTATTTATTTCAAGAATGATTATATGTTGCAATATTAAGTCACTTAGAATATCCAAAAGATAAAAACTTCATGAGAACTCTACTAGTAAAACACCTATTCCATAAATATAAGTTCAGGAATGTATTTAAGTTTTCCCTTTAGGTTGGTCCAGTGAAGCCAATTTTTGATTAGGCATATCCTCAAGCTTCTCCTCACTTCCATAATTTTTTTCTTTCTT
>NW_018164444.1:35813611-35814172 GCF_001263595.1 Phalaenopsis equestris | reverse complement strand
TTTTTTCTTTTTCAAGTGAGGATTACTATATCTGGATAGCCTTTAATGATTTTGAACTTCACTTTTCCTTTCCTAAATTTGAAACTCAAAGCATTTATTACCTTATAAGTATTTCATAGCTTTTACATTATTGAGCCCCAATCTTTTCTTCTCAAATGAATTTCTAGATTCTTAATACTTTAAAATATAGTTTCCTTTACTTTAAATAGTTAACTATAATCTTATTCTCTTATACTAAATATCTTAAGTTACAAAATTAATTTTCATTACAAAAAATATTTCTTTATATCTACCATAATATTTAAATAGTTACAAAAATATAGTTACCTGAATTAAAATCACTATATAAAATCATATAAATTATTTTTGAAAATATTAAAATAGAGGACATCTAATAGTTAATCTTTTCTTCCCTCCCCCAAACTGACATTTTTAAATATGGAATAATACAGGTGGAAAGAAAAAAAAAACTATAAATATAAATCATACCTCAGTATTGTAGGCATTTTTATCATTCTGAAATTTTTGCAGGCCTTCTCAAATTTTTACTTCACCTGGTCT
>NW_018164444.1:35811398-35812757 GCF_001263595.1 Phalaenopsis equestris | reverse complement strand
GTAGTCAATATATTCTTAAGAATTATTCTCCCCACATTTAGAGTTCTATTATTCTGAATATAGAAATTCAGAATAGCTCTATCTCTAGTTACCTCACTATGGTGATAGGTCGGTAACAGAGTAGAGGAAATAAAATAGTGCAACTCCTTAGAGGTGACATTCAACATGGAAGCAGAAAAATTTACCCTTTCTCGCTGCTTTATCTTCCATATTCCTTTCCTATCAGTGAGAAAGTTGATCACATCATTTAGGGGGCCTTCCATCGTACTAAAGGATTCATAGCCGCAAATATAAGAGTCTGGGACTTCGTAAAAAGCGTTGATGTGGGCAGCAATAAACTCAATAGGTAATCCACGCACTTGAATGATTCTGTCATTAGAATAAATCACATTGGCGTAGAACTCCTTCACAACATTTGCATCAGCTTTATCGGTGGTGTAACAAACGGTGGTGTAACTATCGGTGGTGTAACAAAAGTTTTCCCATCTCCGTTCGACAATAACTCGTTCGATTTCTCCTGCCGGACTTTCAAAAACTCGATCTTGTATGCACTTCTTTCCTTTAAATATGGAAGTAAATTTTGTATGAGCCATCGCATTGACGAAGCGAGACTCGTCAAACTCAACTATTCTTTTCTGTCATGGAGCCATTTTAATCTAATCAAATTATAGAAAAATTCCATAAATGACTTCAAATATGTAAATCATGGCTTCCAATAGTAATTTTAAGAGTTCAACAATAAGATCCATGAATCTCTTCCCAAATTTTCTTTACATTCCCAAATTTTTTGGATCTCCTCAATGTGGGAGAAATTCATGGTGGAAATCAAATATTTTTAGCTTGGAGTGAAGCTCTTACCTAGAGATGATCAAATCCGGTGTCAAAAAGCCTTGCAATCGCCTCCTAATCCAAGATCTCTGAAGCCCTAGGTCAAAAATGGCGTTTATAGGAGGAAGGGGATGATGAATATTGGTGGTTGACTGGTCAAAATCGCGGTTAAAGGTGTTTTTTGTGAGCTCGTCGTCGGTGGGGTCGATGGCGCCATCGGCGCGTTTAATTGGAATTTAAATCCTAAATATCGGGAAAATCTCACCGTCGGCGGCGTCGAGGGCGTCGTCGGCGGGCTCTATTGATTTTGTCCAAATTCCGGATTTTTGCGATTTTGATCAATTTCAAGCCTAAACAACATCCTTTTAATCATTACAAACATAATTTTAAATAACTAAATGATGTACTTAGCACATATAAACTTTCACAACACAAAACATCACATTTATATATAAATTCCAAGGGGTATAATATATGTTACATAACACACCTAAGTTTGGTATTTTCTCAGCCTCAATACATTAATTCAGC
>NW_018164444.1:35802083-35802599 GCF_001263595.1 Phalaenopsis equestris | reverse complement strand
TCAAATGAATAAGCAACTACATCAGGATTTTGGATAGATAAGTGAATTTCATCTGCTGTAGGATTTGCATAATCTCTTAGGGGTCTAGGTTGATGTTCATTCTCTATCCCTAGATTGTTTAGGTTGTTTTCCATTGTATCGAAATTTCTAGGTTCACTTCTTGATTTTCTAATCCTTCTAACAGTGCGTTCTAATTCCGAATCGTATAATATAAGATTTTTAGGTCCAAATTTACGCATACATTTTAAAATTAGTACTCAACAATATTAATATAAATATAAATATATAGATAAGTTGCAATTTAAGTAAAAACTTTTTAATAATTCTAATATGTCCGTTACTCCTAAAATTCTCCCCGACAACGGCGCCAAAAACTTGACCGACCTTTTTTTGGTAAATCAACAATTACAAGAATTTGATGATGCTACTAGAAGATTTAAAGTCCAGCAACGATGCCAAAAACTTGACTGTGACTTTATATATATGTTTGATTTAATAAAGATTTATAGATATAAT
>NW_018164444.1:35797124-35801780 GCF_001263595.1 Phalaenopsis equestris | reverse complement strand
AGTGAATGGATAAAATGAATTAGTTCAATTTATATTGTGTCAAATAAGAGCATACCTATTTTTTATTCTTTGGTCCAGGCATAAAGAACATTGACTAATCCTATGCTTGTTTACTGAATCTGCGGCTAGGCTGGAAAGATATCGACTCTCACTTCAGAGCTCCCACGTTCCCCTCAGCTGAGGGTTAACATCTACACTTCAGCACTCAAACAATTGAACCGAATTGGGGATTTTAGTCTGTCACTCTAAAATCTCTAATTCTACACCTGAGAATAATATTTCCTTATTTATTTGCACCCAACTTCCAAGGGCTTTGACCTCCCTGAATCTTGGATGTAATCTTCACTTTAGTTGTAAAACTCAATATATTTTAACAAACCAATTGGCCAGATTGATAGTAAATTAAGATCGAAGTGAAAAGATCATCATAATTTCTTAAACATTTTCATGGCTTCGCCAATTCAAATCACCATTTCATAAATCTCGAGACAAGGACAAAGACAGAGAAAACTACTCAAAACTCATGGGGAAAACACAACAAAACTCGGAATTCATATATAAAATCAAAGTCATACAAACTACAACAAGTAAATAAATTATCTCTAAATTCTCCCCAAGAACACTCCTCTAAGTTCTTATGAATCTCTTCCTTTCTTTACAACACACAGAATTCCTCTTCGAAGTAGCAAGGAGGAAGAAATCTCTCACTTTCCCTCCACTCTTACAATTTCTCGAAGAAATCCTCACAATTGTTAAACACTAATGGAACCTCTCTAACCTCCAGAGCCTCAAGACTCTCACCTCCTCTAGGCTCTCCAGGCTTCAGGACCTTCTAGGCTCTCATAATTTTCGACCAAAATGTTCTTTTAAAGTTGTGGATGAGCTTTCCCAAGAGTTACCTAAGCATCCCTTCAAAATTTGGCCTTATCCAAAGCTTGACATCTCGCCGACTTAACCGTCGATCTGGTTGTTGGCGGGCTTCTGAAGATTTTGTCCTGTAGTCTCGGGGAAAACTCGTCCCCGGCGGCCCCATTTTCATCTTCCATATTTTTATTTTGGTCCTTTTCGCTCCAAATTCACTCCTTTTTTTATATTTTTGCTCCAATGACCCTAATTCATCATTCCTGCAACAAAACATAAAAAATATCTTTATTTAAAGTGCAATATCATTAAAAACAGTGTAAAATAGGTATGAAAACTCAACTTATTTTCCTTTGGTCACTTCCCCTTACCTTTCTTAGCCAGCTAGCCACCACCTCTGGCCTGACCAACCACCCTAGTGGCCGGAAACCCAAAAATTGAAAAAGGCGGCCATGGATCAAACACAAATTTTCACCCATCCCATGTGATAAATCCCAATTGGTCACTTGCGTCAAATTCCTCTCCACCTAAGCTAAATGGCACCAGCTAATGGCAACCCAGGGCCTCCCCCTTAGCCCGAGTTATAAATGCCCCCCTCCATGGACAAAATAAAAAGAGGTGCAAGAACTAACAGGAAACTCTGCCAAATTGTTCCCAGTGCTCCTCACAGTGTTTCTAAGTGCATTTCCACCATCCTTAGCTACTCATTCCCCCACCCGAGCCTAATTAGCCACTAAAATTTGGGGCATTTCATGGCCTTGAAATCAATCTCTTCAAAACTCAAAATTGATCATTCCATAAGCTTCCTCATTCCTCAAAACCACTTCCCCAATCAAAAGCCCCCTCTCCCAAGCACTCTAACATAGTCCAAGACCAAGCCCAAGTCACTCTCTGATCAAAATCATACAAGACCTTGTCGCAGTTTGAACCAACACTAGGTGGGCATTCGTAGACTCAAGACAAAGCTCAGGAACAAACCCAATCGAGGCCTCACCTCTTGGGTTAAGGTATAACACGAAATTCCTAAATTTTTCTTTAGTTTGGACTTCTGTGAAGAGAACTTGTGTTTCATATGTATTTAACCATATTGATAGCTTTGTTACACTTATATGAAGGTGTAGGAATAAACCCCATGAAATTTGGTTAAGAATCGAGTGAGATATTAGAGTTAGAACATATACAGTTCTCGATTTAGGGAAATCGGGGGCGATGAACGGATGTCATCCAATGTCGTGTGTATTAGATGAACGTACGATATCGCATCGGACGAGAAATGGGAAGGGAAACACGGGCCGCATGGCAGTTGAGGTGTAAAGTGCGGCGAATCAAATGACGATGCGTGTGAGTTCAGAGAACCCAAGGATGACGCGACGCCAACGTGGATAAGTAAGAAAACATGATATTTTTTATTTAAATTAATTCAGATATTTCAAAAATTCATATCTTAGTGTAGAAAAATCATAAAAAAATAAAAAAAAAATTCTTTGTGCTTAGTGAATATTGGAGAATTTATTAAACTAAAAATAAAAAAATTTATCAAGTTTTTTTTATTTTAAATAAATTAAATACCCCATAAGGTAATTAAATCATAACTAATTAAATATGTACTTACAATAAATGAAATTTTGAGGGTCTGTTCTTAATTAGTTTAGGAGTCTTCTATGATTTTTCTAGGGTCAAAGGGCACTTCTTAAAGCCCTAATGTTTAAAATATTTGGTACTATCTTAAATTAAAAAAAATTATAAAAATAAGATAAAGGTCAGAAAAATATAAAATCATGTTTGGTAGGTCTACTGTGGTCAGCGGACTCTAGGGAAAATAAAAACCAAAATTTAAAAGTTTGAAATGTATTTTCTCATTTTAAAACTAATAAAAATTACAAAAAATTAGAAAATTATAAAATATATAAAAAAATCACCAAAATGGACCAAACTGATGGTAATCACCTTGGGAGGCCTCTATAAAAATTTGAAAGTCATAAAATTATTTTTAATGTAAAAATGTATTTTTTTAAGTAAATAATAATTTTGGCTTGAAATAAGTATATAAATTAAAAAATAAAATAAAAAAATTATAAAAATTGTTTGGAGTGTTCTTTAAGACCAGAGATAGTTAAGAAAGATAAAATTGAAGCTAAAATAAAAACTTTATTTTAAAGCTATTTTCTAATTTTAAAACAATTAAAAATATAAAAAATTACCAAAAATATGAAAATACTTCAAATTATCCTAAATATCATTTTAACCACAACGAATGACTTAAAGACGTGTTTGTAAATTTTTAAAGGTGTAAAAAGGTATTTTTAGAGTCAAATGCATTTTTCTTTGTTTGTGATAAAAATGATTAAAAAAATAAAATTCATAAAAATATAAAATAAATTTTTTTGACTTTTTTGAAGCCAGAGAGAGCTAGGAAAAATAAAACAATGAATTTTTTTAAAAAATATATATTCTCTATTTATTTACTCACTAAAATCAATTTAAAATTATGAAAATTATAATATAATTTTAAAACTCAAAAATTATTCTTAGTGGTCCTCTGACCTAGGTGAACTTCTAATAAAGTTCTTGAGGATAAAATGTTTATTTTACTTGGTTAAATTAATTATCCTAAAAAATTTCTGTTTTTAAGCTATAATAATTATTAAAAATTAAATAAAAATAACGAAATATATACATTCTCCTCTGATGTTTCAATTAGCCCATGAGTAGGATAACAATAAAATTTTAAAGTAATTTTAGTTAAATTTAAAGAATTATTAAGTAGAAAGGGCAAAATGATAATTATGGAATTTTGAACCTTAATTAAAATTTAGGTCAAAACAAAGGGTAAATGGGTGATATTGATCATAAGTAACTCTCTGAAATGATTTAAACATAGAGGATTAAAGGGTAGAAACCAATTTCTTATTATATAAATGGCTAAAAACGTAATTTTCTAAATTGTTGTGGTTTGGAAGTCAATTAAGTTGGATGATCTTAATGTGAAGGGCTTTGGTTAGGAAGATGATAATCCACTAATTTGAAGCCCCAAACTAATTATTAAGTGATAATACAATCTTTTAATAAGAACTAAGGCCATTTCATGTAAAACCTTTTTCACAATTACAAATCTACCCTTAAGGTATTTAAGAGCTTATTAGTAAACTAGGCTTGATCTAGAATCACTTAATGAGGTTTAGAAAAGAAAACAGAACCAACTACAACCTCTTTAAAGCACTACAAGCTCAATTTCAATTGAAGAGGTGAGAATTCCTTAACAACTTAACTTGCCTTTAAAGGTGTCAACCCACTAATTCCTAAATGAAACATCCAATGAACTTCTAGTTACCCTACTCATGGGATAATTAAACCATTAAAGTCCACAAAACATAAGTTAGAACACCACAACTAAATCCTAATTTAACTAAGGATGATTAATTTAATAAGATGATAAGCCCAAATGATTCAGAGAGTTTAAAGAATGTTAGGGTCATCCCCCTGTTGACCTCACTTTTGGTTGAGGTCTAGAAACTTCTTTAGTAGCCTAGGTCTAGCCATAGGACTTTCCTATAGACTAGTCTTAGAAAACTAGAAAGGGTACCATCACCATTAGAAACTCAAAACTCTTCTTTTTACTCAACTTGAAGTTCCACATATTGGTTCTAACCTCTAATATTTGGTAGGTAAGATCATTATGGGGGAAGCTCAAGAAAAGTTCCTATAGGGTTACTTGGCCTTAGGATTGACCCTGGCTGTTGACTTGGAACTAGGGTACACCATATCTTCATAATACATTGGTCTATGACTCATTCA
>NW_018164444.1:35786626-35790669 GCF_001263595.1 Phalaenopsis equestris | reverse complement strand
CATAATATAAACCCTATTTAATTCCTTATATTAAATAGGGGAATTTGTCGGCCAATATATTGGTTTTCGCAGACCAAACGGATGTTATAACTTTCTTTAGTTTATTTGATCGAGCCTCACCCTCAATTCTTGTGTTCATCCTTCGGGATAGATACATGATTTGAGGTAAAGCGCTCTTTCATTTAAACTATGAAAATTATGGGGTCAGTTTGACTTCATCTTTCTCAAAATTAAAATTTCTAAAAACGTCCTTCCGAAGCGGGCAACGGGATTTCAATTCCGATGACCGACAGCTTCTTACGGGCAAACCCCACACCAAAAATAGTGCCGACACCCCCAAACGCTTTTGCAATCCTTTGGATATTTTGAAGAACATTTGGATCTATTATGCTTTGTTTAAGAAAATCATCCTCGAAATCTTAAGGATCCACCAAGATATGAATCAGGAGACATTAATTCACACTTCCAATAAAATAACTTACACTACTTATCCTACATTTATAACTCAATGCTCAAGGATATTAGTCTTGGATAAGGTATTTAATCCTTGTGAGCAACTGAGAATATTTTTCCACATATGGATCATCAGATTAGTGTAATTCGGAGGTCTAGATGGCGAGGGCGATGAAGACATTACTTATGTGTGCTAAGAGAGGGATATGAAGTGGGATTCAGGAATAGTGTCTCCTACCTCAAGGATCCTAAATAAGGAGAGAGGATAAGACTGATGATACTATTCACTAGCTTTGGTAAGAGTTTCCATCGACCCAGTAGTTCAAGTCTGATTAGACTAATTAGCCTATGGACTATGTTATTTTAGAAGAACAATACCTATCATATAAGAAAACAAAAAAAATCCCATTTGTGATGTGATTACTTTTGTTTGCTAAAGTAAACTTCACATGCATGAAAAATTAAATAATTTTTATGAAAACTTATAAAGATCCATCGGTTAATTACTTGAATCAAGGTTCGAAATTGCCCCTCATCGGATTGTTGGGATGATGACTTTTATCAAAGTTGGGTAATAAAGCACAGTCCAGCTCCGAGCCCCCACCTTTACTGAATTCTTACATTCAATCCCATTCTTTTATATGTGAGACTGGGTTTTACCTTACTCACTCTTGTTTTTCTATGACTAGTTGGATTTCCTTATATTAGATTTTCTGGCAATTTATTTAAATTTTATGCAATTATACTATGTTTATGATACTAACCATGCAACAATAGCAGGAGCGCCAGGTACACATTTACAATTTGTTTATCATTATTTTATTACTTTATTTTACTATCACTTTACTTCACTATGCATGCTTTACTATTAATATCTACAAAACAAAAATACACTTTCCAAAAATTAATACACCTTTAAACCTTTTTTGAATGCACTTAAAATATTCCTTTGGAATTTACGAGGATCTCTCAGATGAGGTAACCTACGGTTGCCAATGAGAATTCTTTGGTCTAAATAAGCTTAACATATCGTATAGACTAAGTAAATTAAAAAGAAAATAATGTTGCTGGGACAACAAAACCGTGAGATCTTGACCGATGTCGCTTAACTTAAATTAAAATCCCACAAAAACACTGCAATAATAAAATTTAACAATAACAAAACACGACATATAAACTGTAAACCTTGGAGCTACTACTACAGTAAGGAGCTTGGAGACGACTTTGTGGGTAGCACGACGAGATCACAATGCACAGAAGAACATCTTTAAAAGAATAAATGAGGTCTACTTCAACTAAATCTTTCCTAGTTTAAACAAAAAGCCATAAGATTTCGAGCTTTTCTGCCTAGTGTGATATAAATCCTCATCTTATCTTTAAACTTTTTCACAATCATATTGTGCAATAAAAGTCTTAACTTTTTTTAGGATTTCCAGGTCATCATTTCGTGTGATATATCATGCAAATATAAGCCCTAAATAATAAAATTTGTAGGATTGAAACATTAAAATAACACATTCTTCAAAATTAAAGCCAAATAGTAGGATGGTTTGAGAAGTCATTGAGGTTCTCCTCAAGATTGGTGACATCCCTTACTTCTTTTTTCCTTTGGATTCCTAAAATAATTGCTCTTATTTGATCCACTCCTATTTGATTTTACCTATGTCGAACTTTGAAAACTAAAATTTGGAATCATGAAGACAAATACCTCTGATCATTATCAAGATTTTTCTTAAGTGATCTCGGTCACTTATGATGTAATTAACCATAGAGGTTTGCCTATACAGGGAACTAAGGAACCCAAGTAAAATAAACCCTATCTAATCCTTATATTAGGTAGCAGACCTTGTCGGCCATACATATAAAAGGTCTACAGACCAAATGGATGTCATAAATTTTTTAGTTTATGTAATCAAGCCCCGTTAACAAGAAATGTGTCTATTCCTTAGGATAGATGCATTGCTTATAGTGTGGTGCTCGTTTGTTTAAACAATTAAATGTGTGAGATCTTTTTGGCCTCATTTTTAGAATTAAAATATTATTTTTAAAAAAATTAAAATTATATGTATATTAAATTAAATATTATTCTCAAAATTAAATCAGATAAAAACAGCCGACAGCAGGCAAAGAAACAGCCTTTGATTGATAACTTTCTACCCCCCCCCCCCCCCCACACACACAACCTATTGAACTTATTAAGGATATAACCAACGCTAATCTAAATCAAGTAGGTGAAAGTGTTCACACCTAACAATTTTTGTTAGACACACCGTTCCAGTTAATGGTAGAGGATATGAAAGTTGCTAGAGATGCTCTAAAAGATGATTGGTAGATTCAAAAATCCAAAAAAATAGAAAGGAAAATAGAAAAGGAGACCCAACTACATGAACCAAGATGCTATAATGAATCAAGATGGATTTTCCTCAGCTAGTATATTAGTAAAAATTGATGATGGGGTTCCTTCTAGGACTCTTAGAAGGAGTAGATCCATTATCCATGTCTAACTTCCTAATATGGAATGTTAGAGGCATTGCCAAAAAAAAAATGCCTTAAACAGATTGGGGAATCCTTATAGAGTTCACCTTTTAATCTGTTTTGCACTTTTGGAACCAATGATACAAGTTGAAAATATTTTAAAAGTTATCAAAAAATTGAGTTATTTCAATTTCATTTACAATTGTAATTTGAAGATTTGGTTTATTTGGGAAAAAGGATGTAATTGTTGATCTCTTGGAAGGTAATTAATAATCCTTCCATTTGAAAGTCCAATGGTTTAACCACACTATCTTTCTTGCAGACATCTATGTTGCTTGTTCTACAGTTGATCATAATCTTTTGAGGGCTAAGTTGGGATCACTTAGGACTACTATTGATAAGACTTGGATGGTTGTGATTGCATCTTCTGCAGAAATGGAGGGAGACAGATTACTAGATTTCAAAACCTGGAAAACTTTCACTGACAACATTGCTAAAGCTGGTTTATTTGAAGCCCCCTTTATTGGTACTATATTCACATGAAATAAAGGGAAGATTTTTGAAAGGTTAATAGATTATTAGTGAATCAAAACTGGCTAGAAACATTCCATTTCTTTTATGGTATGACACTTGATCAAGAGGCGTTCTGATCATGCACCACTTTTACTTAAGGCAAACTTTATTCCTAAACCAATAAAGAATTCAAGTTTCTAAATGTCTGGGTCTCTCATGATTAATTTTAGTATGTTATTAAGAATAAATGGGTAATGGATTTTGATTCTTCTCCATATATATCTATTTGGTTGCTTCACAAAAAGCTAGCTACTTTTTTAAGGAAGTGGAATTGGGAGGTGTTTGATGATATTCACAAAAAGGTTGTTGACACTAAATTTTGGTGACAAAACTAAAAACAAAATTTATCAATGGTGAATCTTGTGAATGAGATGTAATTAGAGCTTAAACTGCACTTTACTGATGCAATTCAAAAGAAATTTGATTTCCTTAGGAAAACATCTAATTATTTGGTCTATATTAAGGGTGACATTGTCGGCACTATTTTTGGTGTGGGGTTTGCCCGTAAGAAGCTGTCGGTCATCGGAATTGAAATCCCGTTG
>NW_018164444.1:35743681-35781287 GCF_001263595.1 Phalaenopsis equestris | reverse complement strand
TTTTGATCAATTTTGGGTATTTTGGCAAAATTTGGGTCCCAAGGGCAGTTAGGTAATTTGGAGGTGCCTCGGGGCAAAAGGCCAAGTTGGGCATTTCAAATAAAATTGGATAGATATCCATTCTAAATGAACCATGGATCAATGAAATCCCCATTTTGGGCTCTCATGTATTGATCTTAATTAGTGTATTGTGAAGATATAGTAAGGGTATAATGTACCTTAGCTTCAAATCAACACCCAGGGTCAATCCTGAGGCCAAGTAACCCTATAAGAACTCTTCTTGAGCTCTCCCATAATGATCTTACCTTCTAAATATTAGAGGTTAGGACCAATATGTGGAATCTCAAGTTGAGCAAAGAGAAGAGTTTGAAATTTCTAATGGTGAGGATACCTTTTTCTAGTTTTCTAAGACTAGTCAATAGGAAAGTCCTATGGCTAGACCTAGGCTACTAAAGAAGTTTCTAGACCTCAACCAAAAGTGAGGTCAACAGACATAAATTCAATCCTCACTGTAAATCCTCAGTTTGCAGTCCCTCCTTAGGATTATGAAATTCGGGAGGCTTTTCACTCTATTGATGCTAATAACGTAGTGGATTCTAATGGTTTCACATTAAATTTTTATATGCAATATTGGGATATCATTAAACATCACCTAATTTCTATTATTCAGAGTTTCTTCCTTAGTACATTGCCTCACAAGTATTTTAGTTGTTCTTCAATTTTATTGCTGCTAAAGGAAAATTTTAAATATATGAGAGAAAATTTCAAGCCAATCAGCCTTACAATAATGCTATCCAAAATCATAAGCAAAGTTATTGTTAAGAGACTTCAACCAATTCTAAATGACATCACAGTCCTCAACAAAGTGCTTTCTTTATTGGTAGGAACATAGTAGATAATGTACTTATTACCCAAGAGCTGCCTTTGAATTTGGAAAATTCTTATAGAGGTTGTAATGACATTCTGAAGCTGGATATCAAGAAGCCATATGATAGTATATAATAGGAGGTTATTATGGTTGTGCTTAAGGTAAGGGATTTTACAAATGAGTTTTATGATCTCATCATGATGCTGTTGGACAACAAACTCTATTCCATTCTCATCAATGGCCAAAACTATGGTCATTTCAAGTCAGGTAAAGGGTTCAAGCAAAGTGACCCACTCTCCCCCACACTCTTTATTCTTGCAATGAATTATCTATCTAGGATGGTTAATTACTATTACAATACACATTCAAATGTCAAATTTAAAGCTAGAGGGAGTGGATTGGTGCTCCTTCTTGCGTATGCTGATGATTTCATTTTATTTTATAATACGAGTAAGAGAAACATCAAACAACTCCATAAGCTCCTCCTTAAATTTAAGAAGTTATATGGAATGATATTTAATATAGAATAAATGTGAATTCTATCTTATTAAAGAGATCCCTTTGGATAGAATTAGTTGGTTGATATCATATACTGGTTTAAGGGTAAGCAATTTCTCTCTAAAATATCTTGGAGTTAAACTTAATGCTGTTAAAAAAAGGAACCTATTGTTTGGAGAGGTGTTTCATAAAATTTTGAACAAATTCCAGAGCCAAGAAAATTTATTCTTATTCTTTGGTGGCCGGCTTACTCTTCTCCAAAGTGTGCTAACAACTCTTGCACTTTTTATTCCGCAAGTGGTGAAAATGACAACCAGCATGCAATCAAAAATGGAAAAAAAATATTTAATAAATTTCCTTGGGCTAGTCATGTCCATAGGATAAATTGGACTTGTTGGAGCAAGCTCTGTAACCCAAAAAAAGAGTTTGGATTGGGTTTTAGAACCTTCAAACAATCTATAGAGATCAACTACTGTAAATTATGGATCAAGATGAGAATAAACATGGGTCTTTGGGCTCATTTTATGATGATGGAATATTTCAATCATTTCCATCCTTACTTGTTACTACTTAATTGGGGGACTCTTTAGTGTGGAAAGAAATGTTGAAAGTGAAAGATAAAGCCAAGGATTTAATTACCTGGGAGCTTGGGGAGGGCCACCTTAATTTTTGGTTAGATGATTGGGCATTGGTTAACCCCTTAAAGAATTTCTCCAAATCTGATATTGATGGCAAGCTAAAAATTTGTGATACCTAGATTGATAATTAATAGAATGAGCAAAAGATTTATGAGCTCTTACAGGATCACATTGTGAAGTATATCTCTACTATACCTATTGACAAGTCAGGGGTTGATTTCCTCCATATCAAGAAGCAGTAAACCTCTCATTAATCAAGGATGTTGCTAAAAAACTATTTGGGAATCAGACTCGGGAGAAAGGTACAACAATTGGATTGATTTCTTGAAGCCCTCCCAATTTTTCTTTCTTTTTTTTTGCATGGAGATTTAATTTCAGATTACTACCAATTGATGATATTCTGAAACTTAAATGGGTTCAGATTTCCCTCTATATGACTATTATGTAAGCTTGAGGAGGAGTTTTCTCACATCTTTTTTTCTTGTGCAGGTTTACGATAACTAGTTGGAGAAACTTATGCCAACTATTTAATATACTTATGCCAAGTGATGGATATGTTTCCATGGAGCAATGTATAGACTGTTAGAGATAGATGAATAATCCTTGACACATTCAAAGCTTCATTCCTGTCATTTTTATGCTAGTTCATCTGGTTGGAGAGAAAATACATAAAACAACAAGAAGAGCTACACCGAATTGACAAAATTACTATCAACATAAAATCATTTCAATCCAAATCACTAAATTATAGGAAATCTGATAGACTTATTCAAGGAATGGACAAGTTTTTCTCTTCTCTTGCAAACATTCATTCTGACAGAAAAATAAACTATGCGTTACTAAATGACATCAACTTATCTTTCTCTTTGTTATAGCCAGTGTTCATGGGAGTTTTAAGTCCTCTGTTGTTGGCGTTGGGGGAATTTTCAGAGATAAGGATGAGAATTGTTTGACTAACTTTGATAAACCATATCTCCCAATTTCAACTCAAATTATTGAATTTATGGTTGTTTTCTACTGTTTCGTGGTGGCAAAGAGACTGAAGCTATGAAATTTAGTTATTAAAAGAAATTTTTTGACTGTCTTTTAAGCTTATATAAGATAAATGGATGTATGTGGGAAGCTTTAATCATTTCAAAAAAAAATTTAATGTTACTTCCTTTTTTCAACCTGAGGTGATCTTATACACTTATATTCTGTTTGGGGCAGCTGTAGCTTATTGAATAATCTGCTGATAAACTGATTAAAAATAATCTGTTGATAAGCTAAGTGCGATAGTTAATACAAATTTTTATTTGTTGGAAAAGCCATACCCCTGACAATAAGCTGCCTAGATAGGTGCGGTGTGAAAATGTTGTTTTCAGCGTTTTGAAAACGCATAAGCTGTCAAAACGCAGTTTACCCAAACATGTCAGGTGCGTTTTCAAAACGCCACCACACCAAATAAGCTGCCCCAAACGGGCCCTTAGAGAGGCCAATTGTCCTGCATATTTCCTGGCTAAGTTGGGAGCTTCAATAACATCTTTCTCTATGGTTTCAATTTCTAAGAAGCTCGGATTTTTGATTCACGGGGATAGTTTAGATTTACCGTTTATTAAAATCATTTCTTAATTCTTTCTTTTCGTAATGTTGGTTCGATCATCAATATATCTATAAAAATTGTGAATCTACATATATCTATAAAAATTACATATATCTATAAAAACTATAAATTCTATATAGGAGCTTCTACAAATACAACACCCTAAACTTTCACATTTATCTATCTCATACCAAAACTTTTATAATTACAAACATCATATGAAAAGTAACACTCATTATCACCTTTTAATAGTCAAATTCATCTTTTCATCTATAGGTAAAGTGCTATATGTATAACAATAAACTTTGGGCGTGAGATAGGTAAACCCATATGACTTGGGTTCTATGTATGTAATTTTCCTTTTTATATAATACGAGCAGCGAATGAATATTTCAGACATTCATCCACATACGACACTTTCAAAACACCAACTTTAAACAACAGGTTTTTTTAAGTAGCTTTCAAACTGATATTTGGTATAACTATGTTCAAAACAAACACACCCTATAATATTAAGTTACACCAAAAATCATTCATGAGTTTCATAGCCAAATTTGTAATACAAATCTAAATCTTTTGCCTTTTTGAAATGTGGGCAAAGCCCATTTGGGCGCCGTTTTATCCATATCCGCATACTTATTTTCTCTACGTGTCATTGATGGATTAGCAGTCGTGCGATAGCAGTGCCCCAGTGTTTGCCTTCGAATCTCCATGGACGAAGGAATAACTTTCAGCTCGTCCGCAACAGAATGGATGCAAGCCCTAATTAGTTTAAATCTTTCAAGCCCTCCACAAAATGTCCGTTCTTGCATTCTCGGTGCCTATCACGCCTTCAAGGCACTCTCTCTGTCTCTCTCATTTTTCTTCCTCTGGTGCAGACCCTAGTTTTGTAAAGCATGAAAGTCCTTGTTGGGCTCAATTACTGGTTTTTTTGGATAATGAAATTGGTTTTATTGTTTTTTTTTTCATTTTCATTATTTATACTACAAAATTGTTGAAGGAATCTGCATTATGTAAATGATTTCTGCTTTAATCACTCCTACAGCTTCCTTTTAGAGTGAAACAGAGATGTTTCGATTCTCTTAGATAGGGTTTATTGACATCTAGGGCTTTAATTGATTTACTATGTCCGCTGTAGATCCAAGGCTAGTTTATTAATGAGGCGTTTGAGAAATGTCAGCGGAAAATCATATTGGAAGAGAACTCTTATGATCAGTGCTGAAGTGAAATATGTGAATGGAGAGGAGGCAAAAAGGCTTATCGACGAAGAAGGGTACAGCATTTTGGATATTCGCGATAAAACACAGTATGACCGAGCTCACATCAATTCATGCCGGCATATTCCTCTATTTATTGAGAACAATGACAATGACATCGGTATATTCATCTCATCTGATTGAATTACTTCTGGTGTTCATAAAGGAAGAAGGAGAAAAAGAGACTGACATTTTCTTTTAATTTTGTCGCAGGGACAATAGTGAAGAGGACGATACACAACAATTTTGTTGGAATTCTATTTGGTTTGCCATTCACGAAGCTTAACCCTGAATTTGTTGAAGCGGTTAAGAGTCAATTCCCTTCTGATAGCAAATTATTGGTGGTTTGCCAGGAGGGTTTGAGGTTAGTTATCTGATTAAGAATGCCTGTATATATAAACCTGCATGTTCAAAAAATAATAATAAAGAAAGAGATGTATCTACCTAATTATAAGGATATTTAATGTATTTCGAGTTAAATCAAATGAGTCATCATTTAATCAAAGTCAATAGATTTATGTTCTGAGGCTCTGATTAATATTCGAGCAATTTTTTAGTAAGTTTCAAATTTAAGGCATGATTACCAACCTTATCTCCATCATAAACTACCTCTCTATATCAATTTTTCTCCCCATTCTTGTGTTTTAACCTCCATCTAGGTTGAAGTAGCATTGCTTTACTCACATTCATGGAAGAGCTAAACATGGCTGATTGAGTTGCATCTATGGTGTGCCAAAACCCTATTTATCCCAAGAAACACTATTAACTTAAGGAGGTATCCAGGGTTCCCCTCAATTTTGGTGGCATTTCATACGCTTGAAACTTAAAATTTATGTAATTTTTTTGATCTGTTTTACAGATAATTTAATTTTCCAAGTTTATCCACTGCATATATTTATAGCACCAAAAATCTTACTACATATCAAATCAATTTACTACTTTCTTCAATGTAGATATTACAGCTGAGCATCCATCTTGATCGTAATATGAACATAAGCTAAGAATAAGCTTAGGTGATAGCAATAATATATTTCATAAGGACAAGATTAGAGTTTGGTACATTTAGTATGAAAGGATTTTATTTCCAGGATTTTTATTACTGATCGAGTTTTAGATATGACCTGAAAATCATTACTTCTGTATGACATTTGGAACCCAAAGCCCATTAATAACTCTTCACACTTTTCAGTTTTTAGCTTAGTAACTTCTCCGTTTGAAACAATCATATTTTTAAAGATTACAATTGAAATTACAATATGAAAAATCATATTTTTGTAGATTAAACTTGAAATTACTGCAGCTTTCTTGCGGTGAGTGCAATGGCTAAATTATTTATTTATTTATTTATTTTTGTAGCTTAAGCTGAATTTTAATCAACCAAGTTGTAATGCAACGTGTATACAGTTT
Source organism: Phalaenopsis equestris (assembly GCF_001263595.1). Taxonomy (NCBI): domain Eukaryota; kingdom Viridiplantae; phylum Streptophyta; class Magnoliopsida; order Asparagales; family Orchidaceae; genus Phalaenopsis; species Phalaenopsis equestris. The sequence continues at coordinate 35,775,038 of NW_018164444.1, read as the reverse complement.
GAACCACAAATACTTGGCGATAATACTAATGATAATTATAACTCTTTGTAATCATCCTTAGTATCATCCCCTCGGGTTTATGAATCCCGTTCTTCAGGCAATTTTTATCCAGTATTGTCTGTGTTGTTAACCCTTCTTTTTTGTAAATTATTATGAAAATTTCAGCTATGTTATATTAGACCTACTCTATCTCTTCTCATTAATAGCTTATTGTAAAAACTTCTATGTCTATTTCCATGTTGATCTACCTTAACGTTCTTAATTTCTTATACTAGTTCTTATATTCTTATACTAGCAAGTTTCTTGAATTCCTAAACAGAAAAAGGTTATCATAAATGCAATGATGTAATCCTTCAGTTTAGCTTTACTAATGATGGAAAAAAATTTGATACACAACTTTATTATTCAACTTAGTGCTAGCACAGGAACCATACCTGTTTTTATTATGCTTGCTTCTAATCATGAATCTTCCATTCTATTTATTTTTTCTTATTCTAACCCTTCTTTCCTATGAGTACTAAAGCTACTTATGTGCCTGGTTCTTTGACACTAAAGATCAGCGGTTGCGGCAAGTAAGCTTGAGAGTGAAGGGTTTCAATATATTTCCTGCATTACATCAGGACTACAATCATTAAAGCCAGGTTATGAAGTTCATGAACTGTGTTTAATGCATTAATTCTCTAAAAAATTTGCACACATACCACATATTTTTTATGTATTTACATATCTAACACCCAAATTTCGATATTTACACTCTTAACACCTTGATGTCATAAATCTATACCTGAAAAAGGTGCATTTCACTTTCAAAAGCACAATAATGGTGGTATTTTTTATGTGTTCTTAATGATTTGAGTTGTATGCATGTAAGTATGAATGTTTAGGTGTTAGATATGTAAAACATATAAGAAATGTGTGGTGTATACGTAATTGCCCCTATTTCTTTTCTAGATTTCTATAGAAAATACTTGTTCTTGTTCAAGACTAACTGTGTGACGAATCCGTTAATTCAGGAACCTTTGAATCTACTGGCACTGTTGAACTCCAAAATGCTGGAAAAGCTGGCCTTGTGACTATCCAAGGGAAAATCTCTGTTGTACTTGGGACTGTGCTAATCTGTATGTCATTAAGTATCGTTCATGTTAAAGGATTATCATGACATAAGCTTTAAATGTGAAGCGAAATCTGAAAGCATTAAGAGTTTTTAATTCTAATCCATGACTTCTGGAATTCTAAGGACTTGTTTGGGATCAATTTTGTTTTTTATTTTGTTCTAAAAACTTGTTTGTTTAATGTGTTTTTTACATGTTTTTTATTTTTTATTTTTAAAAAATAATTAATATATTTTGAAAATACTCAATACAACTTTTAGGCATTTTGAGAGTTGTTATAAACATTCACATCTTAATAAAATATGCCAAAGATGTTAGTTTCAAATCACAACGTAAAGAAAACAAATATATATATAACAACCCCTAAGTTGCCGTTTAGGGTCACTTTTGTTTTTTATTTTTATTTGTTAATTTTGTTTTGTTTATGTCTTTACTTGAAACAAAACAAATGTGGTACCTTATGTCATGTTTTATTGTTTTTAAAAATACTCAAAACAACTTTTAGATGTTTTAGTGTTTTTAAAAACAAATTAATTTGTTTTTGAAAACAAAAAATAAAAACTTGAAAATAATGCACTAAACAAACATAGTTTTAAAATAAAAGCAAAAACAAAAGTAATCCCAAACAAGCCCTAATTATTATTTACTCCCTGTTATGTTTTATTCTTATTTTTTGAGTCTCTGTTGTCTCGTGTGTGCAGGTGCCCTTCTTTTTATAACATTGTTCCCAGATCAAGCAGAGAAGATACTTCAAGCAAACCCGCAAGATCGTTCTTAAATGTTCTGTCTCGCAATGTTTGGAGGCTTACAAAGCCCACTCTTGATATGACTTGCAGGATTCTTGTTCAGGTTAGAAATTATCATTTATTTTCTGTTGAAAATAGTCCAATCTTTTACGTAGAAGGCAATGATGGTGTCTTTTGACTAATCACTTCTCTGCTGGGAAGCTTATGTGGTCTCCATTAAAACAGGAGGTATGAAAATTTAAAATTGATATTGTTATTGTTTTGGTTCTGGTTGATACTCTCATTGATAAATTACTTGAGAAGATTAGTCAAAGTCATTGGTTTTACTGAAGCTGTTGCATTATCTGACAAATATGTTTTATCGTAGCAGTAGTTGATTAAAAAAAATCAGACCTCAATCAGACCTCATTGGCTTTTTTAATTAGATTATGAGTCATTTTCTTGTTATTTTTGGGAGTAACCTAACATAAACTTACTTATATGTAGTGGAACCAGGAAGTGAATAAATAATCTTTCATCTCCTCCTACATGAAATTTTTATCTCATCACTGTTTTTGAACACATGCTATTGAAAATGCATTTATTAGTCTGCTCTTGCTTTTCTTCTTCTATGATTTTAGGTGCATTAACATACATACCAACACAATTCTTTTGTAATTACGTATCTAAAACTTAAGCTTTAATATTTACATGCATGCCACTCAAATTTTTTTAACATCACATAAGAAATGCCACAATCATTATCTTTTTAAAAATTAAATACACATTTTCATGCGTAAATTTATGACACCAAAGTGTTATAAGTGTAAATATCAATTGCGTAAATTTATGACACCAGAGTGTTATAAGTGTAAATATCAAATTTCAAGTGTTGGATATGTAAATATACATGAATTGTGTGATATGTAAGTAAATTTCCCGTGATTTTATAAGGCTATGATCAATGAATTTTTTTACTCCTTTTTTTATTTTCGTCTTATTTTAGCCAATTCATCTGGTGTGGGGTTAACTTTCTTTGATTCCACTTCATACACCTGCTAACTTTAGCCGTTTATTGTTCTCCTTTTGGGTGGAATTTTGGAGGTTGACAAGAACAGTATCGTTCTAACTGGTTCTCATGCTATGAATTGATCTCTCCATTGAAAATAGGCAAGCTTCAGGCCTATTGAAAATAGATGGAGCAAAGTAAGTTTTTTTTTCCCCATATTAAAATTAAGACTGATTTCTACATATGATACTGAAATATCCCTTATTCATAAAACTACCATCCTTCTAAAAAAATTAAATAGCGTACCCATATTTTGCACATGTTACTGTCAAAACTTGTTGAGAATCTGACAACAGTGGAAAATAGAAATTATGATTTTGTTGTGAGTTGTGATATTCGGGCATGAATTTTTCAAATGGAGATGATGCGCTGATTTCACGGATAATCAAAATTTAATGGGGTATATAAAAAATTACCCTAAAAGTAATTATGGTTGAATCTTTTCAATGTTGACCATACCACCTTTCACTCAAACAAAAAGCTCAATGTTAAAAGTTGATACCTTCATTCTGAGTGGATAACAGGTTACCAATCAAAAATGCATCTGACCAAATGAAATATTGAACCAGAAGTTTTCAATCTTTTTGAAGAAGATTAATTCCTCATGGAAAAATGGTTTCCAACACATTCAAAAGAAAATGTTTCTTTTAAAAATTATTTATGTTTTAACCATCGTTTTGGTTATGAAAAAGGAAACGTTACTATAATTTTTGTGATTGTGACTAACATGGAAATCTTAAGAGCTATTCATGTTAGGATCTCATCTACTTCAAAGAAGATCGGACAATCACATTCATCAATTAATCTCTTAATTTTGTTTCACGACTAATTTTTTTCTAAGAAGTTTTTATCCTTTTCTAGAATGTCATCTAATCTCTGATCATCCAAAGTATACCTTATGATCAGTGAGATTTGTAGATCGTTTAAGCTAAAGATTCTATTATATATTGTTCTACCGGTTAAATTGAATGGTTCTATTGTGCCTTGTTATGAGTGAATGTTTAAAATGTTGGATGGCGATGAAAGCTCATCAACCTGATAGCTCTAATTACTTGCTTAAATGGCTGAATTTCATTCATGGACTACTCAGCTTGTTCGACCGCTTTTGTGTTTTGCTAGCTCTGACCTCTGCATATCCTAATCCAGCTTGACACAACTTTGTTCATCGAAATCATCTTCAGCAATCTAGAGATCAATGGGGACTAATCCCTTACTCGGCTTTCTATGTACCATTTTATTAAATCTAAATATATTAACTTGAACAGATTTTCTTAAGTCCAAGACTAACAAATTCCTTAATGAATCAAACAATTTTTTTCATACACAATTTAAACTCCCTTCGTTCGGATAACTTGATACAACTGCCATCTTATTTCAGTTTCCTCCAAAGGTAAATGTCGATAGAAATTAAATTATCCTGACATATAGTCTTTTTCTCAAGAAAAATTAAGTAAGAAGTAAGAAGCAGCCACCATACATCTGGATATTCAACTCAAAAGATCTAAACAATCTTTTTATGCTCTCCAGCAGCAGTTCTTACAGAAGCTTGTCAAAAAAGCTTATGATTTTGGTCTAGTATATCCTTTAGAGTTGACACATTGGTTTGAGTATGATTTGAGCTCTGATTCAATGCTGTACAATTGTTGAGCAGGAGTGGCCGCCTATTTTGATTCCTCTTCCAGTTCTTGGTGTACTTTCTCATGTTTGTGAATTGATGAACTAAGGTTGGCGCTGTTTAATAGAAAGAAGCTTGCATGCTGATTTTGAATTTTTCTGCATACCATTTGAGGGTCACGCTTCTTCTTAAGTTCTTCCACTTGGGTACGTTTATGGTCCATTTTGGGTGATTGCCGTTTCTTGAATCCTAACTGTCTTTTTGTGGAACACGCTGAGGGTTAGAGCCTAGAGAAGAAGAGTGAAAGAGAGATATCTAAGGAATGTAAGAGAATCTACAAATGTCAAAATCTCCCAGAGTAAAGATCCCAAAAGGTCCATTTATTGATTTCATGATGTCCTATTTATAGATGTCCGGAAATACAAGTATATGTAAGGAAAGAGCATTTTCCATAACTGTCTGAATGATTGAATTCTAATTACATGGTAATAAAAATAAAGGCGACGCATAATCGATGTGTAGGTCGTCGCCGCGCATAGGTATCGGTCGATCTTATCTTCTTGGCAATTGGGTTGCTTGATCAGGGTGTGTGGCCCTTTGCTAGCGGTCTCATTATCGGTAACTTTGTCGATTGATGAAAGATCACGTTGGCCTGTTTTGTCGGTCGATATTTCGTCTTCTTGATTTTATCTTTAAGATGCATTTTCTCTGAAGTCAAAATTGGGTTGTACATCAGTTTTTCTCTACTTAGCTGCAAAATTCTTGTCTTATTCTCTCAAGAAGGAGAAAATTTTGTATACTTAAGAAGTACGCAGCTGCGTATGTCAGGGAGGTTATCCAAAGGGTATTGGGGGATTATATCCGCGTTATACTCCCTGTAACCTACCTGTAACCTACAAATATATGAAAACAGAAGCGCGAAACTTATTAGAAGGTACAAGTATGTTACATGGAGGTTACAGGTGGAGGGTTACAGGGGGTATAACGCGGATATAACCCCCTAATACCCTTTGAATAACCTTCCTGACGTACGTTGCGCTGCGTACGTCTTACGTACTCAAATTTTTCTCCTCAAGAAGCCAACAAATTGATCACTTGCTTTTGTTGAGCTTGAAAGTTGGACTTATCAAAGTGGGATTGTAATTAGAAAATTTAAGGATGTGAAAATGAGATGGACACTTAAACCGAATCTAGTGTTGAACTAAATGAGATAATAAAAATAAAATTTATTTTAATATTATTTAAATGATGAAATAATCTAAATATGTGATAAAAAAATAAATTGAACTCGTATACAAGTTATATTTTCATTAATTGTAAATTTAAAGTTTGATCTGAAGCTCATATAATTATGTGTATTATAAATTTAGCTTTATGATATATATATATATATTCGAATGTGTACATAGATGTGTGTGTGGCCGAATTTTTCATTCTTACAACCCAAATCAAATTTCAGCTTTTATTGCTTCAATCACACATCATAATATGAGCATGCTATAGACAATTCTGATGTGTTAGGAGAGTAGAAGTTTTAGATTTGACTTATGTTAAGAAAGGTAAAGGTAGACCCAAAAAGACCTGGGCATATTGTATAAAAAAATGATCTTAATTTATTAGAATTAAAAGAAAATATAACACTCAACAGGATGCCATGAAGAAAAAGGAATCATGTAGCGGGATAAAGTCATGTTGTTGTTGTTCAGTCGATCCTCATGATGCCATGGTAGTTAATTGTACACACCAATGCTGCCCAAACCAAGAAAATAGCTTTATTTGTATGTCAAATATGATAGATTATTGTAAATTAAGATAATGTATGCCTTTGAACCAAGAATATGATTGATGCTTTTTTTTTTTAATGAAAAATAGAGATAGAGCTTTATAGCCTAAAGCAAACACAGGAGTAAAACAGCTGGGAAGAATGGTAACTTATCCGACTAAAAATGATGGATGACATTGATATCAGATAACAATATATGTTGTATCCATGTACTTGTTAACAGTATTTAAAATAAAGAAATCATTAAAAGCAACTGTTGTAGAAAAAGATGATGAAATTTATACATCAAAGTTGTGCTTCGCTCCGTAGTGGGTTCTGCCCCTGCATGAATGTCTATTTTCAGGCGTTGGAGGCGAACTTTTTAGGGTACAAAAAGATAGAGGAATATATGGCATTGGCAGCAAGATCCTGAAATATAGGTGCAATTCAATAATATATATATCTATATATATATCACAGTGCATTGAAAAATTTTAGATGGATATGTCCCAAAGTTATGTCTCCCGTCATAATCATCTTGATAGTTACATTGTATTTGTCTAGGACATAATTTAAATTAATTTAATTAAATAGTATCATTTATTATTATTTTAACTCAAATAGTATGTCTTACTTGGTTAATATGACTCTAATACCAATTTGTTGTAGACAACTACAAATCTAGGGTTACCAATGTAACCTAGGATGAAATACAAAATGAAAACTTAAAAAGACACAATCCATGGGCTGACCACTATTTATTTTCACAGCAAACAGCTCAACAAGGTTCTTTCATTTCAAAAAATAATTCAATAGTTCATTAAATTGCAAGTCATGATGGAAGCTCGCTAAATCTCAGTGTGAGCTTACTGAAGAAAGTTTTCATTAGAATAGTGGTCGTCCATGGCAGAAAAGAAGATGCATGGCTTGTTTTGAGAATCATGAAACATGATAAGGGCTTGTGCTGAAGAAAATTTTCATGAGACTTCTGGTCGTCCGTGAAAGGGAAAGAAGAGGTTTGGCTTGTTTTGATAATCATGAAGTATGATAAAATAATATTCCTTGGTTTGGTTTTACAGCTCGTCTTTACAATTTTTCCTTTTTTTTATAATTATTTTCCGTCTTTAAGAAACTTAAATGTTAACTATTGCAAAAAAAAAAATGATTTTGATCAAGTTGGCACGCAGGCCAACAAGCCAAGTCATATTAAGTTTGAACTCTAGCTCTTTTAATTAAGGAGTCCAATTTTGAGCTTGAGCTCGAACTCGTGGCTCAATAAGCTCAACTCATGAGCTTCTTGGCAAGACAAGTTAGAATAGATGCAGCTCATTACACCTCTACTCCAAGAGATGCCAAAAATACAAAAAAATAGAGCTAAATATAGAACCTACAAAACAAAAGATCGTTAGAGACAAGAAGGTGAGTAAAAGGATCAACATGTACCATAGGCTACGTAGAATGAACAACTGACAACAAGCAATACTAGTGAGTAACTATGCAAAAAGAAAAGAGGTGTGAGCAGTAAAGGAACAGTAAGTATGGGTAAAGCAAAAGAAGGAAGTTGGCACCAGATAAGGACAGACAAGACAAAGAACATCGGAGGGAAAAGAATTAGTGAGTGGCAAAAGACCAGGAAGTGCATTGAATCTGAAGGACGATAAAATGCAATGGAAGTTATTTTACAAAATAAAGTAAGCCTCAACTATTAAATAAAGCATAAGACTATTAGCAAAAAAACTTTCATTGAATTACACAAAAAAGTAAGCCTCAACTATTAAATAAAGGATAAAACTATTAGCAAAAAACTTCAATTTTCAATGAATTGTCTAAGAAATAAACCTATATAAACTATTATTTAAACATAAATGTATTCCTTGAAAAAGAAAAAAAATTGCAGACAAATTAGTATGGGTGTCAATGCAAGTTGATGGGTCATGTTTGTTACGTGGGAGCTTATTGGGTCGCGGTACTGTAGCTGGTACAATGTCACGGACTAGGTATTGCAGTATCATAGTTGCGATGGTAACGCGGTCTAGCCTTTCCCTCCCTCCCTCCTTTCTGATTACATCGTCTTTCCTATTTCTATCTAATTCCAAATCCATCTTGTTCTATTGCTTGTATTTTATATCCTCTTTCCTATTTCTATTTTCTTCCAATTCAAGTCCTCCCTCTTCATTTCCTACATTTTCTATAACCTTTCACTTTTTTCTGAACATCAAATTTCACCATATTTCTTTGTGCTAGGATACTTTATATTATGATGTTGTTTGCCTAGGGTGGGTAAGGTTTTGATGATTGCTTATTTCAGTTGCTCCCTTTGAGGTATTCTTCCCCTTCAGGAGCTGTATCCGACGATGAGAAGGTGGTTCGGCTGCAACTCGTCCTAGGCGGTGATAGTCTCCAAGGGTCCGAGTGGTGCTTTGACTGTAGCTCAACCCCGGCGAGACATTTATCCTTCCTAAACCCCTCCGGCTCCGCATCTAGAAGTTGCATACCATCTTCTCCGATGTCTTCCAGGTCTCCTGCCCCCTTCCAGCAGCCGCAGGCCACCTTCCAACCATTATCTGCTGCAACTCCCTCCAACCCATCCCAGATCAGTCGTAACTCCCTCCAACCCCTTCCCTATCTTCAAACTTCCTCCGACCGCAACCTAGTTCTGTCGTAACCCACACCTACAACTTCACCACTCATATTGTGACCCTACCACACCCACAGTTGTTACCAAAACCCCTTCCTTTCCCATAATTATTACAGTCCTCCCTTGAAAAGTTGCACCCTACATGTTACAGTTTCCATCCCAACATTTTCATTGCTATCACCTCCCCATATCAGCCCCAGTTGTTGCCGAAAGCACCCGGCCAACCATCCCGCCTGCTGTCCGGACGGGTTCACCCCATCATCATTGCCCTATGGTGTCTTTTAATGTTTGTTATCATTGTAACCTTTGAATTTCAGCGATAATATTATTATTTCTTTTGTGGTTTGAGTTTTCTCTAGTATCAGCTTGGGTCTAATCCAAAATTGACCTCAACCAAATATACTTGATCTAAACACAATCTATTTATTATATGAGTTCGAACTGAAACCACTTAAGCCGAAGTTGGCATGTTTAACTATTTCATTATATGGAGAATATATTTTTGTAGATCAATTTTGTCCAATTAACCAATAAATTTAGTTGTTTCTTCCATTCCTTTGTTCAATTTCAACTAAATTTAGAAAATTTTATATGATTGACAGAGGAATGGATAAAACGACTAGAAATAACTTTAGATAGCAATGTAATACAACATGCAAAGAAAGATGATAAGTGAAAAAATATTTTGTATTGTCTGTAATACTGTTTTGCTTGCTTTCGGCTTTTTCTCACTAAGACACGGGAACCTGGACCCATTTTGCTACAAGGAAAAAAAAGTTGAGATAAACAAAAGGTGAAGTATTCAAGTTGCCAATAGTAGCCAATGCAAAAAGAACAATGTCAACAAAAACAAACTAATAAGCTTCACAAAGAAATTTTTAATGATAAATCAGTCAGCAAAAATAACATAAACAATTCATGTCAGGCGGAAGCATGTTACTGTGACAGAATAAACATGGTATCATATACTAAAACAGCATGTAACGAAATCCCAAAAATGAAATTGCACAATTAGGTCGTCCAGGTTGCCGTTCTCAAAAAATAACCATTCAGAGAAGCCATAACACGTCATCTTTCTCTCTCAAACTAACCTAATTTTCAGTTACAACTTGATTGGAAATTTTAATGAATTGCAATATAAAGAACTAGACCTGGGTAAAGCATATTGCAATAAAAATAAAACTTGAAAGGTTTTTCTTTCCTTTTTTTTTGGATATCACACAAATTTTTCATGTGCAAACCTGGCCTGCACACACTAACAGAAAAAACTAACATAAAATGATATCAGAACTAGTTCTAAATCAGCGGAAGCACAAAGCAAACTTTCATGAATGTAGAAATAGGGGTACAACATGACACCACTGAAAAGAATAATACAACACAACCATGCTCCAACTATAGACGGAGGAGGGAACATGGGCGGTGGCGGCGTTGGTGAAGTAGTACGGAGACAGGGAAGGGTTGGAGGTAGCATGGTAGGTTAGAAAAGGGAATTTTGAAGGAAGGACAGTGGCTGATTTGATGGTTGGAGGAGTGGGGAGATGGGAAAAGTGGTGGGAAAGGTAAGGGAAGATGTTAGACAGCAAGGAGGGCTACTTGGAGGTGCTGGTGGGGGTGACCCAGACAGCAAGGAGGGCTACTTGGAGTGGCTGGTAGGATGCAGGTTGGCTGTCGGAGGGCTGGACATCAAGGTCCAGCAGCAGCAGAAGGGAGGATAGAGTGTAGAAAGGCGGATGGGAGGGTTGGAAGTGGGCGGCAGCACATGGAGGATGTTTTGGGGGTGGCAGACGGCTAGAGCAAAAGTGACGAGAGGATTAGAGAAGGGGATTAAGGAAAATATAACACCACCTTGGAGTAGTATACAGCCGGAGCACCACCACCTCCTCAGATACAACCCTAAAATAGGAAAAAGACTCCACATAGAAAATTTGAAAGCAAACACAACAAGAACTAACCCTAAACTCTGAAAATAGCAAATAAATGGCTCTTACATGAAGGAGAAACAAAAAAGGAGGGAGAAGAGGGGCAGCCGACAGCCTCGCCCCAGGCCGCTCGATCTGGCTTCACCCTGGACCGGCTGTGCCGGTCAGTTGTTCCTGCTCGCATGGGAGATTTCGACTCCTACATCTCACCACCTCCCTCGCCTGGCCCGCGTCACAGCCTCACATTAGTCTCCCAGGGTTGGAGAAGCTTAGAATGCATTGGTCAAAACTTTTGGCTCCTCATGGCACGACGTCAAGTTCCATGGAAGGTCAATCATGTTGGCGTTGTCATTCCACAGCACATTCTGGTAGAATAGGTATTTGTCCTCTTTTAGCATATCCTTAGCGGGAGCTGAAAATAGAGATGGATCCTCACATTATAAATCTCGAGCCATCAAACTTGAAGCCTTCTCCTTCCATTTTCTATATCCAACCAACAGTAGTTGATGAACAAACAAACGAGGAGACATCAATTTTGGGATGATATTTGTGACAAGTTGTGCCCCTCCCACTCGCAACCATTTAGGAGGGACACCTTCTTCAGTGACACAAAATCCCATTGAAGAATTTTCATCCCCTCAAACTCCTCGGGCACATTTCAAAGCTGAGGTTAATCCCTCCTATTTGGACGTCTACTGATGGGTACCCCACTGAGCTGAATCTAACATCTGAATTACTCCTCGTAATATTTCAAGCATGACACAAAATAAATCCTCTTCCAACATGTTGGACCTCTCTTTGTAAGGGAAACTCAAAAAGGGGTTTATAAATCAGAAATATATGCATTTCACTTATTTGTGGTAACCCTATATCTGATGTCGGCTCCTCAAACTCATAACCCTTGTAGACAATCAAGGTCAGTCTTATTGATGTTCATCTCAAAGTCTACAAAATGTGGCTCGAAGTACCATAATCTTATTTACTGTTGGAATGCCCATTGTCTCAGAGTCACTACCTTCTAGAGACGCGACTGTTACCTTAGCTGGAATCTCTATCCAAGGGAATTGGCGATGTCTCTTCCTTGTTGGCTACGAGTGGAGAATCCTCTCTGACTTCTTCATCTTCTCTCATACTAGGGTTGTATCCGAGGCTAGTGGCTACCTGGCTAGACAGCAAAGTCCTGCGGCAGGAGAAGGGAGGAGAGGGTGTTGATAGGTGGATGAGAGGGCTGGAAGTGGTCGGCAGCATAGGTAAGATGTGTTGGTGGTCACCAGCTAGGTTGCAGGTAACAGGAGGATTGGAGAAGGGGATTATGGAAGATACAACACCACCTTGGAGTAGGATTCATCCGGAGCACCATCACCTCCTTAGATACAGCCTGAGCACCACCACCTCCTCGGATACAACCCTAGAATAGGGAAAAGACTTCACAAATGAAATCTGAAAGCAAACACAACGAGAACTAACCCTAAACTCTAAAAACAAAAAATAAATAGCTCCTACATGAAGGAGAAGCAGAAATAAAAAGAGGAGGGGTGGACAGAAGTCCCGCATTGTCAAAATTCCGCCATCGGTCGCTCAGCCTGGGTTTGCCTTAGACCGGCCCTCAATTAGACCGGTTAGGTCGGTCAGTTGTTCCCACTCACGTGGGAGTCTTTGCCTCCCCCAACTCTCGCCTGGCTCGCGTCCCAGCCCCGCGTCACAAAGCATGTGTTTGCTTCTTCATTCTACCCAATTAAAGTGTACCGTGAACTGTGTAAATCATGTCACGCAAGATGCACGTTTAAGTAATTCAGTATTTTAGAGTCTAAATCTTGAATAATTAGGACTGTCAAGTTATACTCTTGTGTTATTAAAATTAGGCAACTTTAAACGGCGTTTTCCCAATTCATTCAATGTTATTGACTTATTGTACTAGTCAAACCAATAGTTTATGCTTGCTTATCTAATTAATAATAAAATTCTAAGAGCCAATGACGATTTCATTCATACTTCTGAATTATATGCAGGCTACCTCATTCATGCTGCATCATATTTTGTATCAATGCATATATTTTCCATGGGAAATATTTGTTGTGTATTATTTTGTTGCGTCACATTATTTATTGTTATTGTAGTTTTGCATTTTAAAAAACTAATTAATGATTTATTCGCTTAAAAATTCTTGCATGTGATCCTAGCGACCTTTTAAAATTTCAAGTTAATCCAACCTCACTGGTTGACCTAAAAACGTCAACCATTTCAGTTTTCCTGCATTAATACTTTCTATATATGGTGTCCCTTTAGTTTTCATTTGTTTGTTATTTTGCAGTTACAATTATGTAAAAATCTCTACAATTTCACTTTTAAATTCTTTAAACATTCATATAAATTTGGATCAAATAACATTGCATTTTAGAATCAAACAATCAAATGCTTCAACTCTAAATGTTTATGTGACTATAGCTTTTGTCTTCAGTTATCGTGCATTGTATTTCAACCATCATTTTATCATTTTACGTTGAACTATAATGTTTCAATCGCTAATTTTTATTCTCAATGAACTTTACAACTTTCCAACATACCATTTCAACAAATATATCATAAGACCATAAAATCATTAATACTCAAGAGTACTCACTAAAAAACCTACTTTAAATCAAGAAATTTGGAACAACATTCTTCGCCTTAATGGTGTATTACAATGATTACTCATATTACTAGAAACCTATTCAAGGCCACATAAAAGTTAACACATTCTTATCATATAATCCAAGATCAATGAGTAAGCTTGCTAGCCATCCAATATCCATCACAAAATTTGCCTCAAGAGTTCCCCTAAGCCGTCGTTAAGATTAATTAAACATAATTATTCAAATGGAAGGGTTGAGCATCATCAATCATACAATGATTATAAATTTGATAAAAGAAGCAAAAGATTTTAGGAACATAAAAGCACATTTATTAGAATCAAAGGAATGTTTAAGGACCTTAATTAAAATTAGATAACCTCTTAAGAAAGCAAAATTAAACCATCAAAGCAACATCTACTAAAAAATGAGCCCATCACCGAAGAAATGTGAAGCTTGTCCTTTTAAACATGCTTTATCCTATAAAAATCAAGTCTCACCATAACTACTTAAAGCATGGATCATCATGAGAAAGAATAATTAATGTCCTTAACAAAAAAAGTGAGATTACATGAAGCATCTCTAGAAATTACAGGAAATGTAATACTCGTAAGAGTAGCAAAAATGAACATAACATGCCCTTAGTTGACCAAAATTTCTTTTTTAGTTCATTGATTAAAAAAAAAATTGTTCAAACTATAAATCCAATTTAGAGGTGTAAATTTGATCAGGTTGGATGAATTGGCTGGACTTATTGAGCTAAATTAAGCCAAATAAATTTATCTAAATATGGATAATTTGAACTTACATGGTTCTAATTGAGAGATCAATTAATGAAAATTTGATTACCTTTGTAATAATCCTAACTAGCAATGTACTTTTTTATTCTAAAAAACATGACAAATAATTCAGGATGACCTTTTTTTTCTTGGATGACTGAATTCTAGTTCTCAATTGATTTGAATTTTTTTTATAGTTTTAAACCAACCCATATACCATAATTCAAGTAACTCTTACTCTCAGATCGAAAATTAAAGCATCCTTCAATAAATCGAATCAAATCAACTAAAAATGTTGGGTATGATGAAAACATTAAGGTCATATCAACTAAAGTGCTCTCGTAATTTAAATAATGTTATTTTCGATACAATTACTAAAAACATATTTTTATATCATTTTCATTTTTTTTGTTTTTAAGTTTAGTTTTTGCTTTTGCTTTTAAAAGCATATTTGTTTAGTATACTTTTTTTATGGGTAAATAAATCAATTTAGTTTAAAGATACTCAGAATAACTCGAAAACATTTTGAGTATTTTTAAAAATAATTACTATAGTTCCTAACCACTGCTAGCCACCATCACCTACCTCTTCCACCATCCACTGCCCATCACCCTAACCTGCAACTATGATTTATTTAAAATCAAAAACATAAATAAAATAAAAATATATGTTTAACATACCATATAATTTTATTTCAAATAAAAAATAAACAAAATAAAATAAAAATAATCCCAAACCACCACTAAAATAATGAATCTAGCTATTCAAATTTTTAATACAGTTACTTAAATGATGAATATGCTTACTAAAATTCAAAATAAAGTTATTCCAATAGCCAAATTATGTATTCAAACTTCCAACAACCAAGTCTATTATTTTAGCAACCATGTTCAAAATAACAAAACATTACATCAATTACTTCCCCAACCACATCCAAAACAATGGAATTAGATTCATTGTTTGGACAAGCCAAAGAAATGAAAAAAATATATATATAGCATTAAACATATGACCATAGAGTAATTCATCCAAGTAATAATTATGAGGAAAAATTCATGGAAACAACTTTGGACGTCATACACCATAACATGATTACCCCTAGAAATTTGGCACATGAAAACAAAGGTCAGGGTATCTCCATGTCCTATAATTCCTTTAGAAGCTTCATGATGATAGACGGGATCGGATTCCAATCAACCACAATACAAAGGAAAAAAAAAAATATTAGTTATTAAAATATGACTAGCCATATTGCTACATTTATTCAATATGCTAAAAGATTTCAAATGCCGGACATATACCATCATTCAAGGAGTAGCAAAAAATTTTTTTATTCCCTTCACTTTTTGGCTTATAATTATTTAATTAGCAATAGATTTAAGGGTGCATCAAATTTAATAATCGTACGACATAAATAGTGAATTGCATAGGAAGATCATAATTATTGATACAAATAAGAATGTCATTCTTGCCTCATATTTTCCAGTCTATGCTCTAGATTAGTCAATTACTAGAATAATCCCTATCTACCTAACCCGCTTTCACTAAACACCTTAACAAAGAGTAAATAACACTGAAATAAGATCCAAATAATGACTATATGACCCCTAATATTTTTTGTATTATTTTGTTTTATGTAGGTTTGTGAACTCAAGGTCCATAAGCTGTAGATGTCGGACGTCTACAGTGAGAGATGTGATCGATAAGGTCAGATCTGTCATATCTGAAGACATCAGGAATGAGCTGAAAATATCCATGAGCTGTAGATGTCGGCCGTCTATAGTGAGAGATGTGATCGATAAGGTCAGACCTGCCATAGCTGAAGACATCAGGAATGAGCTGAAAATGATGAATGTTGATCAGTTTTTTGAGCTCCCGCCTTATCCCCAAGGCAATGTTCTGACACTGCAAATATTGCAATGTTGGCAACATGAAAAAATGGTATTCATAATGGGTGGGAAAGATTTGAGAATAATGCCTGATGAAGTTGCCCTTTTGATCGACATGTCAAATAGAGGAGAAGTGCCAAAGTGGAAGAAAGTTCCATCATGTGGTGTGGATGTCTGTCAAATGAAGGATGATATTTTGAAATTTAGAACTAGGGAGTCTTCTACCCTTTTATTCAATTATATATAAATTTTTTGTTATCAAATTTATTTTTTCCTTCTAGTAATTTCAGTGTATCCAAATGTCTCTACACATTTGGTGAGAATGTACATACCTTTTCTTCATTTAATTGGCTTGTGCGCTCTTTGAATTCCTTATTAAACAAATTAATGCAATAGTCATCAAAATAAGAAGGAACCGGATTTTGGGATATATAAATGGTTTCCTTTTTTTGTTAACAGTTAGTATCTCGTATAAACATCCAAAAATATTTATTTCTTTGTGCAAAGTTGAATATGACTTTCCTTTTGCACAGCTCTGGTTTTATGAGCACACTTCCTTGGTTACTCCTGCCGCTCCTGAGGCCAGACCTCAAATATTGAGGAGGCCAACAAATGTAAGCTGGAACTCATCACATATTGATATAGCCTTTAAGAGGCTGAATATAGAACATGCAAGTTACATTTAGTTTTTATTTAAAAATAAAATCTTATGTTTTTTCAGGAGTTTTAATGATTAAAACGTTTCTTTTTGAAAAAAATTGCAGGTTCATGATCAATTTTTGGATCTGAAAGAGGATAAACTCAATCTGCTCTCCAATCCATATGAAGGATTACCTGGTCCAATTCCAACAATGTAGTTCCAAGGCAGACCAGAGGCACCTGTATCATTTGATATGGGGCCAGTTGTTTCAAGCGACACTGCCCCGAAGACAATGTACACTACAATGAATAAAAATATGGAATCAATAATTGAGCTGCTTAAAGGCTAAGAGAAATGGTTCACTGAATTTCAAGGAACCCTGAATACGATTACTATTGGAGTGTTGAGTTTGCAGGAGCAAATGTCGGTGATACAAAATAAGCTTGATAAATCTGAAAAATATTCAACTGATAGAGACGAAGAGGTGGGAGTAGATGATGCCCAGCCACCCTCCCCTCATGGTGGAAGTCCTTATGGTGATGTATATAATGATTTGAACATTGAGGAAGCCCACCAATCGTCTCCTGTGGGAGAAGAGGCAGCCCATGAGAATAATGAGGGAGCCCACCAATCATCTTCTGTAGGAGAAGAGGCAGCCCAAGAGAACATTGAGGGAGCCCACCAATCATCTTCTGTGGGAGAAGAGGCAACCCAAAAGAACATTGAGGGAGCCCACCATTCATCTTCTGTGGGATAAGAGGGAGCCCAGTAGTCATCTCCTGTGGGAAAAGAGGGAATCCAACAGTCCTCTCCTGTGGGAGAAGAGGGAACCTAGCACACCTCCCTAGTTGAAGGAGACACAGTTGAAGGCTCCCATGAACGATTCACTGTCAGCTTAATTCAAAGGTTTAACAGCAGACAAAGAAGAAGAAAGAAAAATTTGAGTTTTCGTTGAAGGAGACACAGTTGAAGGCTCCCATGAACGATCACTGTCAGCTTAATTCAAAGGTTTAACAACAGACAAAGAAGAAGAAAGAAAAATTTGAGTTTTCGTTTAATTTCCTTTAAATTGAAGAAAAGAAAAATAATAAGGGAAGTCGATGAGCCGATGTTGTTCGATGAAGATGCCGCTGTAGATATGAATGTCAGTGAGGGTGATATCCAAACAATAACAGAAGAATGAATAATTTAACCTGTAGTAGAGATGGGTCTGCAAATAATTATATCACCTGCTATACATATCACCCCCATTGCAGAGGAACAACAAATAATTGAAGACGAAGAAGTAGAAGGATCGGTAGTCATGACACTAACAACTTTAGGAGATCAGCCCGATGATGTCATGGTGGTATTTGGAAATGAGTTTTTATACAATATTTTAAATCATTTAAATTAACTATATATTTCAAAAAGTTGTATTTTTTGTAGCCTCTTCCAACGTACTCCCAGATCGATTATCCTAGCAGATCTATGGTTTACAATGAAACGCAAGCAGTGATCGATCAAATTATGTCAAAATACATTCATGCGTGAGTAAATCTTCAGCTTTGATAATGCATTACTTTTTTCTTAGATGAAAGGATCATAAATATTTTGTGTTATTCTACAGGAATGATATTATGTTACGCACTAGAGACATTTTTATAGATCGCAGGGGAATGGAAGGATTACTGTGCAATGACATGATTTCAAATGACCATGTTGATGCCCTAGCCATGATTTTGAATAGAAATAGGAATGTTACTCCATTATTTTTCAGGCCTTATCTTTATGTATTGTCGTTATACTAGGTAATCATTGATTAATTATATTTAAAATTTAAATAACTATATGAATATATTAAAAGTTTGTCTTCTCATATAGAGTTATCATAAAATGGGTAACACCACATCATTTGTGTGTCATATCATGAAGGAAGCAGTTCAAGAAACTGATATTATTATGATTTCTATTGTGAACAACCACACTGGGAATTGTTGGTTGCCAATTTGAGTGATAAGAAAAGGAAAATATATAATTCATTACCCAACCAGATGCACAAAGTCGTGTGCACCAGCGTTGTAAGTATAATCTCAATCTTTAAAGGTATACCCATGCAATTTCACCAGTTTTGTCCATGTACTGATCAGTATTAAACTTTGTAGATCAAAATATTTGCAAGGGATGCTGAAAGTTCTTTTAGGGCTAAACATGGGAAATGACAACTCTCAATCGTTAAAGGTGTTCCAGTTCAAAGCAATAGTGTTGATTGTGAGAGGTTTGTATGCAAATTTATGAAAAAATTAGTAAGTACCTACATAAGTGATTGGAGTGAAGACATGGATTAGTAGGCAGACATGCCAAGATTTAGGGCAGAGCTAGCCTATGAAATTTGTTTGTGGATATTGTCTCAAAGTTAACAGATTTATCTGCATTGTTCATTGTTATTAGAATTTATTTATCTTATTATTAGAATGTTGGTATAGAATGTGTGCAAATTTATGCCATATTTCAGAATGTACAGTCTCCTAATGTCTTCCCTCTGCACCTGTTTCATTCTGGTTGTTTTTAATAATAGAGCTGTTATTTTCCCTTTGCAGAAATATTGTGGTAATATTATAGTAATATTATGATAGTATTCGTACAATATTATGGTAATACTATTGCAGAAATATTGTGGTAATATTATAGTAATGTTATGATAGTATTCGTACAATATTATGGTAATACTATGGTAATATTAAGATAATATAAGTGATTTTTTCATTCTGGTTGTTTCTAATAACAAAGTTATTATTTTCCATCTGTTTTGGTAGTATTCTTGCAATATTATGGTAATACTATGGTAATATTAAGATGATATAAGTGATTTTTTCATTATGGTTATTTATGATAACAAAGTTGTTATTTTTTATCTTTTTTTGGTAGTATTCCTGCAATATTATGGCAATGTTATGGCAATATTAAGATAATACAAGTGATTTTTTCATTCTGGTTGTTTCTGATAACAAAGATATTATTTTCCATCTGTTCTGGTAGTATTCCTGCAATATTATGGTAATACTAAAGTAATATTAAGATAATATAAGTGATTTTTTCATTCTGGTTATTTCTGATAACAAAGCTATTATTTTCATCTATTTTGGTAATATTCCTGCAATAATATGATAATACTATCGTAATATTAAGATAATATAAGTGATTTTTTCATTCTGGTTGTTTCTGATAACAATGTTGTTATTTTCCATCTGTTTTGGTAGTATATTATGGTAATACTATGGTAATATTAAGATAATATAAGTGATTTTTTCATTCTGCTTGTTTCTGATAACAATCTGTTATTTTCCCTATTTTGGTAGTATTCTTGTAATATTAAGGTAATATTGTGGTAATATTATGGTAACATAGCTGTTAAATTTATAAATATATCTTCGAAACAACCACAATACGACCGCGAACCCAAGAATACAGTAAATGAATATTCCAATCAAACCAGATTATATTCTTTAGCGAGTGTCGTTATATAATGGTTGTATTATGATAATATTTTGGTTATATTCAAAACAGGATATAATAAACTGACAAAATATTTTAATCAAACATAGCTTATTCCACACATATTTAGACAATATTATGGTAATATTAAAGTTTTATAGTTATTTGTTTCACATATTTTGGTGATGAAATGTTTAAAAACAGCTTAAATTTATAAATATATCTTTGGAATAACCACGATACGACCGCAGAGCCAAGAAAACAGCAAAGGAATATTCTGATCAGCCTAGGTTATATTCCTTAGCGAGCGTTATTATATAATGGTTGTATTGTGGTAATATTTTAGTAAAATTTTGGTAATATTCAACGCCAGCTATAATAAACTAGCAAAATATTTTCATCACACCTAGCTTATTCCAATCGTATCTGCAAGAATATTATGGTAATATTAAAGTTTTATTGTTGTTTATTTCACATTTTTGTGATGAAATGTATAAAAACAACTTAATATTAAAAATATATCCTTGGAACTACCACGATACAACTGCGGAGCGATGAATACAGTAAAGGAATATTTCAATCAAAACCAATTTATATTCCTTCTTATCGAGCGTTGTAATATAATGGTTGTATTATGGTCATATTTTGGTAATATTTTGGTAATATTAACCGAAGGTTAGAATAACTGGAAAATATTCTAATCACACCAATCTCATTCTGGAAATCTCGATGTATTTTGGCAAACTTTTGTAATATAACTATTTTTGTAAGATAATATAGCACATTTCAATGGGAATAAAATTTAACAGCTGTATCTTTCATATTAACACTGCAGAAACTACAGTAATTCCACAATAATTCCACAATAATTCCACAATAATTCCACAATAATTCCACAATAATTCCACAATAATTCCACAATAATTCCACAATAATTCCACAATAATTCCACAATAATTCCACAATAATTCCACAATAATTCCACAATAATTCCACAATAATTCCACAATAATAAATAATAGATTGATTTAACACTGCAGAAACTACATTAATACCACCTTATGTTCATTCATTGCAATTTCTTGGCTTTCACATATCATCATTTAGGTCCATCAATAAGCTCGTACATGTGTCTGTTGGCAGTGTTGCAGGCAATTCCTACTGATTTTGGGTAATCAATAGTGAACGTAAGTAAATATGTATAATCAAAATTAATTCACATATCACAAAGCGTTTCGAATTTTAAGTTATGTATCTGACTATACCGATCTGACATTGCAAACAAGTTTGGGTCGAATGGGTGAAATGTATCTTGACTTGAACCAACATCTTTGTCCTTTCCTGTAATACAATGTTTCATGTTAGGGAGTTATAACGCAGCATGCATGAAGACACATTTATTAGTACTATTGGTAAAGCTTACTTTTTACTCTCATGTTCTTCTCCCAATAGCTTTTTAACCTTGCATTAGATATTCCTTTTGGTCGCATCTTCGTTGGGTCGTTCAAATTGTGTTGTATATTCGATATCTTTTCTTCTTTGACCTTGGCATTTCTTGGTGGTCTCTCCCATTCAATATGGCCTCTGATTCGATTGTTAGTTTCTTTGATGTCTCCAGGATGTTTTTCTCAGCAAGTTATTACCTTGCGTTAATATACTGATCCGATATGCACATTTATGCTCAATTATTGTACGTCAGGTTTCTTCAAACTCCTCAGAGTTGCATCTACCATGCATTTATAAAAAAGCTCATTAACTCTCGTGATGCTTACACCACAATGGACTTTTGAAGACAATTTCTTATAAATATGTTATTGGCACAATCTATGTCTGGTGTGCGGAAGACACTCTTCAATGGCTCTGACCATTGCTTGATCCTGGTCAGTGAATATTGATATCGAATGCTTATTATCCATTATCTGAATAAATGATTTGAATAGCCACTGGAATAAGTCAACTATTTCATTTGACAAAAAGCCAACTCTAAATAAAACATTTTGCCAGTGGTGGGTCACACCGACAATAGGAGTACAACATAAAATGTATTTATTTAGTCGATAACTTGTATCAAATATTATGACATCTCCAAAGCAATCGTAATCAAGCCTGGATATCCCATCACTCCAAAACAAATTCAACAAACTACCGGACTCATTAGTTTGGACATCACATGCAAATATCGTATCCTCAGCTTGCCTCTCAGTGAACAATCGTAGAAGAGAATTAACGTCACCATATTCAATTTTAACTTTTCTCTGTCTTTGTATGAAATTATAAGTATCCCTCTTCGTGCAATCAAGATTTTCCACACCCCCGAATTCTGTAGCCAAAAAACTAAATGCATCGCTTGTTCTAATCCCTAATTGTGTCATCGATCTAAGCACTTTTGCATTGATATCGCTCATCTTTCTGTTGAAACGCAATAGATGTTTGTCGCCATCCGCCGCCAAAGGATGGTTATGACTTTCTATAAATTTCTTAACCGACCAATTACCTAACCAGTCACCTTTGACATCGACGACAAATCAGATCATGGTTGGACAACCAATCCTTGTGTCCCCTCTTCTGTACCTGTACTTCACTGTCACAG
The DNA here is from genome assembly GCF_001263595.1 of Phalaenopsis equestris. Taxonomy (NCBI): domain Eukaryota; kingdom Viridiplantae; phylum Streptophyta; class Magnoliopsida; order Asparagales; family Orchidaceae; genus Phalaenopsis; species Phalaenopsis equestris. The sequence goes on along the minus strand of NW_018164444.1, from coordinate 35,752,214 downwards.
TACTTCACTGTCACATTGTTATTCAATTCTTTCTTGAAACCAGCCTTACCACAAATGAAATCCTATGTCTTAATCAATTTTTAATTCGCCCAAAAACTAACGTGATCTTTTCGCACAGTGAATCCAATTTGGTGTACACATGCACAATATTGTTCATAGGCTTCCTTCTCATTATGAACCACTGCGCGAAACAAGCTTTCCGCAATTGGATCAATGCACACAGTTACAGGCTTGAGGAACTGCAAATTTCAACATATCACCATTAGAATGACAAAAATAACACTTAAACAAAACCAATTAATATATTCAATAAGACTAGTATGAAAAGATACAGAAATAATAATGCATAATATCACCATAATAATACATAAATAATACCATAATAACACAAATGTATAGTTCAAAGCCAATAATACAGAAATAATATCATAATACCACTAGTTACAATGGCAACATAACACCAGTAAAATCATTAATTAGATCCAGTAACACTAGTGCAACCCCATGTTAAAACCTAAATAACACCCAACTACCCTTAAAATAACACCCAACTTTAATATTACCAGCCACTGAGTGTTATTTTGGTGTAATTATGGTTGTATTATGGTAAAATTAAGATAATATAAGTGATTTTTTTTTCATTTTGGTGTTATTTTGGTATTATAATGGTTGTATTATGGTTCTAAATTGTAAACCATAAACACCATGATAATACCTAACTAACACTACGTCACCCTCTAACATAACAGGAATGTTACAATCAAATAATACAGTAATCACACCAGAATAGATCCTCAACATTATCATTAGGACACCAATAATAGCACAGTAAATATAAAGAAATAAGTTCACCTGCTAAATGCTTCCGACCACAACTAATGAGCTCAGCTCATTGGCATCATTCTCGCAATCATTTTGTGATTCCATCTACATTTTTTTGTCGAGAGAGAAATCCATCGGAAAAACCCTAGCTGTCGAATACGAACGCAAATGGAAAAAAAAAAATCATGAACCCTTAACAAGAAAGAGAGAAAATATTCTTTTTTTCCAATTTGGCGGGATCCGAAATGACAAAATGTTTGATTTGGAGGGATCAAAAAGTGACAAATAGAGGCTTTTTGAATGTTGGGCGAAGCTCAGACCGGGTCGCGCTGTAAAAAAAAATTTTTGCTTATTTTTTTATGGTGGGCCCATAATTCCACGTGTCCCCTTTTTATTCGCTATCGCACGTAACCCTATGTGCGGTCTCCAAACTGAATAATTTTTCCTCGATTGGATCGCGCGAAGGAAAATTTATTAGGTACATTCGGTGAACCAATTAAAATCCTACCAAAAGTGTATGTAAAAAAAAAAAAAATTCTCATTAGAGCGTCTGCTCTTCCCATGGAATAGTGCAAGGCGATGATTTTTAGGAGAGGGGGACTATGGTTTCTTCCGAAAGAGAAAATATTAAGTCAGGATAACGTAGAGCTACTTTACTTTTGGAGTCCAATAAAATAAATACAAGGGGATGTCGACTCAAATAAAATTTTGATATTAAAAAAAAATGCACACGCAGCCAAGTCCAACTCTAACCCAAACTTTTATTCTTAAGTTCAATATCTTTTAATTAAAATTGAAAAATTACGTACTTTAAAAATATTGAGTGCGTGGAAAAGCAAATAAACCTATGTCATTCGTGAAAGTTAATGGAAACAATTGAAATTACTTTATTTTTACAACTTTCAGTGCTTTAAAACTCTAATAACATCGGAATAACACATGAATAACATCAATTCACACTTAAATAACATATGTAATACAAAAAAAGTTGATGTGTTATAGGAATATTCCTCTGCATTATTTATTTTCCTCAGCATTTTTTAACTTTCACGCTGTGTTACAGGAATATTCCACCATCGTTACTTCTAAATCTGTGGGATTATTTTATATTTTGTGGTGTTATTTATGAAAAATAAAGTGTTATTTGAGTATTATGTGGTGTTATTCGATTACTTTGTTGCGTTACTTGATTTGAGGATGTGTTATTCGGTATATTCCCCACGTTATTTCAATTTCCACTGTTATTTGCTCTTCTAAGCATTTTATTCGAATATTTAAGCTTGGTTAATTTATATTTCGTGGCATTATTTGTGGAAAATAAAGTTTTATTCGAGTATTATGTGGCGTTATTCAATTACTTTGAGGTGTTATTGGAAGTTTCACAAGTTTGGGTTGGATTGGGCCACGTCACACGATTAGAAGTTAATTTTTAAATTTTAAAAACACTAGGTTTGGGTTTCGGGTCAGGCGGCGTGGTAAAAATTATTTTTTTGTCCGTCCCGTAGGTTTTCGGGTCAGGCGGCGTGTACTCATTTTAATGGACTACGAACGCAGCTCTACGTTCGGAGTCCTGACGTAATATTTTCCCCTTGTGAAAAGGGACATAGGTTCGTGATTATAATTAATTTTTATTTTAAATTAATACTATTAATTAAATTGATTAGTAATTAATCTATATTTTATCAAATTAATTTTAATTAGATAAATTTATATTTAAATATTTAATAGTTAATTAATCAATAAAAAAATTTTAAATTTAAATTATTTAAAAAAATTTTAAGTAATTCTTAATTTATATAATTAATAATTAATTAATATTAATTTTTTGCTTCATAAGTAATTAGTTTAAAAATTATTAATTAAATGTAAATGTCTTTTTTATGCACTTTGATGGTTTGGATGGTTACATGAGTTATTCATCCAATGACCAAAATGTCCCTCCCCTACAACTTATAAATAGATCTTCCCACTTAAGAGGGAGAATAAAGAGCTAAATTTCAGGGTTGTTTTGACTATAGACTTGAAGATTCATTCATCTTAGTTGTTGACCACCACCAGCCGCCTACCGGTGATTGCCGCTAACCACCCACCATCCGCTGTCGTTAGTGAACATTATGGTGTAACGAAATACCACAAACAAGGTGTAACGAATTTCCTTGAACACAGTGTTATAAAGTATCTCAATTGTGGTACTGTGAAATAGCCCGAACATTATGTAACAACTCACCATGAATATGGTGTAACGGTGCATGATAAATATATTTTGTAATGACATACAATGAATATGGTGTAACTGTGAACCCTAAATACGTTGTACTGACGCACCATAAATATAGTGTAATGTTGTATTTTGAACATAATGTAATGGTGCATTCTAAATATGGTAGAACAGTGTACTATGAATATAGTGTGAGGTCATGTCCTAAATATGGTGCAACAATGCATCATGAATAAGGTGTAACTATCTACTCTCAATACAATGCAGTCAAGTAACCTTAATATGATGCAAAAGTGTACCCAGAAGTTGAGCAACAATAACCTGAAAGTTGGGAGATAGTAGCTCAAAAGTTGAGCAACAATAGCTTAAAAGTTAGGCAATAAAAGCCTAGAATTTAGACCACAACAACTCAAAAGTGGGGTAATAATAGCCAATAAGTTGGGTGACAACATACTAGAAGTTGTGCAAAATAGCCCAGGAAATGAGCAAAATAGCTTATAAATTGGGCAAAAAAAGCATAGAAGTTAGGTGATAATAGCTCAAATGTAGGGCAACAACAACCCCACTTTTGCATAATAGCAGCACAGAAGGGACTTCGAGGTGGTGCATGTTGACCTCACTATTGGTTGAGGTTTAGTTTTTCCTCTTTAGTAGCCTAAGGTTTAACCATATGATTTTCCTATTGACTATTCTTAGAAAACTAGAAAAGGAACCATCACCATTAGAAATTCTACACTCCTCTTTACTCAACTTGAAGTTCCACATATTGGTCCTAACCTCTAGCACTTAGTAGGTGGGGACATTATGGGGGAACTCAAGATGAGTCACCCTTAGGACTGCTGGACCTTAGGGTTGACCCTGGGTGTTGGTCTAAGGCTTAATGTACATATTTGCACTCACAATCACTCACAATCCTAAACTTAAACTTATATGCTTTGGTCCCTTGATACTTTTGGGAGACTCATGTAGGTGGTCCCCTAAACCCACTAACCCTAGGGTGTTTAGCTAAGACCACTACATGGAGGACCAAAATGGGGTTTTCGTTGGTCCATGGCTAATTGATGGTAGTTGGCACTCCAACTCTACCAAAATACCCAACCTAGCCTTTTGCCCCTAAACTTCCCCAAATTACCTATATACCCTTGGGACCCCAAATTTGGCTAAAATTCCCAAATTTACCCAAAATACCCAAATTGGTTCAAAAATCATTTCAAACACCTTGAAAACACCCAAACTACCCAAAATCACTAAAATTGGCCAAATTACCAAAATACCACTCCTTATCCCAAAATTCCAAAAATTCTAAAAAATCTCAAAAATTCTCAAAACCTCCAAACTATTCCCAATTTCATTTTCTTCAACTACCACATGACCCAATTTGGCCAATTTTTCTTTGACCAAAAGCCCCAAATTGCCTTTTAAAGACCCATTTTTCCCCAAATCTACCTCAAATGCTCATCAATTTGATCCCAATCTCCCCAAATTTCAATCTCAAACTCAAATTCGCTCTCAATGTGACCAAAATAAACCAAAGTCAAGCCCAATTGGTCCATAATTTGAGCCCAATTTTGATTTAGATCAAAACTCCAATTTTGGGCACATGACCTAATCTCACCAAATTGAACCCATAGCCCACTCAATTGGTCACAATTTGTGTTGAAGAAACCTTTATAATATTTCCATACATCAAAATTGACCTTCAATTGGCCTTGGTGAGGTTTCAATTTCATTTTATTTCAACGTAAGTCCAAAAGGCCCCAAATTTGCCCCAAATTGGCCATGTCTCAAAATCTCACCAAATTGAGGGCCTAAACCCCAAAATTTCCACTCTATTTTTTCATGAAAAATCTTCAAAACATCTTCCTTGATTATGTGCACCATTCAATTTGCACTTAGCCCAAGGCTAGCTCAACCTAGACCCATGTCTAACCCAACGTGCCCAAATTGACCAAATTTCAAAAATTCCTCAAATTGACCTACCAATTGAACTCAAAATCACTTCAACCCTTCACCAAAAATCTTCATAACAATCATCTACACAATGTTGATCAATCAATTAGGCCAATTGACATGGCTAGCCTAGCCCAAACCCAAGCTTTGATCACTTGAACCCACATTAAGCCCATGCACTAAAGATGGCATATTACCCCAAAGTCACCTAATTAATGACTCCACAACCATTAGTTGGACCCTAGTGGCCAGCCTAAACCTCTTAAAACCACCTAAACTAAGCTATGGACTAAAGATCCCCTAAATTAAGGGATTTCATTCCATATTTGCTTAAGCTTAGGATATTTTTTGTCAAAATAAAGCCTAAACACATTAAATTGCTGTGACATATTCCCCTGGGTTCCCTGAGCTCCTAGCCACCTCCCCCTGGCTGGCCGGCCAGCCTAGTGGCTAGAAAATGGCCAAAGCGACCTCCTCAGTGAAATCCACCCCCCATAGTGCCCTGAATCCCCTTGTCGGAGCCCAATTTTGAGCTTGAATCTCTACCTAAAACTAGGACATAGCTCATTACACTCCTACACTCCATAAAAATCAAATTAAACTCACCCACACCTTCAACACAATGAGAGAAAGAAAAACCCCATCAAATTCCCCTTCCACAGAGCCTCTAGCATAACTCTAGACCAACACCTGAAATCGGGCTTGCTCGAATTCCTACCTATGCTTTACACCACAGCCAGAGGCTTAATCCTTAGCCTCCTTGGACCCCAACTAACGTGTGAGCATCTCTGATCGAAGCTTCCCTTCTCAGAGCCAAGGTATTGAACCTCTCCTCCTCTCGAGCTTATTTTGATTCTCCATTTGATTAGGCTTAATTTAATTGCATGATGAAGGTGTAGGATCAAACCTCATGTGATTTGGTTGAGTATCAAGCTATATTTTAGTTCTAGAAATTGGACGAATCTCGATTTAGGTCAGTTGGGGATGATTACCAGGAGCTGTTGGACCACGCATGTATTTAGTGGATGACCCAGATCGCATTGGATGGAGCTACGGTTTGCGAAAACTGAGATGCGTGGTGGCTAACACGGACGGCGGTGCCAAATCAAAATGCGCCACATGGAAAGCTCAGAGCATACGAGGCTGACGAGGCCACCGTGTGGATAAGTAGTTAAATAGAGAATTTTTGATTTAATTAAACACTAAAACTTTAAAAAATCTTATTCTTGATGTAGAAAATTATAAAAATAAAATAAAAATACCCTGATGCTCGGTGAATAGAGGAGAAAATTATGGATTAAAAATGAAAATTTTGGAGTCCATGTTATGCATATTTTATTTTTAATTAATTAAACACTGATTTGAATGTTTTGATTCTCCATGCATGTAGGAATATCACCATAGCTTGAAATTTTAGCATGTTATTACCTCTAACTTAGGGAACATCCTCTGATTTTTCCAAAGTCAGAGGAGGTTCCTAAATAGAGATCCTTATTTTTCAAGTTTATGTCTATTATTTGCATAAATTAATCATGATAATTAGCATGTTGCTCAGAAAATTCCAAGAAAATTTTGAAAGGATCACTATGATGAGAGGATCCCTTGGAAATAATTTCATGAGTTAAGTCATTAAGAATGCACTTAATTTTCACCAACCCTAAAACACACCAAAATTTTCACCAACCCTAAAACACAAAGAAAATTAATTTTAGGTAACATAGACATCTAAAGGACTTAATTTTTCATCTCCACTAAAATATAAACTCCAAAGAACTCCCCATAAAAATTTTAAAACATTTGGAGTTCATTTAATGTCTCAAATTGATTTTTCAAGTTAATTAACATTTTTAGCAATTAAATGATTTTTAATAATTAAAATATAACTAAAAAATTTATAAAAGTTTGGTTTTTAGAGTTCTCTGTGATCAAAGGAATTTTATAAAAATAAATTTGAAGTAAAAAATAAAAACTTCATTTTTAGCCTATTTTAAATACTTAAAGTAATTAAAAATCCATAAAATTAATAAAATTCATGGAAATATTCTAAATTTGTTCCTAAGAACTTAGGAATAATTGTGATATTTTTCTTGATTTTCTAAATAAAGATATTGAATTTTGAAGCTTAAAATAATTTTTAAGGGCTAAAAATGGTTTTTTTACTAAAATAATTCCAATAATTCAAAGAAAAATAAAAAAAACATGTGAAATAATTAATAGACTTTTACTAAAATAATTCCAATAATTTAAAGAAAAATAAAAAACATGTGAAATTTATTTCTCTATATCCCTTGACATCACAGAGATTTAATAAAAATATAAAACTTAATTTTCCACGTTTAAAATATTTGATAGTTAATAAACACCTTATAACTTAAAATAATTCTTGAAATTCAAATAAAATTCAAAAAATCATGAAATTTGGTCCAAAGGCCTCTCTAGTCTAAGCCTACCTCTAGTAAAAATTTCAATAGATTAGGATTTACCTTGGTCAAGTTAGGAATTTTCTTTAAAAAATCTTACTTTTGCATTAAAAATAATTATATAGATAAATTAAATTTTGAAAAATAACATTTTCTCCTCTAATGTCTCAATTGATCCATGAGTGAGGTAGGATAAAAATTCTAAAGTCATTTGGATTAAATTTGATGAATTATGAAGTGATAGAGCCTTAGGGGTAAATGTGTAATTTTGGAAATTTAGCCTTAATTAACATTTAGGCTTAATTTTAGAAAAAGAAATGGGAAATTTGTGATTCTAATTAACATATTTGGATGTTTGAAACACAAGGGGTTAACTGGTAGAAACCAACCTCACTTGTCCTAATTGAAAATGATAAATTTGTGACTTCCTTAAATTGATACTACAAGCCCAAGTCAGAATTTGGCTAAGTCTCTTAAACTTGCCTCTTTAAGGGTATTCACCCACATAGTTCTTAAATGTTCTTAAATTGAATTACGAGTGAATTACGAGTGATAATTACCCTATTCTTAGGGATAATTGAGACATCAATGCTCACTGAGTACTAAGGGTATGTACATGATGGATTATTAAGCGACATAATAAGTTTAAAAAAACTCAGGAATTTCCACCAGGCAGCAAGAGAGTAGCACGGACCTGCTTCTTTCTCTAAATATGTTGGATACCTCAGAGATCTACTAAACTTAATATGTTTTGCTTGACAAAATCATCCTTAATTAAACTCCTAAGGACCCACCAAGATATGACCTAGGGTTAGGTAGGTCACCAAAACCTTACTTTCCCGCTTCATATAAAATGCCCTGACATGCATTTTGAGTTACAGGTGGTGGAACAAGAAGACTCACCAGGTACGCTTTTACAGTATTTAGTGTTGTCTTTCTTGTACTTTTATGCTATACTTTTATGCTTACATAAATTTGCATGCTAAACAACGATGTCACCCTGCATGAAAACTAAAATATCATGATAGCCATAAAACCAAAACCAAAATTAAAACAAAAATCAACCAAGATAAAATTCACCGCCACAACACTCAAAATATAAAACAACTCAAAATTTAATCAC
>NW_018164444.1:35729834-35743301 GCF_001263595.1 Phalaenopsis equestris | reverse complement strand
ACTTCGAGTTTGCTTGCTTATGCAACATAAATCCTCACCTTAACTTTAGGATTTTGTACAACTCTGCTATACAATATAAGCCCTAACTCGTCTTAGGATTCCGAGGTTGTCGTTTGTCACGACCTAAATCCTCACATCTTTCAGCCTATTTGTGTGACAGTTTCACACGAATGTAAGCGCGAACTAATAAAATTGGCAAGATGAAACACCTAAATATTTGTCCTCAAAATTGAAGCCAAACATTAGAATATCTTGGGAAGTTACCTAGGTTCTCCTCTGGATCCATGACATCCCCTAGTTCTTCCTCCTTTAGACTCTACAACAAAATGTTCCAAATTTGAACCAATCCCCTTTCACACCTCTACGTCCAATCTTATTGAAAAGACCTACCCTTTGAAACTCCTTGGAGATAATATTTCCTGATTTTTATCGAGAGTCTTCTTAGGTGACTTTGATCATTTAAGATGTAATTAACTATAAGGACTTTCCCTTATAGGAAACATATCTGAACCCAGCTTAATATAAACCCTATTTAATTCTTTATATTAAATAGGGGAACTTGTCGACAAATACAAAGATTTTGCAGACCAAACGGACGTCATATGTTCCTTAGTTTATTTGATCGATCCTCATCCTCATGTCTTGTGTTTATCCTTCAGGATAGATACAAGATTTGAGGTACAGCGCTCTTTCATTTACACTATGAAAAATATGGGGTCAGCTTGATTTCATATTTTTCTAAAACTAAATATATAGGTAAATTAAAACATCCTTCAGAAGTGGGCGACGAGATTTTGATTCCGGTGACCGACAGCTTCTTACGGGCAACTCCTTCAACCAAAAATAGCGCCAACGGTGCAACACCAGAGTAGAAGCAGGCATAAAAATAGGCAAAGGGATTTTGAGGTTTGTGTTGTGTAACACAAAAGGAACCACAACAATAGATCAAGAAACTCTAGGGCGGTGCAACACCAGTACAAAAAAGTGACATGGCGGTAGGACGAGGAACTCCAACACTAAATAAGGCACAACTGTAGGCCAGAGGAATTTAAGTGACGCTTCTCACTGACGACGAGAACTGCACCTTCTTCTCTTCTTTCTAGCTTTATTTATAGACTAAAAATCTTTTTTTGTGCCAAAATAATTTTAAAAATTTAAAAAAAGCGAAAAAAAATTGCTCCATTATAATCAACTGGTGCCTAAGCAGATGCATTTGTGCAAACAAAATGCTATAAAGCACCAACAGTAATCAATGTAAGTATACATGTCTCACAATTCACACAATGATGTAATTAACATGCCATGAAGTATTGAAATAACACACAAGTATATGTATTGATAAGTAATGTACAGATTTAAGCATGTCTAACAATCCCACGATGAACAAGTTAATTTTCCATAAAAGTTGAAGTTCTAGTTTACTGATGCATTGTTTACTTTGATATGTCAATGTTTTTTAAATTTTGAAGGTTTCTAATTCTTGATTTTGAGAAATGTAAAACTTATAATCTAGCTTTGATTTTAAACAAGTGATAGAAAGCCTATCTTGAATTAATCTCATGCAAATTAGAACTATCTATGAGTGAAATAGAACAAAAAGTTTTGACAACTAAAGAGAACAATAACACTTCTTAGCCTTTTCTAAGGTCATTAAAAGCATACGAGCTTCATATTATGGTTAAAGTTTATTTAACCATGCAAAAATCTCAGTGTTTACAACTTTTCATACATGATTAAACTACCCTAACAACAATATTCTTATTCTCCTAGGGTAGCGTAGGTTAATCTAATTGTTCCGCTACTCTATTCATGTTGTGCTAGATCACAACCTATTTTAACGCCCTAAGTGACCAGTTTAAAAGTAAATTACAAAAAAAAGATTAAACTATCAACTTATAATCAAATTAGCATTCAATCACATAATAAAGATTTATTCAATTTGCATTAAATCCAATTTAAGGAGAAAAAAATAAGACATGCTTACAAATGAACACAACAAACATTCCATTGTAAATTTAATATTAAAATAATCAGAACAATCTCACTGATATTCTCCATTGAAATTATACAAAGTTACAAGAAAATTTATGAGCTTCCACCAACATTGAGTACAAACAATTGTATGTACACAATCACTCTCTCTCGGGTGAATTCACACGCTCTCATACTCTTCTAAGATTCATGCTTTGAAGTGCATTGAAGGCTGTGATAGTTCTTCCACAACCCCCTCCAGTCTCTTTTGATTCTCCTCACTGTCACTTTAAGGGTAAAACTTAAAAAGAAAGAATGACGGAGCCCCTTCTGACTTCGAAAAAGACCTCCTTTGTAGCCACTAAATTTCCTCGGAGATGCCACTTAATCCATAATCACACCAAATCCCATCAAAGTTGGATTTCCTCTCTGAGGCATTGTTCACATTGTTTTGTGTATTACATATCAAGAAGTAGGCGTAAGATTCCCTAAAGTGGCATAATGGTTCTCTTCTCTTTACATGTGTCGTGTGTGTGATGCAACATGAATGATATAACCACACTAATAAGATTGCGCACCTGCGTCATAATGGTGTAGCCCAAGTGACAAAAGTAAACCAACATGGGTTGGCACTCTGGTTCCTCTAATGTGGAGTCAAGGTGTTATGCTCCTTGATTGAAGGTGTGATCAAATGGTGGAGAGGACTTAGTTGCCATATAGTAGCGCCAAGGTACTAAACTCACGACATTCGAAGAGTATGCCTACGTGAATTTAGAATGAAATTGGCATGTTTCTTTGTATCATTAATGCATCATCAATCTCTCATTAATACATGTAACCTGCAATTACAAATAAAAAAATGGGTAAAAACAATAATTGGGTACCAAAAATAATAATAGTAATAATATAAGAAAATATCAATAAATATGTCACACTCTTTAAACATAGCAAACTTCTTTAGACTTACACATTACTTGCTATGAAATAAATTCAAATCAAGTGTTATAATTTATTTAAGTTTACTACAAATTTGGGTCAATAATTTCAGCATTTTTTGAATAATTCAGTAAATATTTAGATCAAAGTGCTATGGTAGAATTCTCATAGTAACCCCTTAACATTCTAATTTAACTCACATTAATATTAGATCTATACAATTCGTCTTAAATTACTTATGTGAGGTATGAATTTCATGAAATTAATACTTTGCACATGATCTTTGGTTAGTAAATAATTAAATATGTATAATTTGCATCATGTAATCACATGTAAAATATTTAATATAACTAATGAAAAAAAGATAAAACATCTAACATCCAAATGTAAAGCCAAAAGTCATATATACAAGACATATAGATAAAAACTAGTTATAATATAATCCTTATAAAATGTGTAATTAAAAATTTATGCCACCCTAAAAAAAAATTAGATGCATGAATATAGAAAATTATGAGAAACTTAAAAAGATATGCATGTAAGTTAAAAAACTGCAAAAGGCTTGGCCATTTTTGAGTTGAAAGTCTACATAGAGAGAAAAACAACACATGAAATGCAACATAAGATTATTGTTTTCTTCCTTACCCTGCATGCTTTCCTTTGTGTGCTTTCATCCCCCATGTTAGTGTCTTAGCTTTTATTTTCCTTTTCTGGCTTGCTTATATTTGTTGTTGTCTTACAGATTATTTGCAGCATCACCACTCCACTACTGATTGGATCTTGCTAGAGTTTTGAATTCCCTTAAAAACTGTCGTATCTATCAATGTGTGAATGAATGGATGTGAACATTGGTATCAATTATAGGATGAAAGAATGAATACCAACTTTTGATTATAAAAATCAAATGATCATTGTACACCCGATAAGAATCTCAAAGTAGTTAATGAGCCAGATTAAATTCTTACATATGACAGACCTATATTGTATAGGTCATAATTTTGTTCAAAATTTGATGTCAAACAATCAATTTAAATTTATTAACTTGGCTAATAGTATAAACAATAAGATATCAATATGTTTTTAGGGAGTGAAGTTATTACATGCAATAATAATTTTTTGATTCATTAAGAATCTTATGAATGGCTACAAAAAATGAGTATTTTTTTTAAATTATATGATAATAGAGTTTTGTGACTTCTATCATGTACTCTTTATTTAAGTACCCACATAACCCTTTTTGGAGCCAAAGATGACTTCCAAGTCCAACAAAAATCTAGCATACTTATCAATAATCAAATATTTGTTCTTACAAAAAAGTAAAATTGAAGCAATAACATCCATGCAACAAGTCAAAAAATTGATATTAAGTGGTGCGTAGTTCTCAAATTATGATTTTAGAGTCATTATAGAAGAATGGTAAATCAAAGCATAAATTTGGCATCTGAGAAATTAAATTTAGAGACTTTAATAATAAATTTTGTGATATTTTTTAAACTAATTATCACTACACACACACACACACACACACACACACACGGAGAGAGAGAGATGGTTCGTTTCTCTTATATCATTGCCATTTTGATGATTTAGCATGTTAGGGTGGTGGATCATGTTGCTATTGAATTCAAAATGCTCTCTAACCAAATGTGTCCAACTATGCAAAGAATTCCTCACAAACTAATGACTTGATTGAAGAATTGGGACAATAATTGGTTGAACTTTAGTGATTTTAATCTTATTTATAATCAAAATTCCCTGTAAATCTAATGACACTAACACAATCGATAAATGTATCCAAACCCACTCCAAAAATTTTCTTAATTTATTATAGTTTGTTTTTCAAATGATAGTTTGACACCAACCCAAGTATTGAATCTGTACTTTAACCTCCACCCCATTTTTAACAAGGAGCACTCTTAATGCTTCCCCATCTTTATTCTTGAAGAGCCTTAATAATTAAAATGACTTTCTTTTCTCAAAAGGCTATAAAGCAATATGTTTATCATGGAGAATCTCAGCATTGGTGTTGTTATAATTTTTGTCACCCACTATTTTTCTCTTTATGAGTAACACTTTTTATGCATGGATCCATTTTCAAAACTCCCATAGTTGACATCACCATGTAATTCAAGTCCCTAAAATCTTATTCCTTCTAAGTTAATTATGGTATCCTTTTTATCAATCATCTTTAGTGGCTATCCAATTTTATCCTTATCTCCTCTTGATTCTACTTTAGTGGTCCTTCTATTTGTCAATCTTCTTATTTTGTCAATATCTCTATTGTTAGATTGGAGCCATCCTAATGTTTGTTCTTATGGTGTCTTATGTTTTGTTAATACACATTATATAGTTGTAGCTTATTAGCAATTCCACTTTAAAAATTCACCAGATGTATGTACTTATCCTCATTGGGGACCTAATGTTATCCCAAGTTGGTTCCACTCCACATCTTCAAATTTTACTCTTTTATTTTATAAAAATTTTTAATATTTTGGTAAACTTACATACAAAACACACAATTATTTTATATTTACATATCAAACACCAAAAATTTGATAGTAATATAAAAGTTTAGGAGATATATATATGTAAATACATAAGAATTGTGTGGTATACATATAAATGCCTCTATTCATTTTTATCAGGCAATTGGTTACTTTCTTTCTCACAACCTGATGTTGATAACAAACACTCTCTAGTCATTCTGACAAAGCATTCAATATGTCCACTAGTGAAATGAAAAAGAAAATAGAAGCCATTTTTAATTTCTCTTATTATTAAACTCTTGAGTGAATGATCTTTATTATAGTAAATAAATAATTCGTTAAAGGATAGTTAATCTATGTGGTGTATTTTTTACAGCGAGTAATGGAAGTGAAGTTGTGTTGAGTGAGTTGAGGTGAATGATTTCTTTTATGGGATCATGAGAGGAAGGAGCTTGAATTATTGTAAATTTCAGTGGCATAAAGAGTGAATATGAGTGGTGTATCTTTGTACTATTCTCCATTCATAGTAAAAATTTTTGGCGTAGGGAGGCTCCTTCTTTTTTTTTCTCATTCTTAGGTCATTCCTTGTTAAATGTGCACTTTTGTTTGAATTTTGTTGTGGATCTCTTCAATAAGTGTGTTTGCATGGGTGATTCATGGAAGGTGGTCAGGGAGAATTGTGATGGCTCAGGGTAATATTGAAGACACACTTTACCTAATCAATGAGATGGTAGAATCCATTAATATAAATGGAACCAAGGTTGATGAAGGTCCATGACACCACAAACTTTGCCATATGAGGGAGAAAAATATAAAATTCCTACTTTCAAATAACAAGCTTCAAGGATTGAAAGTTGTCGATTTATATTTTTGTGAAGATTGCATATATGAAAAACAATCAAAATTTTCTTTCTAAAAAATGATTGGTAAGGAAAAAAAGCTAGAGTTAGTGCAAATTGATGTATGGGGCCCTACTCTAGTTCAATGTAATGAGGGTTCCCACTATTTTGTCACTTTCATAGATGATCACAATAGAAAGGTATGTGTTTACTTCTTAAAGTATAAATTTGATGTATTTAAGATGTTTAAGAAGGAAAAGACTATGGTATAAAATGGCATGATTAAAAATGAATTGATTTAGATCAGATATGGGGGCGAGTATTGTGATACGATGTTCAAAAATTACTATGTTTTAGAAGGAATGATGCATGAGTTCACTATCCAAAAGAAACCACAATAGAATAGTGTGACTGAGCATATGAATATAACCATCATGGTGTGTGCCAAAAGTATAAGGTTTCATGCAGGTTTGCCAAAGTAATTATGGGCAGAACAGTGAACAATATTAGTCTATCTGATCAATCGTGGCCCATCACTCATTTGAAGAAAGCCTTACTTGAGAAGCTTGGAGTGAAAAAGTGACAAATTTATCTCATATGAAGGTATTGAGTTGTTCTACATATGTTCTTACTAATGCAAGGTCCAAGAGCAAACTTGATTCAAAATCTACTAAGTGCGCTTTTATTAAGTATGTGGGACTATCAGAATCAAAAGATCTTCAGGAACAAAGATATTACTTTCAATGAAATTAAGATGTATAAGGAAAGAGTTAAACTTATGCTCGCCAATTAGTTACTTCTAAAGAGTCCAATTATATTGAGATAAAAAACACTGGTGATTAGGAGGATAGAGAAAGAAGAATTTCTTAATCAGACGAAGTACAAGAAGTTCATTAATCGCATGCTACTAAGGTTTGAAGTTCCAACAGAGTGACATGACTACTATAGTGGTATTATTTTTCTTTATACTATTTGTTGCTAATAGATAGTGATAAACTAGTGTGTTATGAAGAGGATACCCATGTCAAAGATTCTAAGAATTGGGAGCTTGCCATGGATGATGAGATGCGATCACTAAGGTCAAATCAGACATGAAATTTGATGGTATTATCGTATGATAAAAGAGCATTACACAATAAGTGAGTCTATAGGCTAAAAGTGGAGTTAGATGGTAGCAAATTCTACTAAGAAAGACTTAGGTTCCGTTTGGACGGGCGGCGGCAAGAAAAAAAATGCGAAAAGAAAAAAAAATGAGGCGCGGTGTCGCTTCACATTTTTTTTTCTTTTCACGTTTGTTTCGGGGGGCCTGCTGCCACTTCCCGTGGTACTGATCAAAAGTCAAGCAGCCAGGTTAGAGGCGTGGCCCAGCCTTTCGAACACATTTTTTACCCCCTTGCCCCTTTGCCCTAGGACTCAAGATTTCAGAGAAGCCACAATCTTCGTCCCTTCCCCTTCTCTTCTCCGGTTGATGACTGTTCCTGTGTGTCTTCCTTTCTCTTCTTCTCATATTCTCTTCTTGTTCTCATGATCTACTCACAGCAAGGGTAAGAAACATATTTCTCATCTTCGTTCCTGTTCTCGTAAGGGTTGCTTAGATCTGAAATTTTGTTTTATTGCAAAGGTTAGATCTATTGTTGGGTTAATTTGGAGTGCCTTATGGGTTTATGTTGGCTGTTCGATCAAGAAAAAGATAACCTCGTGGCCCTATTTTAGCTATCCTATTAGATTTTGGGTTATGCTGGAAGTTAGATTTGTGGTTTCTCTATGCTTCCAGTAAGATTTTCTTTTATTTTTGGCTGCTCTGTGAAGCTGCCCTTCGGGTTTTTCATTTTTGCCCGTACATGGATCTAGAATTTACTTTTGTGTATGTGGTACATATGGATATGGAATTTTCTTTGATTCATTTGGTATTCCAAAAAAAAACTTCTTAATGTTTATATTGGAAGGGTTTAGGGTTCAATGCCATGTTGCATCTTTGTGATTAATGTGATAGTTCAAGAATTAGCATAATGGTGATTGCTAATGGAGGAATTAGAAAATGGATGTATTTTTGTTTATCACTACTTGTTTTATTATATGTTATTGTTAGGTGGTTTATTTTGTTGGCTAAAAATGGTGGATTGCTAATGATAGTTTATTTTCATTTATGACTACTTGTTTCATTATCATAGGGATTGCTAATGGAGGAATTGGCAAATTTGGATTGAATTGTTTCCATATAGAAGTACATATCCAAGAGGGGAATATTTCTTATTAGCTCCCAATTTTTTTTAGAAGTACATATTCAAGTGGGGAATATTTCTCCCAAGCTATTTACTTCAAAAAATATCCTAGAGATTCAATATTTTGAAAGAGAAGTTGATGGTATGTTGGGATCAATGTGTTGATCCGCTTTAGCCTTTCATGGAGTTGCATGGAAATCATTACTTTAGTTGGGGCAAAGGGAAGAAAAATAAGGCTAAAATTTGATTGTATGGTATGTAGTCAAATTGGATGGTATGTGTGAAAGTTCCAAAACATTTACTTTTAAGCTCTTCCATTTTTTATTATGTGAAGGGATGAAATGTTGGTTGTAAGCTATGTTTGTTAAATTTTATTTCTAATAAAGAGCTTTGATTCTTTTCCCGTGGATGTAGGTCAGTTCGACCAAACCATGTTAATTGTTGTGTCCTTCTTCTGGGTACTTAACTTGCTTATTTTTTTGTTGTTATTAAATATTATTTATTATTCATGTTTTTTTCATTAAATTGGATAGCAAGTTTCTAAATAGTGTCACTACTCTTTTCCAATGTTCATCTTTATCGTAGTAGTAAGTGGCTAATAAAAGTAAAGAGCTTGGGACACCTGTGCTGTGAGAAAAAGACACAAAAATTATAATTTGCAACCTTTGCCTAAAAGAAATTGAAATGGGCAATAAACCTACTACCTTCTTTAATAAGGAGGGGTAGCAAAATATTATAAAAAATTTCAAAGAACGTACTGACAGAGAGTACGACAGGCTGCAGCTAAAAAACAAATGGGATCAACTGAAAAAGGATTAGAAAATTTGGAAAGATTTGGAAAGAGGATCCACGGGCTTGGGTTGGGATCCGGTCAAGCGAACAATTGACGCTTCAGAGGAGTGGTGGACAGAAAGACTTGCGGTAAGGAGTTTTTCATTCCCTATAATTTATGTCATATAATTCATTTTAGTAATATGGTTTACATGCTTTTCTTCAGGTGGTTCCTGAAGCGAAGAAATTCAAAATCGCTGGTTTAGAATCGGAGTTTGAGGAGAAATTGGATCGAATGTTTAGTGGGGTAGTCACAATAGGAAATCATGCTTGCACCCCAAGCGAGACAGGATTTGGTTGCACCCCTAAAAATGTCTTTGTTAGCTTATCTGTTGATTCACACGATTTCCAAAGCCAGGATATTCATGAAATCCAGTCCACGAATCATTCGAAACATGCTCGTGTGATGAGTAAAGAAAAGGGTGGAGCATCTTCTGTGAGGAACCGGATTTCATATTTAATGGACTCTTCCAATGACGCCCCTCATAAAATTCAGAAACTTTCTATTAACGATGTTCTGAAAATCTTAAAAGATGATATTGAGATTGCAGAGGATGTAGATCTACTCTACTTTGTTGTGGAGTTGCTTTAGGATTCTGTACAAAGAGATTTCTTCAATGCAATTGCAAAAGAACGAAGGGTGGCATATCTACGTCATTTCTTTGCCCATAGGGAGAACTGATGACACATATGCTTAGTTTGTTATTTAGAGACAATTTGTTGTCATTGTAGTTTGTTTTAGAACTCCTAATTTGCTCCTAGACAATCTTATTTCAATTGTTGCTGTGTGAGGCATTTGAATTTCCCTGGAGACATTTTATTTAGCTTCTTTTAAGCCCTGAGATTTTATTGCATTACATTTGTGGGCATATTCTATTTTTTTAGTGCTACTTCATACATATATATAATGCTTGTGTTGTCATTTGGTATGGATTTTAATAAGTGATAATCCCACATTTGGGGTTACATGTACAGTTAACAACGTCATGGACCCTGAACAAGAATGACATCAAAGGAGAACTGCAGTAATTAACATGGTCATGGAATATTATAGCACATACATTGCACGCTCTCCATGTTACATATCATCTCATATCGGGGACAAATGGGTAGGAGAAAGGCTAACAGGGCATCCAAGAAGATTCAGTAACATGTTTCGCATGATGCAGGAAGTCTTTAGAGATCTACTAGTAGAACTGAGTCGATCTCATGACCTATGTGGATCATTGAGGACGGCTGACCGTGAGGTCTTGGCATTGACTCTGTACATATTATCACAAAATGAGTCAATTCATGCTGCGATGGAACGCTTCCAGCACTCATGGGAAACAATAAGCAAATACTTCTCAGTGGGTTCGACTGCTCTCGTTAGCCTGTCCAAGAATGTCATAAAGCCAACCGTTCTAACATTTTCACAAACTCCGTTGGAGATTCGGCACGATGCACGATACATGCCTTACTTTAAAGTTATTCCTCAACCTTCAATTTTTTGGAGTTGCAATATCATTTGCTTACATGATTAAGACAAACTATTTGTTAGGATTGCATTGGTGCAATAGATGGTACCCACGTTAATGCACGAGTTCCAAATAATGAGAAGATTGCATTTATTGGTCGCACTGAATGTCATGAACGTCTGTGAATTCAACATGTGTTTTATGTTCGTCGTGCCTGGCTGGGAGGGTAGCGCGCATGATAGCAGAATTTTTAAGAGTGCTACAAAGAATCCTCACTTCAACTTCCCTCACCCTCCGCCCGGTATGTTGCTTACCGACATCCATTTAATTTTCACTTTATATGTTAAAATCAAGCTGGAACACTCTACATGAAAGTATTATTTGGTGGATGTCGGTTATCCATTACAGTGATGGTACATTAAACCCTTCGCTGACACCAGATACTCTATACCTGACTTCCAAAGAGCAAGCAATGTTATGCGAAATAGGCAGGAGATGTTCAACAAAAGACATTCATCATTGAGAGGGGTCGTCGAGAGGACATTTGGTGTTTGGAAGAAAAAAAAGGGTGATATTGCGCAATGTCATCTTACCCCTTTCCCATAAAAGTACAAATTATTATAGCAACTTCATTAGGCGACACCCATCTCAATTTAATGTTGACTTCCACAATGCTGAAGAGAATGAACAGGAAGTCCCTGCTGAAGCTTTTGAATACCACATCAGTCATTCTCTCCCACGAGGGGAGAACAACCATTCCACCATTTGCACGAAGGAGGGGGAAGGTGCAAATGAAATGGCGGTCATTCAAGAACAATATACAAATGAATTGGTTGGAGGGTGAATATTGTCCGTATAATTAGTATTATATAACAAAATGTTGCACTTCATGTTATCACATTTTTGTAATGTTTCTGTTAATAAAACGAAGAGAATTCAAACTTAAAATATAAATTTGTTTTGAAGGAGAGCTTCACATTTTCTTGGCAATGTTCTATATGTATATGCCACATATTTTAAATATTCATATATAGGTAATTTGTAATTGCTATGTATTGACAAATTTAAATATTCATATATTCAAATTTTGATGGAAATATTCATATTTATATGTTATATATGTATCTGGAACTTGAAACTTGCATTTTGCATTGGTCTGTACACGACAGTGGGTAATCAGAATTTTATATATTCAAGAATGGTGGTTGCTGAAAGGAAAGGTTCAAATTCATCCAATGGTTATAATCTTATTGCATTGGTATGTACACTGCAGTGGGTAATCAGAAGTTTATACATTCATGAATTGTGGCTGCAGCCATGCTTTTTGAAAGGAAAGGTTCAAATTTATCCCATGGTTGTAATTTTATTGCATTGGTATGTACACTGCAGCCATGCTTTTTATATAACTTTATTAGCTGGTACTTCTTATATAGCTGTAAATCTTCTAACTTGATTGGATGGTACTTGTTATACTTCTTATATAGCTTCAGAAGAAGCTTCTTATACTTCTTATACTTCTTATACCTATTATACTTCTTATACTTCTTATACTTCTTATATAGCTGCAGAAGATGGAAGTGTATGCTTGCAAATCTTATAACTTCATTGGATGGTACTTCTTATACTTCTTATATAGCTTCAGAAGAGGCTTCTTATACTTCTTATACTTCTTATATTTCTTATATAGCCGCAGAAGATGGATGTCATGCTTTCCAGCTTAAAATTATTGATACTTATATATTTGTAATTTGTAAAGTTCAGGTTTTAGATATACTAGTACAAATGAACTGAGTGGTATGGTTGCAAATCTTTCTAAAGCATAATGAATAAGAAGAAATTGCCATAATCTTCGTATGTGTTTACATTTCTAACATCGGTGGCCTCCAAACTTTGCAAATCTGGGCGTATAAGTTGCCACAATATTCTTATTGCTTTAGTTTGATGGAGCAGTTTCAGCTTTGGATGAACTTTGACAAGTTAGGTGACCAAAGGAAAATATGTTGAGATTTTCATACCTATTTTACACTATTTTTGATGATATTGCACTTTAAAGAAAGGTATTTTTGATGTTTTAATGCAAGTATGATGAATTATCATCATTGGAGCAAAAAGATGCAAGAAAGAGTGAATTTGGAGCAAAAAGGACCAAAATATGAAGAATAGAACTAGGGTGCCGACGGCGAGCCCAACGGCGCCGACGACAAGATTTTCCCGAGACTCCAGATAAATATTTTAGAAGGACCACCGACGGCGCCCTCGTGCTAGATCGGCGGTTAATTCAAAAGGTGCATTGAATGTGGACGATTTTTTAAGGGATACTTAGGCAACTCTTAGGAAAACTCTACTACAACTTTAAAAGAAGATTTTGGCCAAAAATTGAGAGGGGGTGGCTGGAGTTGCAAGTGTGGCCGGAGTTGCAAGTGTTGGGAGAGTGTGGAGAGTGTAGAGAGTTTAATTTAGGGTTAGATTATGAGGAATTCTTCAAGAGATTGTTAGAGTGGAGGGAAAGTAAGAGATTTCTTTCTCCTTGCCGCTTCAAAGAAGAATTTTGTGTGTTGTAAAGAAAGGAAGAGATTTAGAGGAACTTTGAGGAGTTTGCTTGGGGAGAAATTAGAGATAAGTGTTATTTACTTATTGTAGTTTGTATGACTTTGCTTTTATATATAAATTCTGAGTTTTGTTGTGTCTTCCCCATGAGTTCTGAGTAGTTTTCTCTGTCTTTCTC
>NW_018164444.1:35727190-35728603 GCF_001263595.1 Phalaenopsis equestris | reverse complement strand
CAGTCTCGTAGCTTTGGGAGGCAGTTCTACGGTTGTGCCAAGGGTGTTTCAGCTCGTTGTGGGTTCTTCCGGTGGGCTGACAGTCCCTCATATGACACGGCCAGCAGTCATGGGAATCCGGTGTTTTCTGACTTTGACAGAGCAGATGAGGACAGACGTAGCCAGAGTCTGAAATTAAACATTTTAATATTTCTGATTCTAGTTGTACTCGTATTTGTACTTTTTTTAGTTATCTTGGTACTCATGAGGGTGTGAGTAATGTATGACATCTTCTACTTATGATCTGTGATGATTTCATGTTTCTGCATATGATCCAGTACTATCAGTAAGCTATTCTGAATAAGCTGCCCCAAACAGTTCTATTACAAAGGGGCATGAATGTCATTTAATCATCAATAAGCCATCTTGAATAAGCTGCCCCAAACAACAAGACAGATTATTCTGATAATCTGCAGATTATCAGATTATCAGAATAATCTGCTTATCAGCAGATTATTAATAATCAACAGCTGCGCCAAACAGACCCTTAGTATAAATTCTAAGATCAACAAAAGACTGGGTGATTGATCAGGATTACAAAATTGAAATTTTAATCTTGGAGGAATCCATATTCATTGGGCTAACAACATTAAACCAAGCGCTTCTTGCAAGGCAACCCAAGGTACATATGTGTTAGTTTGTTCTTGAGTTGTGATTGTTTGTAGTGTATTATGTTTGTAGTTTGTGTGGATTGGATTGTCTGATGTTGATTGTGGATGTTAGGATTGTTTGTTGATTGCTTGATTATAGGTTTGTAGAATTAGATTTGATGTTTCTCTTTGTTCAGCTTTCATTACTGTCATTGAGATGCTGATGTATTTCCTTCAACTGATTGTAAAGAAGTTGCCTATGGAAGAGCTGATATTAAACATGGGTCAACAATTACAGAATCAAGGAAATCAATTACAAATTCAAGGAAATCAATTACAAAATCAAGGAACTGCTATTAAGAATATTGAAAATCAATTGGTACATATCGCTACTATGCTTAGTAACGAAACATTAGGAACTTTTCCTAGAACTGTGGAACCAAATCCTAAAGATCAAGGAAAAGAACAAATCAAAGTGATACAATTACATAGTGTAAAAGAATTGGAAACAAGAGTACAGAAAGAAACAAAAATCGAAAAAGAGAAAATGGATACAGAAAAAGAAAAGAATCATGAATACCTGGATTTAGAATATCCACTTACACTAATGAAAATTACTGTGGAGAAACCTCCACCAGAATAGATAAAAGCGATACATTTACGAAGTGGAAAAGAATTGGAAACAAGAGTGCAAAAAGAAAAGGAAACTGAAAAAGAGAAGTGGATACAGAAAAGAATCATGAATACCTGGATTTAGAATATCCACTTACACTAATGAAAATTA
>NW_018164444.1:35725726-35727090 GCF_001263595.1 Phalaenopsis equestris | reverse complement strand
GCCATATTTGATGAGTTCTATGTTGCTCGTGATCTGTTGTTGATGAGTCACCTGCAAGACGGAATTCAACTTATGGACATATCTTCTCAGATTTTATTCAACAGGGCAATGGCGCAACTCGGTCTTTGTGCTTTCCGTGTAGGCTTAATTTCTGAAGCTCATGGATGCCTCTCTGAATTATACACTGGGGGTAGGGTGAAAGAGTTACTTGCTCAAGGATTTTCACAAAGCCGCTACCATGAGAAAACTCCTGAGCAGGTATACATTTATAATTTTGTTGTCTTAATCTTTAAAATTTACTGCTTTCATGGATTTCAATCTAAACACCTTATCTAGTTTTGACCTCATCAAACTCTCTTATATTTCAATATTTTTTTGGTTTGAAGCAGATGAATGCACGTGTGATTATCAATGTTTATGCTTGCGTAGTGTTTTGGTTGCTTAAATATATCTTATATGTTTCCACTTTCTTGTTGCATGGATATGAAATTAATGTTTAAAATTCTTGTGGTTATGCTAGTTCCTATAGATAGTAAGGTGGTCTAAATTAGTGTTTTGTAAATACAAAGTGATATGACTTAGTAAACTGAATGGAGGGATGTGTTTATTTTATACTAATTCTTGGCGTTAAATTACAAAATCATTGTAGCATGTCCTTTTACTTCTTGATGGCTTTTGTTAATGTACTATTGGATCAAGATTCATCAAGGCCCAAACTGTCCTCGAGAGTTGATATGCTTGAGCTTTGAACCAATTAGTGATATTTGATTGTATATTTTGAATTCCAAACGATTAAATATGCATGAATCCGCCTTGGTCCGCAGTCACGAGCGTTGTATTTTTTTGTTGTTTAATTTATCTTGTGGTTACCTTTATCTGTTTTTATGCTAATTATTAGTAGTTTAAATTTAATTTTTGTATAGGATCACTTTATCTTTTTTACATATGTTTAGGATTAATATTTCTAGAAGTACTGTCTAGAGTCTTGTAATTAATGTACTTGGTCATGAAAGAAAGACAAAATACATTCTTTTCGCATCATGTATATGGATCAAATTGACCCTTTTGCTTTTAGTTGTGAGGCTTTCTTGATCTTTTTCTTTACTTCATATCTCTCTAATTTGGGGCCTTTCATTTATCACTTTTTTAAATCTTTTCTTTTTACAATATTGATCCTTTCCCCATACTTATTTTCCTTCATGGATAAAATTAATTAAAAAATTGCTACTATCCATTATTGTTTCCTTGTTGTTTGGTATCCGAGCCTATTCCTTCTCTCCCTCAAATGGAAATTAGTTTATCTTTATTTTTCTCCCCCGATTTCATTGCAATTCAACCTCTGCGTTATCAAAATATCTTCATTT
>NW_018164444.1:35694442-35725626 GCF_001263595.1 Phalaenopsis equestris | reverse complement strand
ACTTTGACAAGTGTGTGTGTGTGAGGAGAAAATATTGTGTCTAGAGTTTGGACGCAAGCTGCGTCCAGACAACGGACTCGGTGCACGGAGAGATTGTTTTTTTCCTCCACTTACTCCCTGCATCGCGTCCATACTCCGCACACATATTTTCTCATGAGAGAGGGAAAAAGAGAGAGGGAGATAGATAGAGAGAGAGAGAGAGAGAGATGAGAGCTATCGAGAGAAAAGCTCTAGGGTTTTATTGCTCAGAGGAAGCTTGTAGAGTGTAGCCTGGCTCAATATCCCTGATTGTGTAACATGAATCTCATCCTTGATCCTATATTTATAGATTTATGTTGATATTGATTATATTACATAATTGGCTACAAAGAAAACATAATAATATGTAATAATATAGCGCACTCTATAGCTTTTTAGGACGGAGAGCCCTCAAATATAAAAGTTATTGACGAAAATACACAAGTTGTCGTGCTTGGCCTACTGCATGAATGAGTTGTTTTGATCGAGTTGTGAGTTGGCTAATGTTGTAATCGAGTTGCATAAATGACTAGAGCTCTATAGGTGAGTTGTTGAGTTGATTTGTTAATCCACTCAATCGATTGAATTAGGGCATGACTCAAATATGTGGTTACAAAATCATATATGAATATGAACTTAAGTTGAGGTATATAGTATTTAGTTCATCGATTTTTTAATTATCTATTTATAAGTTTATTGCAAGAAAAAAAAACAAGAGAATTAAATATAAAAATAAAAAACTATCAATAATTGATGTGATGTGTCTTTATTCATATTTGTGATATTGCTTATATAAATAGAAGTTAGAGGTTATGAAGAAAACTTTTGTTTCCCTCTTAGGTCATGGTCTTCAGATTTTGGCCATTGAAAAGTAATGGAAGTGTAAAAGGACAAAATTAGTATAACAAGGAAAAGTCTACTTTTTGAGACATTCAATAAGAAAGAGATGATGGTTTGACGGTGCCCCTTTTTAGTGGGCCTCGATTCGGTCTTTTTGTCATTTTTGTTTGTCTATTTGGAGTCGTCAGCTTATCTATCGTCGTGTAATCCCTTCTTCGAATGAACTCTCGTTCAGATCGTATGATCTGGAGGAGAGAGGAATCAAAAGACAAGGGTGTACAATGATGAAGACAAACGAGAAAAAGTATGTGGAAAACTTTCGTGTAGAGGACTTTTGCATCGTACGTCCAAAAGGAGATCAGATCAAAATATCTTGGTTGTGTGTCTGCGAAGAGGACCTTATGATAACACTCTACAACTAGAGATTCAGATTTTTTTATCTGATCTATCTATAAGGGCAAACCTTATAGTTAATTACATCTTAAGTAAACGAAACCACTTTAAAAAATTCTCAATTAAAGCTGCGATTTCATCCTCAAGAGCTTGAGCTGGTCATGTTCACAGAAGGGTTTAATATTCCATCCCAATGTTGTATTAAGACTCGACATGCGATCATACAGGTGCATAAAAGTGAGGATTTACGTCGTCTCTAAATGGATGACTATAGAGTCCTCGAGTGTTGTTCACCAAGGGAGGTGAAACTTCAGGAACCTATCCTATATAGACTTATAGCCCGCTTGGAAAGGGCTACCATCTAAACCACCTAATTGTATTCAAAACCATGCATGGTTTGTCCTAACGTTACTTAACAGGAGTTATAGGCCTTATTACCTACTCATCAGTCAAGCTGCATAGATAGGTATGATATCCATAATGTCTTAAGAATAATGTTAATATATTTTTGAAATTACAAATTTAAATGTTTTATGCCTCACCACACCAAATGTTGAGTTTTGGTTGGTGTTGAGTGCTTTGAAGCAAGTTGTGCAACTGGCTATGCAAGTACTTGATGATGAATGCACATAAAATCTGCTTGGAAGGCCAATCAGTACGCATGGGAAGAACTCACTCTATAAGGTAGTGCTTCTCATAGGTTCAACCACGCCTTTCCGTGCAATGAGTGAGGGCTTGAAGTCAAGGAATAAGAGTGACATGTCATGCATATGTATACATATTATATTATCGTTCATATTCCTAAATCAAAAAGGGTTTCTACTCAATTTTATTTTTATGTCAATTGACGTTGTTTAGATGCATGATATTGCTAGGGGTGTGAATATGATTTCTGTAGTTTTGGTTGCAAGTTTCATTTTGAAAATTTAAGTTGGAGTTGTTTAGGTTGGAGTAGAAAGTTTAGTCCTTAAATGAGTCTATCGGTAATCAAGGCAAAAAGTATAAATGTAGATATCAACATATAATTTGGGTTAGGCACATTGAATGAACACATACAAATTGACATTTGCAAGTGCCACCCCTAACTTATGTCAGACTTGTCAACCAACATCATTCGAACTACCTTTGATGACTTAGTTGAATTTCATCCTTCGCTCCGTGTTCCGTCCTCTTTTGGATAGTTCAGATGTTTATAGACGGTTGACTATAACATCTCCTAATTGTACAAAAGAAAAGAATACTCAAAGGAAAAGAATCTTGGTTACTACAACATATATGTCATCCCTACAAAATAAGGTTAGCAAACATTAGATAACATACAAAGTAAATCTAATGCGTCGTTAAAAATGTCATCCCTACAAAACAGAGTTAGCACACCCTAAAAACATGTAAAGTAAATCTAAGGCAACCTCCTCCTTTTTTCCTTCTGAGGCCTTGTAAAACAGAGTTAGCATAAACACTTTTAGTTGTTTATTATTTATTTATTTTAGTTAGGAAAATTCGTTCAAGATACACATGACTTTTCGTTATCCCGTGATTATTGGTTTCCCTGATCTACTCAGTTCAAAGAGGTGGTCAAGCCAGCTCCGACGGAAGATTATTTTCAGTGACCATGTATTGCAGCGTCCAAAAGATCTTCGTAGATCTGGGTGGTTGGGTTAAAGTTATGTTTAGTGATCTTTGTTTATTAATGTTTCATTTAAATTTTGATGTATTTATCAGATTTTAAGCGGTTGAAAAATATTAGGTTACTTAATACTTTTAGCCGATTAAGATTTTTCTTGTTATTTTCGTTTTGATGTTTGACTTTTTTGAATGACTTAGTCAAAATCTCATAGTTCCGTCACAAGTAACCAGCCATGGGTTGCCTCCTCCAAAATTCCTTCTCAAATTAAGTTGCATTTTGCGGTTTAAGTTTAAGTTTTAGTGATTTTTAGGATGAACTTAATGTCATGCCTTTTTTGTTTATTTTTGCATTTCAACCCATATTGTCTCTGGGATGTGATAAGTGTGCTTCTATTTTCTTATGAGAAGTCAAACATTCCTTGACTTAGGACACTTGAGTTTAAGTTGGTTTGGGTGCATCTGAGTTCGATTCAAGTTAATCTGAGTTAGATTGGGTTGATCTGAGGTTGTTAAAGTTGATGTGGATTAACCCGTGTTGGGTCGAGTTGGCTCAAGTTTAGTTTAAAGTTGGTTTAGGTTGACCCAGATTTGATTTAAGTTGGTTTGGGTTAATCCGAGTTAAGTCAGGTTGGCCTGAGATGATTAAAGTTGGTTTTAGGTTAACCCAAGTTAGGTCGGGTTAGCCCAAGATGGTTAATTTGTTTTTGGATTAACTACGTGACGGGTGACTCGTCGAGTTAGCATCAATAGATCCAGTACTATGTCAAATTAATGGAGGGGTTGTATGCATGGAAACAAACAATTTTTGCAGCATGGGTATGAGCGGAAAATAAAAGAGATGCTCGTATGGAGTGCTTTTTTATTTTTACTCTTTTACCTCCATTTGAATCTATCAGCATCACAAAATAGGCAAGCCATCTCGATTGTATTGGCCCTATAATATATAATGTGGTCATTAACATATCAATCGATCTTCTCATATTGTAACATTAACTTTGAAACTAACTTTGTAGTTATGTACAGGTCATCCGAAACTAAATTCATTACAATGTTCATCTCTTTCAATAATGTTGCTACTTAATAAAATACTTCTCTGGGCATGTTAAAATCAGATTTTATGCTCAACATTTGCAGTGCCACTAATAAATTTGTATGTGTAGTGCAGTTATCCCATATAGATTGTTGTGCAGTGTTCAGTAAGTCATAAAATGACAGTGATTCATTGTTGGTGTTTCACTTTTGTGTGGAACACTCTCAACAAAATGAGCTCTTTGAGCAGCATGACCATTTATTTGTATGTGTCAGCATCGTATTTTTCTGCTGGAGGGACATAACATTTTTTGGCATTTTGATCATACTAAACTTCTGGTTTTTGCACACTATGTGCAATCCAATACAAATAATTTAGTTTGAATCCCTTGTGGTAAAGACCCAATTTAACTTCTTCGGGTCTTAAATACGCTTGATTTTTTTGTTTTGCACAAAGACACCGGAACTTACCCTCTGAGCGACAAATTTGCAGTTGTGATGCAACCTGCATGAGTTCCTCAACACCATTTAAAAACTCATCCATGAGTCCTTTTTCATCCTAAATATAATCAATTATACATCCAAGCTTTTAAATTACGAATATTCATCTCAACATATATGTAGTTTTACAGATCAGTAAAACTATTGTCAAAAATAAAAATTAATCAATACTTGCAGTAAGGAATCATTGCTACTTGGTCAATCATATTTAAGAAATCTCTTTGAAGTGGATTATTCTTTAAACAATAGGATTGATGCATTCCTCCACTTCAAAAAACCAACTTGAATTCTACTAATAACAACTCATCTATATCACCATAACTTTGAACAAGATCCGATGGACTCCTCAAATTCAACCAACCAACTTGAATTATACCAATAATATCCACATCTATATCACCATCACTTCAAACATTTGACATGATCGATGCATTCCTCCAATTCAACAAACCAACTTCAATTCTACAAATAACATCCACATCTATATCACCGCCTTTTTAAGTAATAGACTCGATCGATGCATTCCTTCACTTCAACCAACCAACATGAATTATGGCAAAACATCCCCTTTTATATCAACATTAATTCGAACAAGACCCGATGCATATATTGCTTCACTTCAACAAACCAACCTGAATTCTACTAAATACCATGGTGAGCAACTTCACCCTTTGTATTATGCCCTTTTAAGTTTACGTCCGTGAAACGATGCGACATGAGACGTCGAACTATAATCTCGCACATACGGGTGCTGGGAGCCCATGACTGGCGCTCTCTGGATTTGGGGCCTAGGCACCCATGATTGGCACCTAGGCATTCATGAGTGGGGCCTGGCGCATGGCACCTAGGCGCCCATGAGTGGTACCTTGGAGCGTGGCTCTCTCGATTTGGGAGCCTGGGTGCCTATGATTGGTGCATGAGCGCCTTTTCAACTCTGGGCACATAAAATTTTCTATACATTGCATAAATAAACACAAATATCATGAAAACACATAAAAAATGACACAAATATTATAAAAATAATATACAAATATCATGCATATTTGATACATATTAGATGATTAAATGAAAGTATTATTTTATTTGCTATGATTTTTTAATGTCTATCTTTATTTTTTTTTTCAAATGGAAAAATAGTTTAATGGCTTTTAGTACAAATAATTTTTTTCAATAGCATGTAGGAGCATAACTTAGTACAACACACACTAAAGCTTATTGTAGGAGGTTAAATATAGCTCAGTAACTAATGGCTTCTGATGGATCCATTCCCATTGTCGGCTAAACACCACAAAAAAAGAGTTTTAGAGCATCTTTGTGTTTCTCTCCTTCATCTGAGAATCGAAAGTTCATATAATGACTTGAAAGTAATGGATGTTCTTCTTCAACAAAGCCCTTAAGGAGATGTAGCACATCATTAAGAAAACATGGAATTGCATTCAAAACTATAGAATAACGTTCTTCTGATCATTCATTTTCACACCATTTCATGATGCTTGAAAACTTCTATTCGTCAATGTTGGGGCTGTGAATTTAGCTCGTAGATCGTTAATCGTTCGAAAATCGATTTGAATTTTGGCTCCGATCGAGATCATATCGAAATAAATGAGATGAGCTATGACCTAAAACTTTGGATCTAAATTTTTTTGAGCCGATTTCGAGTCATACATGGATCGGCTCAAAGTATTTTTTTAATTTATAAAACTTATATATATGTGTGTGTGTGTGTGTATATGCGCGCGCGCGCGCGCGTGATGCTTATAAAACATATATATATATATATATGATGCTAACTAAATTTTTAGCCAATTTCGGGCTGAAACAGATCCAAATAGCTCAAATTGAGCAAGTTAGTTTCAATTTTGAGCTAGATTGAGTCAATTATGAGCCGAAACGGATCCAGAAAACTTAATTTTAGCTAGCTTGCTTCGATTTTGAGCTGGATCGAGCTCGATTCAATTTAACGTGCCATGAACCGCACTTAATCTATTCAAGCCGAATTTAAGCTGACCACAACTTAACTCGAAATCAAATCATTGATAACCCTTGTTAATGCCTAATTTAAAAATACAAAAACAAAATGTGTCACCTTCAAAGAATAAAATCTTCGATAAAATATGAAAAAAAAATATTAATCTTTACAAAATATCAATTATTGCATAACCATAAATGCTTCACAAGTAAGCGTCTGTATGGGGCAGCTGTAAATTATTAATAATCTGCTCATAAGCAGCTGATCCAGCTAATTTGTTGATCTGCAGCTGATCTAGATGAATGAACTATTGATTGTCCTCAAGCAAATCCATTTAATGTTTGGAAGCCTTTATTTGCCCTTCAATATTGTTGTGGCTAATGTTGCATATAGCAGGTAACTTTATGGTAAAGCATGACAACTTTTCATATCCAAATCGTAGTGATCCTTTTAGACCAAGATCTCTAGAATCATGTTATGGATCAATTGTAAGTGCTCTTCATATGAATTGTATAATTCCAAATCATGTTGATAATCATAAGAAAAGAGAGAATTGTAAGATATCTAATCCATAGAATTGCATTCAAACTAATAGTTTTGTTCTTTTATGATACAACAAGATGCATATCAATTACATAAAAAAGGACTACCACCTCAAGAACAAGATCTCTCGAGGCCAAATCATCTTGGAAAAGTCTTGGACATTATCAAGGGAGCTTAGTTCAGACATTTTGGAGCTCTTAAAGGGCGAGCCTTCCTTTTGGAACATGAAACCAAGATAAGGCACATTTGAGGAGAAAATTAGGAGCCATTTGAGATCATTGTTATTTTCTAATTTTAAATTTTTTTTATTATATTTTATTTTGTATATGTTTTTGTTTTGAAACATAACATGTTTGACATATTTGATTAAAATATAATTTTTTAAAAAATATTTAAAATACCTAAAAGATATTTAGATGTTTTAAAAAGATGTTAATTTATTTTTTGAAATAAGAAATTAAAGATAAGAAAATACATTGAGCAAACAATTTTTAAAAACAAAAATAAAATATAAAAAATATGCTATACAAAAACATATTTTTGTTTTTTTTTTTGTTTTTTTTTTGAAATTATTTTTATTTAGTTTATCTTTTTACAAAGTTTTTTTATTATTTTTGAAAATAAATTAGTTTTTTTTTTAGAACACTCAAAACAATCTTTAAATGGTTTGAGTGTTTTTAAAGGCAATCATATTTTAATCAAATTTGCCAGATATATTTTGCTGCAAATCAAAATATATACAAAACAAAAAAAGAATAAAAACAAAAATAAGAAACAAAGGTAAACCTGAATAATTCCTAAGGAATGGTATGGAATCACTTTTTTTAATTCCTATTTTTTTAATATTGTTTTGTTTATATTTTGAATTGAAAGAAAACTGGTTTGACATATTTGTGTGTTTTTTAAAGTAGGCTAATTTATTTTTAGAAAGAAAAATTAATTTTTTTTAAAAAAACAATAAAGAAGCATATTAAAAAAAAAGAAAATAGCAACAACAACAACAAGACTTTATCCCACTTAAGTGGGGTCGGCTACATGAATCTTTTTTCTCCATTGTGTCCTATTGAGTGTCGTATTTTCATTTCATTTTAATAGATTAAGATCATTTTTTATATCATTTGGTCATGTCTTTTTATATCTACCTTTGCCTTTTCACATAAGTCGAATCTAAAACATCTACTCTCGTAATTAGGTCATCAGATGGTCGGCATTTAATATCACCAAACCATCTCAGATGACTCTCTTTAATCTTCTCTGTCATTTGAGCTACACCAATGACCAACCCTATCATCAATATATTCATTTCACATTTTGTCTCTAAGTTTCAAGCCAATCACCCATCTACGCATTCTTATCTCAACAACACTTAACTTTATTTTTGCTTCTCTTTTAAAGGACAACAATATGCGTCGTGATACTTTTCTATCACACAATAGGCCTGATGCATTCCTCCACTTCAACCAACCAACTTGAATTCTACTAATAGTATCCCCGTATATATCACCATCACTTTAAACTATAGACCCGAGATATCTAAAACGATCACACCTTTTAATGATTTGATCACTCATAATTATAACTCTGCCACTAGAGCTACTACTACTTTAATTACATTCCATGAAAGCAATTTTAGATCTACTCAAAAGAAAGCCTTTAGACTCCAATGTAGACCTCCATAATTGAAGTTTTTCCTAAACTCCTTCTCTAGTCTTATCCACAAGAAGGATATCTTCAACAAAAAGCATACACTAAAGTACTTCCTCCTAAAAATGTCCAATAAGAGCATCCATAATTAAAGCAAGACGATCCCTGATATAATATAACTGAAATAAGAAAATACTTGGTCAATCCTCCTTTAGTTCGAACACAAGTAACAACTCTAGTATACACATCTTTAATGACTTGAATATAATTCAGATCAACACATTTCTTTTTTAGAACTCTCTAAAGGACATCTCTTAGAATCGTATTGTAAGCTTTTTCTAAATCAATAAAAATCGTATATAGATCCTTCTTATTCTCTCTTTATTTCTCCATCAAGCCTCTCAATAAATGCATAACTTCCATAGTAGACCTATCCAGCATAGATCTAAACAGATTATTAGAATTCTTTGTATCACGTCTTAACCTATCCTTAATAACCCTCTCCCATAATTTTAAAGTATGACACTTCAACTTAGCTCTTCTATAATTTGCACACTCTTTTGCATCCCCTTTATTCTTTAAAATGGGGGCCAAGATGCTCTTCCTCCACTCCTCAAACATCCTCTTTGGTTTTAAATTTTTTAAAGAGTTTAGTGAGTGAAGAAACTCTAAAATCTCTTAAATATTTCCACACTTAAATAGAGATATCATCAGGTCCTGATGATTTTCCACCCTTAATTTTCTTTAAAGCATCCACAACTCCTTTTTTACTGATGCGACGGTAAAAATAAAATATTTTAGTATTGCTAACAATATTAAGATCACTAAGATCGATCATATTTTAAGAAACGTCATTGAAAAGCTTATCAAAATAGGTCACTCGCCTAAGTTGAATGTTCTTCTCTAAAAAAAGCACCTTTTTTATTTTCATCTTCAATATATTTTACTTATATTAAATCTTTACTTATATTTTCTCTTTCTTTGACTATTTTATACATATACTTTTATCTTGTTTAGTTTCTAATCTATTATAAAAATTACTAAATCGAGAATTTTTAACATCACAATTTGTTCTCTTATGCTCCCTACGGGCCACCTTATACTTTTCCCAGCTCTCAAAGTTTTTATATTTAAACCAATTTTTATCATACAATTTCTTCTATTTTATCTTTTCTTGCATATTATTATCCTAACACCAACTATTTTTATTTATAAAAACTTTTAATTTTAATTCTACAAGTACATCATTTGCCAATTGTTTAATAATACTTGTTACTTTTTTCCCACATAGAATACGCTTCTTCATAAACATCCCAAATCTTGAAATTATAAAGTTTACTCATAAAAATAATTTTATGTGTTTTTTAGGTGCTCTCATCTAATTCGATGATAATGTTTTCTTGTATGTTTTATCTTACAACTCTTCATCTTAAAATTCAGAACTAATAATCGATATTGAGTACTTAAATTTTCATTTAGATTGACCTTACAATTTTTACACTCTCAACATTATCTTTTTCTCACAAAAAAATAATTAAGTTATGTTTTATTAAATCCATTCTTATAAGTAATAAGATGCTTATATCTTTTCTTAAATAAAGTATTAGCAACAACAAATTCATGCGCTAAAGCAAAATCTAAAATGGTTATATCTTTTTCATTAATTGCTCCAAAACCATAGCCACCATGAATATTTCTAAAATATTCCATCACTCCATCAAGATTTCCACTTAAATCCCCTCCAATAAATATTTTTTCTTTAAGAGGTATCGTTTGTATTAATTCTTTTCGCAAAATCTAGAATATTTCATGTGAACTTATATAAAAACCTACTTGAGGAGCATAAACACTTATAGCATTAAAAATCTTAATATCAATAACAATTTTGAGGATTATAACTATATCTTTAATTCTATTAATTTTTACTGCATTATCTTTCAAGCTCTTATTCATAATTACACCTACACAATTTCTAGTGTGATTCCAATATGAATACCAAATTTTAAAACCCAAGCTATCAATCTCCTTAACATTTTTTTTCCAATTCATTTAATTTTTTGAATGCATAAGACATTTATCTTCTTATGAACCATAATATCAACTAATTCTTTTAATTTGTCATTGAGAGTACATATATTACAAGATATTATCCTATTATTAGCTCATGGACTAACTCTTTACATACATTTGTTCATAATGTGAAAACTCATGGTTATTTGACACTACACCCGAGCGTCAGTGTAGCTGACATTGCACATTTTTTTTCTATATTAAAGACATGCATCACATCGTTTCCAGGGGACACTTTAAGATTTACTTGTAAAACAAAAAATAAAAATAAAATTGAACCCAGACAAATTCCCTCAGGAGCAATATGGGATCACTTTGGTTTTTATTTCTTAATTATTATTTATTTTTAAATTTTATTTATAATTTAATTAAAATTAATAATTATTATTATTTTATAAGGTATTTTTAAAAATAAATTTCATTAGTTTTTAAAAAAAATAAAAACTTACAAAATATATACTAAATAAATATATTTTTAAAATAAAATAAATTTTAAATAAATAAAATACACTAAATAAATAATTATTATTTATTTTTTTATAGAGATAAATAGCAGCCCGCTCAGATCCACCATTTGAAGCTCGAATTCACTCATGTTGATACTTCGCAATTACACGTGCTGATTCCATGAGAAAGACGCTCGCAATATAACGACACTATTTAGCAATAACTCCATTCCCATCCAAATATATCGACCGCAAACTAGAAGCCGCTGATGTATTGGAACATATTGGAAGCATAATTCAAGACATCTTTATTAAATCATTATTTAAAGTTAACATTATTTAATATTTTAATTATCGAACGTGTCATTTTACCAAAACATAGTAGGCTTGACATGTGATGGAAGATTCATAACAGTAGTAGAGTGATTATTTGTTGTCTTAGAGTTACACAAAACTCTGACAACATGCTTAGATAATAGAAGTAACATTTTGAGATACAAAATACAATAAGTTTTTACCTGAAAAACCCGAAAGAGTGAAAACAATGGAGTCTAGTCTTGTTGAACCGATCCTTTATGACTTCGTGATTACACATACAGGTTCTTGTCCCACATACGAGAAATGACTGCATAGTTCCTCAAAGTATAATATTCATTGCTCAACAACCGTGGTAATTGCAGCTAGGAGTAGTTACTGGAATATCAGTGCACCGTCTTTGAGGTGCGTCGTGCCACAACGTTTAGGACGATTTGCTACTTCGTAGGGTGGTTCTTCAATCTGCAACATGCGTTGAAATTTTGCAGCGCACTTCTTGATTCCACAAGAAGTATCATTGCAACGAGCAGGGGGTGGCCAACAAGTGGTGGTCGATGGTGTTCGGAGGCGGCAGAAGCGGGAAGCATTTGCGACGACTTTGGTCTGGAATGGAACTAAAATTCAGCTTTTTCGCAAAATAACTTTAGGTCTAGCTCTTCTTCTGATTCAAGGCTTAGGTACCATTCATAAAGTGCGTCGGGCTCTATTTATATAGCCTAGGAGAGGTCTCCCTGCAAGTTAAAAAGAAAGCTAGACTACTCCATCAGACGGCTTGAGATGTCTCCCTACAAATTAAAAAGAAAGCTAGACTACTCCATCAGACGGCTTTTGTTGGACATTTAAGTTCAATGATGAATTCAAAATTGAGTAATCTTCATATCGTTGGATTCATCTCATCGATACACTCGATTTGAGTGTAAGCTCACTAGATTTGGAATCTATGACATTACAATTAGCTACCAAAAGCTTCCAAAAGTATTTTAATGAATTGATCCGAGCTTAATGTGACTCGGATTGAACCAATTTGGTGTAATTATGTTTGACTCATCGAGTTGTTCAGTTTGAATATAAGTTTGTTGAAATCAGAGTTCTAAGTGATTTTTAATTAAATGTTGAATGTTTCTTACTAAAAAAAGCTTTGAGGTTCATGCTAATTCCCAAGATTCATGTAAAATGACAACTTTTGTAGATGATGTGCCAGCTGCTCCCAAATTTTTTTGGTGATTTCACTTGCTTGTCTGGAAATTAAGAAAATTTCTGGAAGTTTTGGGTAGATTTAAAATTTTTCATAGAAGGCGAAGATGCTAGCGGCCGACAACGACCGACATTGGCCAGGTGACAAATTTTGTTGGGCTGCGGTCGATGGCAGCCAGCGACCGCTGGCATAAAAGACGCACGATAGGGGCATGCGGTTTTTTGACAGTAGGATCGTGGGAGGAGCAGTGGTTTGTGGCTCAAGCATCGAGCCGACGATCGCGCTGGGGGCGAACATCGTCGCCCAATGTGAGCCTTGGTTGGGATCGAGGTGTTAGATCCGATGGGCCAAAGTGGGTCACATGGATGCATGTGAGTCTACTGGCAGAGCAGCCGATGGCAGTTGACAATATCTTGATATCCATGAGATGCAGATCAGACTACGTGGTCCGTTAGTGAAGAATGAATTTTGTGGCGTAGGAGGAGGCTGTGTCAACAATCTAATCCTCTATGCTTAACTCGATCCGGAAAGGCTTGAGAACAATCATATCACACATTTATACTGCCTGATTGCCCAAAATCGCACCGTTCATGTGGGGATTCATAGGCCAGACCAAAATTGGATGTTTTTTTTTTTTTTTTTGTTGATGATGCATTTAGAATAAAGTCAATTGGAGACTATAAAAAGAACCAAAAGGATGAGAGAGAACTTTTTGCACAACTATTGTGCTTTACACGGTCTATTTTCCACACCGCTCGTGTTTTCTGGAGGAGGTACCATTTCATTTTTCTAAGAGTATTTTGAACGCGGAGTGGCGCATGGTGCTGAGCACGGTGCAACAACCGGTCGTAAAGATAGATCCGACAACCATTCCCAACTATGACCACTCTTGACCGTTGCACAATAATTCCTTCGACATACAAATATTATACTTTGAATAACTGTGTAACATTTCCCCGCATTTGGGACAATGGTATGGACATGTAATCACCAGCTCATAGTGGATCACTTTAGCTAGGCTAGATCCCGTGATTTTTTTTTTCGAATTTTCCACATAAAAACTTATTGTTCATCAATATGTTAATTCTATCTTCTGAGTACGTGTTAGACTTTGTGTAATATTAAGAAGCTAAATAATCACTCACCACCTCAAATTCTCTGGCACACATCAATAGTTAATATTATAAAAATTATTATATTATATTATATTATTACTAGATATCATATTATAGGAAGATTTACATACATGTCTCTCAATATCTATGAACTTACATATTTAGCACCTACACATACCTTACATATGCATGAAACAGTAAAGAAGCAAGGAGTGGCATATTACACTTTCGATCGAAACCTAAAAGTAAGGGCATGTATTTGGTTGGTTTGAATGATTTGGATTAAAATTTACAAAATCAATTGACTTTTCACGTCTAAAATTTTATTCTAACTGAACAAACAGAACTTGCAATCAAGCAAATCCAAACAGCATTGCAGTTTGATTGTTTCAGTTTATTTTTCATTAAATCAAAATGTATTGATATGGATTATGCATATTGCTTACTTAATTATGCATATTGCATACTTAATTATGCATATACATACTTAATTATGCAGATTGCATACTTAATAATAATTAACCATAGTTAAACTTAGATAATTACTAAAATAATTAGTTTTAAAAGGTTTTTATCATAAAACATAGTTGAAGTTCTAAAATTATAGAAACATGGTTAAAATTAATCTTGAAATTATATAATTGAAAGTAGGGGTGTAAAAGAGCCGACCATGAGTGAGCCCAGGCTTAGCTTATGTTTGGCTCGTTCAAAAATACCATTGTTCATATTTTGAACAAAAAAAATTTGTTTGTGATCAGCTCATTTTCTTAACGAGCCGAACACGAGATGTTCACGAACTAAGAGTCAATTTAATAACCCTAGTCAGGCAGCCATATGATGTTAAAGATTGGGGGCGAGTTTTAAAGCTTATTATTTATATTAAAACAACATTTAAATATAATTTAATATATTTTATATAATTTTTTAATTAATAATTTTAATTGACGAGCAAAACGTGGATGAACAAATCATTGTTCGTGTTCGGCTTATTTATATATTGAGCGCAAAAAAATTATTCATATTCGGCTCGCTAACTCAGTGAACAAATCTAACACGAGCTACTTAAAGAGCTTAATATGAACTGTTCACGAACAACGAACTATTTTGACAGCCCTAATTGAAAGTTTGCAAGAGTTTTTCATGATAAAAGATAACAGTAAAATATACTAAAATTTAATTTCAAGATATTCAATGTTGCAACGAGTTTAGAAATAGATTAAAAACATGAAGATATTTTTGTAATAAGAAATAACATTGACAATTGATATATATGACTCTAAGTTGAATGAGTCTTGACAATATTTGTTGTCATGCATTGCAAATATGAGTTTAGAACATGCCGTCAATCTAAAAAGAATGAAACAAACTCTATGATTTCTAACTCTGGAGTTTAATGTGACATCATAAATGATAAGCTTAAAAAGTATTATCAATGTCCGACCTAATCCATAGAAGCAATTTAGAAAACATGAAATCCTTAATAAGGCATTGTGTCACGAGCAATATTTGTTAAACCTAGAAAAATAAATTGATAAATGATAGTTTTAATTTATTTTGTAAGTGTAACGTAAATTATAAAACTATACATAATACCTTTATTAAACTTGTTAACATCAAGAGTATCATCCTTGATATTGAACAAATTGTTTGTCCATTTTGCCAACTTTCAATACTCGGACTTTCAGAAATCTAGGAGACAAGTTTTCTAAATGCATCAAATAAACTACTCAGTATACTAAAAACTGACTCAGATGCAATAATTGATATGAAAGCTACTAAAACATGTTAGAGCCATTTCAGAGAGAACAGAAAATTTAGGTGCGTTCATGTTTCACCATATCAAAATATCAAGACTATCTTTCATGACTCTGTATGCATTAGCTAAGTTTTTATCCAAATTTGTTTATTTTCTAGATAATATGCTCAGTCCTTCAATTGAACATTATCTTAACTCTTGAGAAATTTTCTCACGTTTAAATTGTTATCTTTAGCTTCTAATCTTGAAATATGTCATAACATGTGGACCTTAGCAATTGCTCTAAGACTACACCATTAGACCCTTCATTCATAGCTATCACAAAGAGCTTTCATATAATGTAGTTTAAAGTGTGGTTCAAAAAACATCTGAAAGATAAATAACTCAATTCAACCTCTCGATAATGCCCTAATTTATCAAAACTTTTACTTATTTTTATAATCATATTTATAATATTTGGATAGTAATACACTTGCTAAGGATGAAAAATTTATTACCCTTGGCATAAGAACTATGTATTATAAAAATAAGTAAAAGTTTCATGGAAAATGCTTAAATAATACATTACCCTTGGCAATTTCATGAAAAATGTATTAGATGTTATATACAAAGAACTAAATAATCCTTAAGATCAGTTTGTCAAATTTCCTTAGAAAGAATCCAAAATTATAATATTTTTCCAGTCACCTTCAAGAGGGACCTTGTTTTTGTCAGTTATTTACTTTAACTCATGTTTAAAGTTGTGCTCAACTTTTTCATATATATCTCTCAAATACTATTTTCATCTTCTATGTTGCATTCAACATTATGCACGTAGAATTCAATTTCATGGATACATTTAAGCACAATAAGCTCTTACTAATGTTTTATTTTTTTTCAATGCATTTTTTTAATTTCTAAAGCCTAGCAGGTGATTATCTTATTTATCACATTGGTGCTTTTACAAGATTAATAAATTAACTACCTTTTATGATTCCCTCTTGCATAAATTAAATTATAATATGAGTAATGCATCTCATATGTAAGAGCCTACAAACAAGAATATTTTCACTTTTTATTATCAAACTTCTTTTGTAAATGATTGATTCTACTATTAATTTAGCTTGCATTATTTATTGTAACAATAAAAATTAAATTAACAGTTTAATCAACCAAATATTTTTAAGCTTGTTAGGCAACTAACTCACCTTTATGATTGCATAATGGATAAAAACTTATTATTTTTTATTCAATTCTTATTCTTTATCAATGAAATATGCAATAAAACATGTAATTGATAATTTGAATTAATGTCCACACATCAATGATTAAACACACCCTTTTAAGCGAATACCAAAAAATTGCTTCAAATTAGATTTCTCATTAAGTAATACTGACAACAATCATGTGTAAGAGTCCACTAAGATGAGATATAAAACATTAGACAATATTACGACATGAAATACTTAAATTATTAACCCTCATTTTGTTTGAAATTTAATTTATCTGCAATCACCATGACAACTAATGCTTTTTTAATATTTTTATGATTAGATTTCTAAACTTTGAAGTTACTATTACTTTATCTCTTTAAACATTCAATTATATTAACAATCATGCTTAAGTGTTTAGATTATGATAATTTTTTTACAGCTAAAAAGATGTGATAGTAAATTTTTTGATCTTTTAACCTTTAAATCACTATGATATATTTTTTTGTAATAGAAAAAGATAGATAGAGGGGGATACTCAAGAGTTAATAGTGCACATTCCAATAAGTTTTAATATTTCAACTTTGACATATAACATAAAAATGTTTACCATCCACTTTACTATTGGATTAAAATAGACTAATATTGATGCAACTTCATTCCATATTAAAAAAAAATTGAAAAAAAAATAAAAAACTTTTGCCAACTACTTACGTTGCCTCCTTCAGCACTTCCGAAGCTCAACAAATGAAATTAGGTTAGGAAGAGACCCTTCGACAGCCCTGTTCATGGGTTTGGAGAATGGCTAATGAAGAACATGGAATGATAAATCACAAAGGCAAAAACTTTAACTGGTTGTTGTGTTGAATACATGATTTACCCTAACGAAGTGAAGTAATAGCGGTGATGTAATTAATTTGATGTGAAACTCTGAAGTGAAACTTGTGATTTGGGGGTGTATAAGAGCTACAAAATTTGAATTTGAATCAATTGAGCCAAATCCATATCCAAATACACAACTAAGTTGTTGAATAGATGTACTCACAAATAAATGCAAAAAGCTCAAAGCACAAAATGAGACATTCAAATTATATATATTTGTATTTTTATTCATTATGTTTTCAAATTTACCAAAAATCAAATATTTTAATATTTTTTAATCAATATCAAAATTTGTTGCAATATAAAACTTTCTTGGTTTCAAATTTATAGAAAACCAAGTTCCGAAACAAACAACTGAAATTTTTTTTTGAAATAAGACTTGAAGTAAAAACTCAAGCACTAGCTTGAACTGAAAATACATAAAAAGGAGACAAAATGGACTAATCACATAATAAATACTAATATTCAAAAGATATGTGTTAGCTTAAAGTTCGGTTAAATATACTACTAGAAAGAGGCATGTTACATAATAATATAAATCATGAAGACATTTCATTGATTGTCATATAGAGTGATTTGATG
The DNA here is from genome assembly GCF_001263595.1 of Phalaenopsis equestris. Taxonomy (NCBI): domain Eukaryota; kingdom Viridiplantae; phylum Streptophyta; class Magnoliopsida; order Asparagales; family Orchidaceae; genus Phalaenopsis; species Phalaenopsis equestris. Next base: position 35,707,512 of record NW_018164444.1, on the reverse strand, counting down.
ACCAACTAAACAAAACATTAATTATTTGGATATTATACAAAAATACAATCAAATAATAATAACTAGTATCCATGAAATAGTGGCATATAGATAGTGACATATAGATAGAATTATTATTAAGAGTAAAAATTCACTACAATAAACTTAATATTCTACATAATTGTAAAGCAAAGATTTCTTTTGAAGAGTTATTTTGCCAAGGGGAAGAGCATTTCCCTTGTCATCTTATTAATCACATTTTGAGAGAAGAAAAAAAAAGACTCATTTATTTGATTAAAGCCCATGAAATATTTTAAAAATGAAAACGCATTTAAAAATAAATTAATAAATAATTTTATTTTCATTTCATAATGTAAAAATAAAAAGTGTAACCTCCATATTTGTTCATATACAAAATATGCATGAGTTATATAATGTACACTATTTTTCTTAAAATGCATATATAATGTAAAGAAAATTTCCAACTTCAATATCTAATATAAAAGAAAAATTAATCATCTAACTTAATGTTTCAATAAAATAATTAAGATCGAAGCGTCAACATTCATTAAGAAAAAAGGAAAAAAAGTAAACTATGCTCAACTTTTACATTAACTCTTTCAAAACTTCTCAAGTTCATGTTGTCCATTAGAAAAAAATATATTACATCCGGAGTCCGACGTCAACTGTGTATGTATAACGGTTGCGATCCACCTAAGCTCGTTTTTTTTTTCCTCCTCCGCTCCTTCGGGTGGATCGCTGCCGTTGTTCTGTCACAGCTTACGTCTGGATTCTAGACGTAATATTTTTTTGTCAATTAGAGGGAAGCACTTGGGCAACGCTACTCATAATAATGTTCTAAATTATCATAACAAAGAGAATAGAAGCGGGATTGATTTATGCAAAACTTTTAAGTTAAACACTTGACTAGGGTGCACTACAAAATTCAAATTTGAATCCACCGAATCGAATTTAGATTCGAATGCACAACGATAGGCAAGTGGTCGAGCAACTGAGTATATGTATTTGCAAATAGATGCAAAAAAGATGAAAACTAAAACATAAAAATGAGCAATCCCAATAAAATTTATATTTTTATTTTTAGGAAAATTTATAAATATGCCGCCCAATTTTTATATATTTACATATTTAACACCTAAAGTTTTATAATACTTTGGGGTCATAATCTTGTACATAAAAAATGTTCAAGCATGGATCTTAAGGAGATTTAATGACTCAGAAGAGAGGAGTATGATGAAGAAGGGCCTACTGGCAGAACATTAAGCCTACTTATCCGGTTGAGTGAAGTTGTTCGAGCCAAGCTAGAAAGCCCAAAATAGACCGAGTCATGAGGCTGACAAAAAGATAACAAAATGACCCAAGCCTGAACCAATTGGCCTGATGCAAGGCAAAAGAGCATTTCAACCGATTGTTAAAGGAAAATTGACCAGATGGAATAGCTAACCACCCTCATGCGGAATCAATCCAAGAGAAGTTCCAATACCACAATATCTCTAAACATATAGGGATGCCCCAAAAGTTCCTCATTAAGGACTAAGGGTTGACAGTCAGGTCGTATCAATAGACCAATTTATATCAATCAAGCTCAGCCAACTGAGTTGATCCTACCAACCAAAAGCCGATTTAGCTTAGCCAGTCAGGTTAAAAAATAGCAGAATGATAAACACATACATGTAAAATACTAGAATTGCCTCAGTATAAACCCCTTAAAATAAGAACAAAAAGTTCAATATGACCATTATATACCCAAAAATAGAAGAATTATTTTATGAATAAGATATGATTGATCACAATAGATTACTTTTCACACATATACTCTCTCTATCTCTATATCTATCTCCAACCCTCCTTACACTCTATTCCTTGGGTATGATTCTCAGACAAATAAGGATACAACATTTTAAAAGGTGCAATGAGCGCCAATCACGCCACAAACAAAAATAAGAATGGCCTAAGGAGAAGAAACTCATAACACAGACACTGCAACATGAAGTACACCAAAGAATTCAATACCAAAAAAATCCAGGAGTTGAATGATTGGATGTTGGATGTCATTCGAGGTGCACTACCCCGAAGAAGAGAACAAGAACCATGAGATGAATAGTGAGCTCCCAACAGAAGAAAAGTCCCCTGACCGTGGAAGAAGAATGCGACTCTGAACAATTTGATAGTGATGGTTTGACACCTATCGACATCGGATCTGGTGTACTAAGGCACCCCAAAAACCTAAGAACGTGTTCTCTCAGCAAATCTCTAAGGTTAAGCCCCTAAAAACAATTAAAATTCGAGCACTGGAGTCCTAAAAATGGCGAAACAATCTGACACACGACGTCACCTCTTCCAAGTAGAACATGTGCCTACTAAGGATCACCAACACACTGAAATGAAAATTTTTTTCACCATACTAAGGGAGTCGGCTCTCAGATGATTTAACAGGTTACTGTCAGAAGCAATCACATCATTCGCTGACATCAGTCGGATATTTGTGACACAATTTGCTAGCACCCAAAGATCATAGATGAACTCACAGGCTCTTCTATAGCTCCAATAAGGATAGAGTGAAAGTATGCACTCATTCAATACTTAAAAAAAAAAGACATCGAAAGTGTGGGACTTGAAGCCTGTAGTGGCTCATGCCGCCCCAGCTCAGGGGCTGAAAAGAAGGACCCTTCCGATAATGGTAGGCATATAATGAACAAAGACGCTAGCCAAGTTGTTAGAGAAGGCCAATGAGTACATATCAACTAAGGATTTTAAATCCAACCCCACCACCTCTGGAGTTGAATCCTTCATATGTCACCTAAGAAATAGGGTTGCTTAAGGCAAAGGTGGGGACTGAGACGTGATCACGACCTTCCATCAGTCCTCAATACAAAGATACTCGGCCGCTCCAGGATCATAAGATGACCGACATAATACATCACCGATAGAGCCAAGATTGGTATCATAACCATCAACTCGCTTAATATAACGAGTGCCTTACTACCTAACTATCAAGCGCCCAAACAAACTCATTTGAGAGATTCAATGGTTTAGATAGTATAGGCTATATAAAATAATGAATAATTTAAGAAAGCTTCATTATTAATGATCAGAGCTTACCTTTAAGATCCAAAGATGCATTTTGCCCACCACTGGGACCATAGGCACAACATTAGGAGTACCAACATCTCTGAGGCTTGATCGAAGATCTAATTAAGGCCAAAAACTTAAGGAATTTGTGGCATCAGAACAAAATACTTAGTGACAGGGGAAGACTCCAATTGAGGAGATATCGGTCGAAGTAGTCTGAGTCCAAGAGATTCATATCGCTAGCACAATCTTAGCCATCATCAGTGGTGTTGAAGAATCATCCACTTGAGCCAGTCTGAAGAGGCTTCAGTAGAGAGAATTATGCGCAACCACCCTTGCATTCAAATATAACTTACATCGTTCCACATTTTTCACCAACAAAAACCAGCCCCCTTAGGGTAATCCATACAATAATGTTGTTATCATAACCATGTTGATCCATAACTATCAAATTGACAACATCCCAATTCACACAAATAGCTCCGCGCACATCCTCTTCAAGCCAGAGTTCAAAACGATGGTTGTACGAACCAAATAATTGACAATTGTGGCCAGGCTACTCTATGGTTTTTCTAGTGAGAGGACAGGGAGAAAAGCAAGCGGTTAACAAACATGGCCGATATTTTTGATATTATGTTAAAAGATAGGACACGGAGAAAAGCAAGCGGTTAACCAACATGGCCGATATTTTTGATATTATGTTAAAAGATTAGATGATATGTATATAAATATGAATATTTAGGCGTTGGATATGTAAATAGATAAGAATTATGCTGTATATGAATATGTGATATGCAGTTTTATCAAAAAAATTGAATTATCAAATGATTTAACCACCAAAAGTCAAATATTTTGTTACGTATTTTTAATCGGTATCTAAAACTCTTTTAAAAGTCAAACCTGCCGATCCGCGCTTGTGCACCTTCGCCCTTGTCCAGGAGTGTAGCGGCGTTTGTCCCCACTGTGCGAGAGCGGCAGAGGAGCGACGATCGTGCTTATACGCGCCTTCTTCTCGGCTGTCCGAGAGCAGGAGAGAAGAGGGATTGTGCCGAGTTTTCATTTCACCGTGCGTGAGGAGGGGAGGGTATTTCCTGCGAGGTCATCTTCAATCGTGGAAGAGAAGCGACGTGCGAGAGCGGGACGTAGCTAGTTTCTGAGTAAATTTCTTTTTTTTTCCCCTTTAAAATTTTATCATTAAACATGCATTTATCTTGCTTATTATAGGATATCACAAGTTTCTTTTTGATTTTCTTTAAATCTAGAGGGGTTTTCTCTTTATTTTCTTCTTAGTATAAGATAAATTAGATAGTTTAAAAAAACAACTTTTAGAAGTTTGAGTAATCCTACATGTGATCTCATACTTATTTGTTTTACTTGCCTAAAAGTGTCTTTACGGGTCATTTTATAAGTGTTCCTCCGACTATTTTTTTTCTAGTTTACTAAAATTGTCGTTGTAGGAATTAAAATCTAACTCAAACAGCTCCTAAAGAATCATTTTTAACAAAAATAAACTTTCTTATAATCCTTGTAGAATAATCTTATATAAGCTCTTTATATGAAGCTGAATGGAGGACTCATCTTTGCCCACGAATCATGGTTTCAGGGGTATATCAACATTGAAGATTGGTGAATCATTAATTGCTTTAGTAGCAATATTCATAGAATCATCCATTTGATTTGGATCATGTAAACCTTCTTCGGATGATGACCTTTTCTCATATCGCCTATCTTGCCATATTGCTAGCATGCATCACTGTGACTGAAATTTTTGCCCTTTGATATTGTGATATTCTCAGTTGTTGCTCTTTGATATTAGGTTTTTCTCAATTGTTGTTCTTTGATATTAGGTTTCTCTTAATTTTTGTTCTTTTTTTCACTTCTCTCTTTGCCTCCAAGACTAAAAGCAATATAAGTCTTAATTTGGTTTTCATCTTCGGATGTTCTCATCTAAAGTTAAGTCATAGTCATTGAGTTGGCGTTGCATTGACTAACATGAATTATTGATCTTCAACATGAATCATCTATATCTTTTTTCTTTTAGATTTCATATTGAAGTTAAGGAATAGAATTCATTTGTTTGTCTTAAATTATTTCCTCTTCAAGTATATTTTTTAATTAACCTACAATGACTAGAAGATAAGATCGATCTTGAAAATATGGATCTCAAGTTAAGTGCTAGGAGATGTAAAGAAGGGTTATGTTTACTTATGTAAATTTGTGACTAGCAAATTGCTATGAGATTGTTAAGCGGTTAACAGGTCACCTGCACACATTTAAATATTGACCCATGAAATTTTATTTGAAGAAGTACACCACCTCAAAGAAGCAGCTCAAATAAATATGGAGGAAATGATTCAAAAATTACTTTTACTTTGGTTCCTAATAAGATGGGTTTAATAATGGAAGCTATTTTTTTCTCTTATGATAGAAGAGTACGAGGGCTAATGGATAAATTTATTATGAATTTAAATGAAGGTGAGAATAATAGTTCTTAGACAATTCCTCCTTCGGTTTCCACAAAAGAACACAGTAATAGAGTAGCTTTACACATTGCAAGCTATTTTATGAGAATGAAATTCATTTTAATGTAATTAGGAGTTTTTCATGAGTCTGTATGCTTTGCTCTATTGAAAATTATGGTCAATGACTAGATTTTTTTCAGTACACATGAGCATTGTGAGCATTGTATATTGATGTTAGATGAGGAGATAAGAAAAATGATAAAGATATTGATAAAGTGAAGAAGACATTAGTTGAAATAGGAGTTACAATAATGTCAGATGATGGTGACGCATTTACCTTAATTAAAGATGCATAACTCATATTTAAAATTTTTGATGAAGTTATTTAGGAAGTATGAGAGAACATTGTTGTTCAGGCAATGACATGATATGGAGGATGTTAATGGAGAAAATAAGGCATCTTTATTACATTGCATGTGGTGCTCATTGTTTTGATTTGATGCTTAAGTCTTTGAAGCTTCCACAACAAATATATGCTTTACTCAAAGCAAAAAAAAAAAAAAAAAAAAAAAAAAAAAAAAAATGAGCAAATTTATTTATGCAATTCTTGGATATCAAGTTTGATGAGAAAATTCACATATAAATACATTATCTAGTTAACATTTACGAGATTTAGCGTAACTTATTTGACTTTGTAGAACTTTAAAGATATGACAAAAATTGGGGTTAATGTTTGCTTCTTAAAATTATGAATGTAGTTCTTGGAGAAAGAAATTGAAAAAAAGGAAGTAAATGAGATTGTAAGGAAAGTTGGTTCTTTTGGGCATGAGGTTAATTATGCTCTTAAGATTTTGAGATTTTTAGTGAATGTATTAAAAATGGTTAATGGTGCTTCAACTATGAGATTCATCTCTGAACTATGAACAAGCAAAAGAAAAATTCGTAATAGATTTAGGAGGAAAAAAAATTGCTTGCAAAAAAAAAAAGAGAAATTTTAGATAAAAATGGGATCACTAATTACATCAACATTTGCATGCTATTGCTATATTTTCTTAAATCGTCAATTTCATTATGATAAAGATTATTCATGTGGATAAGGGAGTTAAAACTACTTATATGTGTACATGGATGACTTGTGCCTGAGACTGATTGTTTTAAAGCTAATGATCAACTTGAATATTTTCATTTTAAAAATGAAATGTTTGAATTTTGATCATCTTAATCATACAATAAGATATTCTCTCCTTGTAAATTTGCATTTAGTTAAGTCTTTTACTTTAACGTATATTAGTTTTTTTTTAATTATCCTTTAGAACATTGGTGGTTACAATATAGAGATAGCGGGCCTAAACTTAAAGCATTTACAGTAAAGGTTTTTAGTCTCAGCTTGTTTAGCTTCTACATGCGAACTTAGTTGGAATACATTCAAACAAGTTCATAAAAAAAGAAGAAATTGATTGTCTGTTGAACAATTGAAACAACTTGATCTATGTTATGTCTAATTAAAAATTGAAAGATAGACACTTCAAGTTATGGAGATAAAGAATGATGATGTTGGAATGGATCATTTGATATTTGATAATGAATTATCTGATGACAAATGAATAAAGCAAAAAAAGTATTGAATGATTTGAAGTTGAAGATGAATGAGTGACTTATACTGATAATGTATTATCTAATGATGAAATGACAACTAAATTTGATGTTTCTTATACTTTACAATCATTTAAAAGAAATAAACCAAATAAAGGTTAGATTTTCAAAAGAGTCAAAATGTGATTTATATATGATGGATTATTTAATTGTGTTATTAAATTTTTATTCTATTTTAATTATATTGAATCTAATATTAATAGGCATGGGGAGTAAGAAAAAGAATATAACAATTTAAGAAAATTTTAAATGTGCCAATACACAAAATTAGATTATAATAGAATTATTGCATATGATGATTCTAAAGATGATTAATGTAAGCATCAGAGTGTTATGGATCTTGTTCTTTGTGACATATTTTGATCTCAATTGAGCATGTACTTTGAATCTCATTTTAAATTAGGATGGAGATTGGTGGTTTATATTTTTATGATGATGAACTAAGTAAATATATTTATGGTTATTTCATATTCTTTATATAATTTTATGATTTTTAATCTTTTTATTTTGCGGCTTATGTCTCAGTTTGTCTCAAAGTTTATCCTTCACCTAGTTAAAATATGAAATGCCTCAATTTTTTGTCTTTTCTGTTTAACTCTTGTTAGTGCTTCTATAAGCTCTTAAGCACTCTTTTAGCATTTGGTCCAACCTCGCGACCCTAATGAACTATGCCCAAGTTTTTCCTTTGGAGTCCCACAGACGCAAACCTATACCTCATCACATTTGCCTATAGAACCTCACCATTCTACACTCCTGGGGGTGGATCGATACTGTCCACCCTTTGCCCCATGCACTATGTTGGGCTCACTTTCTTCATTTGTGGGAGGAAGTATTTCAATCTGAAGGTTCGATTCTTATCACTTACCTCTCCAACATTGGATGCCATTTGATAAACTGGTTATGACTATTCATACCTTTAAAAGCCTTTATAAGATTAAATGCACCTTGGCTTTATCCCTAGGTTTACACTCAACTCATGTTATGTTCATATTAATTGAAAACTTATAATTGTTACAATTAATAGTTAATTTTCTATGAATACTCATGTAAAATATGCATACGCTGTGCTAATGATTGTGCAAATGTATTAGGACTAGATACTATAGGAAGGTTGACAAGATTTATTGGAAAGTGTCAAGCTACATCAAGAAGAAATTCTCAGAATATATTGCAGCTGTTGTATTTATGTTATTAAATATCTCCATTTTATGTTTTTTTCTTATTTTGGGGAATTCTAATTTTGGTTCCTTTCATTATTTTGTATATGTGGTAAGGTGAAATGTGTTGAAGCTAGCGGGAATTAAAATTCTTTCCATAATTCTACATGGACGAGAAATCTTTCATTTGCATTTGAGTGCTCCACATCTTTTTTCCTTTGAAATCATCGAGCTGTTTTCTGTGTCTCGATTGCTTTTCTTCATGCGTCGACAATTCTAGGGCAAGCCAGCAACGTCTTTAGCGACATCTTCAACGACGGCTTCGAACACCTCACTCATCTCCATTTCGTTCTTCTTGCTCGTGCGTTCGACTCAACTCCCCTTCGCTTCAACGATTGCTCAATCCACAAAGCTCCATCGTCAACAACAATGGATCCAAAGAAATCTATGATGTTGTCGTTCTACACTGCTGTTCGATGCTCACGAACGCACGAGCCATCTCCTCTCATATGAGTATGGTTGATGTTTTGTCTCTGGCTTTTTCACTCAAGATCGTTGCTTTGTCTTCTCAAGGACGAGATTGTCAGGCTCAACGTCCGACTCTTTCACTCGAACAAATTGCTCTATCTTTTTGATTTGTTTCTTCAGCTCAAACAAAACTCTCCTTTCTATTGATTCAAAACTGAGCAGATTGCAGTACTATCCTCTCTTTGGTTTGCCACTCTTGGTTAAATCAGATGGCTAATCTAGCGAATGATTAGGTTTCTATGATCAATTTGGCTTGCTCTTGCCGACATTTCACTGGTCATCGACTTGAAAAAGGCTTGATCACCTCTCGCAGAGTGCCAAACGTCTGGAAATTGAGAGCTGCACAACTCCCTCTAGTTCTTGTGTTCTCATAAGTCGAACTAAAGCTGCTCCTCTTGCTTTCGTTCGTTCATCAATTTTACTTGATTTGAGCTGCACAACATTATCACAGGCAAAAACAACATGGCCTCAAAATATTCTTTCTTGGAAGTTACATCCAGATCCGAGCCTATGATTTATGTCCCTATCATATTTTCAAACAATAATTCAAAATTCAACCCGTTCACTAGGGAGCAAATTATGACACCGCAGAAAATGTTTAGTAATAGTTCTAGTTCGAGACAAGCATCACAATCCTCTGCCGAGCAACCTATCAGCATGTAAGCACAACAAGGCGTCTTGTTCCATGTTTTAAGTGTTTAAAGCAATAAATTAAAACAATTGATAGTTGACTTCGAAGATTCACATCATATGATGGGAGACATCAACATCTTAAAAAATTACAGCCGATGTACCAGTCACTCTACAATTTGATTAGTTGATGATTCATTCTCATATTAGCAGTAATCAGATTAGTCGAATTGACAAGGGATCTTCATCTCTACTCTGTTCTATATGTTCCAAAACCAAATTAGAACCTACTCAATCAACAAACTTACTCGTGGCCTGAAATATGTAACTAAATTTTATTTCAATTGTTATGACTTTCAGGATGTGGATTCAGGGAAGGTGATTGATTGTGTTAAGATGCATGGTGATCTATACTTGCTCAAGGCAAATAATTTCATCTGTAGGCAATGCCATCCATGAAATTGTATTTCTGAGTGCAGTTCATATTCTGTGTTAGTTAAAAGTCAAGTTTTGTTGAGTTATTGTCATCTTGGTCATCCAAATTTTGCGTACATGAAAAAAATATTTCCACACTTTTTTACCACTAAGAAATCTAATTTTAAAAATGTGAAACTTGTCGACTTGTATAACATACCAAAATTGTATATTCCTAATTGCAATATAAACCTTCACATTCTTTTTCTATAATTTATAGATATATATTGGGACCATCACAAGTAAATAATGTAAATGAGGCATGATAGTCAACTTGTAAAACATACCAAAATTGTCGACTTGTAAAACATACCAAACTTGTCGACTTGTAAAACATACCAAAATTGTATATTCCTAATTGCAATATAAGCCTTCACATTCTTTTTCTATAATTTATAGATATATCTTGGGACCATCACAAGTAAATAATGTAAATGAGGCATGATAGTTTGTATCATTCATAGATGATCGCACAAAAACAATATATGTATTCCTTATGACAGAAAAGTCTGAAACAACCATCATATTTCAATCTTTTCATTCCATGATTCATACTCAATCCCAAAGCAAAATTCAAATTCTTAAAACTGATATTGCTAAGAAATATTTTAATTCCATTTTTAGTCTTTATCTTTCCAAGTATGGTATTATCCATATAAGTTCTCGTGTGAATACCCCTAAAAATGGAGTTCCAGAAGTAAAAAATAGACACTTTTTGACGGTATATTATTTCATCATTTACCTAAATATTATTTCATCAAAAGGATGCTTTTTGAAGGCACAATATAAAAGCAAGCTGTTGTCTCCCGGAATAGTGCAAAATCTGAATATCGCGCTCTTGCACTAGAATAATGTGAGAGAATGTGAATTCAAAGGCTATTAAGGGAACTTAATTTTGATGCTAAAGATACAAGTACGATGTTCATTGATAACGAAGCAGCTATTAATATATCCAAATATCCTTTGCATCATGATAAAACAAAACACATTGAGATTGACTGACACTTCATCTTAGAAAAAAATAATAATGAAATTATTCAACTCAGCTATATTTCTGCACAACTTCAGATTGCTGATATCTTATCACAACACTACTAAGGGTCAATCATGATGAATTGAAGTTCAAGCTTGATTTTTACAATATATACAACCCAGGTTGAAGGGAGTATTAGAAAATGCAAATTTGCATTGGGAAGGAATTCTCAAATATATTTTACTTATTATATTTCTATTATTAGATATTTTCATTTTTTGTGAATTTTTTTGCTCAACACTAATCCTACAATATCATCAAAATTTAACTTCATGATGTGGTTCATCCACAAGTTGAAGCGTGATCACGTCCTGCACACAGACGATTTTGAGCGACTTGTTGCTTCGCCTGAACCGAACATGTTCAGGTTTTCTCCATTCCAAGGTGTTGGCCGGTCCTCTTGGGCCACTCTTATTTATTCTCTTATTATATATTTGTATTCTTTAAATTTTAGGTTTAGTTTTTGTCATGTTTTTGTTCAGGACAACCATCAATGTTCCAGTTTCTTTCCTCTAGGGTTGTATCCAAAGGTAGGTGATATGGTGCTCCGGCTGTAGCTCGTTCAAAGTGGTGACCTTCTTGCAAGGGTCTGGTGGTGGTCTGGTTGTAGCTCGTTACCAAGGGAGTATTTATCCTCAACCTTTTCTTTCTTGCACCCCTTGATTTGCTGCCACGCCTCTTTCCTCAATGCTGCCACCCAGGACAACTGTCATTGCTGTTCTTTTCTGTAGCTATTTTTCCAGCCACCTTCCTTCCACAATCTCTTTTGTCTTCCTTTTGAATAAGCAGCTAGCCCTCCCGCTTACTGTTTCTAGTCGCCCCCAACCTTCCATTCGCCCCAAACTAGCTGTCTTTTCTATTTTACTGTAGTTTTTACGTTGCCATCCATTATCCCGACCTCCCCTCTTTGTTGTCCTTGCTGTTCTAGCCCTCCAACTTCTCTGACGTAGCCTGCAACGCCTTCCCTTTGTGGCTTTCTTGTTGTTCCAGCCTCCTACAAGCTTTACTACACCTCATCTACCTTCCAGAAACGCCACCTGTTGAATCCGCCACCCTCTAACACTCCAACCTTCCCATTCCGGCCCACCTAGCCGGTCTCCACCTCCATGGGATACACTTAGTTATTTTTGTTTGTGTCTCTTATTATATTTCCCATTCAGCATTTTGGTAGTCATTACATATTAGTTTTTTCAGTAGCAATATTTGTTTTTTCTATTGTTGTTTGGGTTAACTTTGGCATCACTTCATGTTACTTGAAGAGTTACTGCAATAATTAGTTCATCCCAACTATCTAGTAATGAAGATAAGTGTACAGTGCTCTAACATTGTTATCAAATTTGATGCTTATAGAGCACAACCGATTTATCACAGCATCGAAGTTGTTCAATTGTTTGTTCACTGAACTATTATCCATCATGTTCACGAGAAATAATTTATTTAAAGCTGAAAGCTTTTCATACATTCTTTTTAATATAACCGTGAGAAAAATAATAGTTCTTTTATTTATAATGTTGGAAGTAACAAATGAGAAAAGTGAAAGTCGGATCAAACTTAGGGTTGTTTGATTAAGAACTTTCCATTCTTCCAGTCTTTAATTATGGTTTCTTGGTGATTCCATCCAATGACAAATACAATTTATTTTGATATAATAAATGTTTAATTTATATTTTCCAGAAAGTAAAGTTCGAACCATTGAACTTCACAATCTTTTACCTCATTATTTTGGTCAATGCTCCCATTAGAGAACTTTAAAACCTGTCTTTTATACCACTTTTTGGATATATAAATTGCGGAAACCAGAGATCAAAAGCGAACTTTGAACATTAGCAGATAAATTAAGAAAACATAAAAACAATAGATTTAACATAGAAAATCTTGAGAATGGTAAAAAATCACAAAGTCACACCACCCTAAGAAATTCACCATGAAGAAAAAATGAGGAGAATAGTACAAATTACATCACAATCAAGCCTCTTCATGTCTTGGACACAAGGAGACTCACACTCTCTACAAAATCTCTAGTGAAAAACCGCAGAACATATTATTAAAAGTCACAAATGA
>NW_018164444.1:35688921-35694432 GCF_001263595.1 Phalaenopsis equestris | reverse complement strand
CTCTTTCCCAACCTTCTTTTATTGTTTTTCATGTTCAATTGCAAAAAAGAACCGTCAAAACCTGTAAAAAATTGCTCTTGAATGGGTCATTGCACTGTGGTGCTTTAAAATGGCATCGCAGTTCCATGCTTTTGGTTTGAACACAAGGTTTCCTCAAAGAGTAGAGTTGCGACAAAATTTGTGAATGTTATAATTTTATTTTTATTAAATTTAAAAGCTATATAAAATTTAATATTATTTACAAAATTATAGCATATAATTTTAACATTAGAATATATATATATATAATACATAAAATAAATTAATAATATTTAATTAATAACAATAAAATTATAACATTTCACATAATTTATATATCTTTTATAACATTATCTTATTTATTAAATACTATAATTATGTTAATTTATGTGTAATAATAATTAGTATTAATTTAACATATATATAAATTTAAATATATAAATTATGCAAAAGTATTAATAATGAATTTTATTAAATAGTAAATATTAATTAATTTTAAACTATATAATAATATTTTAAAATTATAATATAAATCAATATATGTTATAATTATGTATATTATGTTATTATTTGAGCTTGATCTGTGAAATTGAAGGCTCTGTGTTGGCACTTAATCAGTAGACACTACATAATAACACAAAAATCTCTTCACGGGTTCTTTGTCGGTGAAATTGTAATAAAAGCTTTTTAGCCCCACTTATTTGGGTTTATTTGTGCTATTTGTTAATTTTTACTGCTGAGACCTCCCTTTTTCAGTCAGGCATTTAAAAGATTTGAGCTTTCGGCGCAGACATCTGTCTCATCATGGACAAACAAACATTCTAAATGGCCTATAGCTCCACTCCCTTATGATTTACTGAAATTTCTGCTGAAATCACATGTGATTTTGTACTTCCGAAGTAGAGGATCATCATCATGTGAAGCCCTAGTGGTGATTAGGAGTTAAACTATTGCATTTTGTTCTTGATTTAGGCAAAGGATTCTCTGTTGCACCTTTAATGATATGATGCTTAATTCTAAAGTTTTGTCGAAGCCTTCATTCTGGACTGCTTGCATATCTCGTTCATCAATGGCTGTGCCTCTATTGCCATCCACCTCGTTGACGTCAATCGTTGAAGGCCATATTGGTCCTATGCAAAATCTAACTAGTGTTGGTAGTATTCAAAATTTCAGTTCAAGTTGTTACAGTCCATGGGATGACTTGAGCAGTTCAGCCTGTAGTTTCATCGAGGGCAATGATGGAAAATCCTCCAATAGTTGCAAGTAAGTACTATTTTTTTTTTTCTGAAGTTCTTCAGTATTTTCTTCTTTTTTATTTTTAATTAGGCTTTTCTTGCTAAATTTTCTATTTTAATAATTGTTTGCCTTGCTTCAAATGCCTTGTTATTTAACTTGTTTTCACGTTGTGATTTTTTATTTGATTTTCCTTTTCCAACCTTTTTTCTTTGATTGAGTCTTGATAGTTTTTGTATTCAGATTTCTGCTGTAAGGGATATACCATCTTCATTTGTACTTGTTTAATTGCTGTTTTTATCCTTAATGTAAACAGTTTTGGTTATGTATCTTGCTCATTATCTTAGCTTTGACTGCGTTCCAATCATGCGCTGTTCCAATATCTTCTTTAAATTATGTCTTTTTCACTAGGCTTTCTCTATATATTTGAAGCAAATCTTTATTTATGCCTTTTTTTCCCTTACGGATTGATGCTGAAGTTCAGCTTTAAAGTTCATGGTGCCATTTGGTTCTTCTTTATGCATAATTTATTTTATTTTGTTTTTTTTGGATTGTTATGATCCTAGAGTTCTTGCATCAAATCCCTGTTGCCTATTCAATGTCAGATCTAAGTTATGCATTTTTTTTTCTTAGAATAGACAGACATGACGCTGAAGTTCTGATGTGAAATCCAGGTTAACTATCCTCATGACTATTCTTTGACACATGGTTATTTTGCATTTTGATTATTTTTTTTCTTTATGAATTATTTTTAATGCATAAAAAATGATACTTAGATTCTGGCAGGAAGTCTTGGTTAGCCTTTCTGTAGGGCTGTAAATGAACTAATAATAAATAGTGAAAACAATGGTAAAATATTAGAGGGCTTAATTCTTATTGATGCAAAGAGGGATATAAATACCCATTACAGGACTTACAGGTAAGGAAAACAATAAAAACAAAATACAGTAGGCAAGGAAAGAAATAATATTAAATATAAGAAGCAGGAGAATATAATCATCATTGAGATCTTTCAACAAATAGGCTGTTTATTAATAAGCTTTGGTTCATTTGCAGCTCTGCTTTTCAATGTCAAATCCAATTTATGCAATTTTTTTACTTTAGATGGCACAAAACTGAAGTTGTCTTACGAAATCGATGTTATCAGTCTTCATGATTGATCTTTAATCTTTGATAGTGTTCACTTTTCTTTCATACAGACAAGATTTGAATGTCTTGTTTATGCAAGTTCCAATATGAAATATAGCACCCTTTTCTTCATGGAGTTCAAATTGCTCTTTTTGATTTCATTTCATATGCAAAAAAATATCAAATTGGAGAGCTGATGTTGGACGCCATAATGACTAAGATATTTTAATGCAAATTTAATGAGATATTCGGAGTAATGCAACACTCACTCAAACCTTTGTAAGCCAAATGCTCTTAATTTTATAAACTATGAAACCTTTTTTTTTAATTTTTATTTATTTTTATTTTTTATTTTTTTTTGAAAATCATCATTTCATGTGATTATTCAATAGTCTTCCATAAGAAACAATGCTTAGAAATTTAACTATAATGAGTTGAAATCCATACAATCGCTGACATTCAGACTAATTTGACTTGAGTACATTCATTCATATAAAATTAAATAACAAAAACTAGAGTGAATAAAAATAGAAGGAAAAAAATTTCCAATGTAGTAGAGTTAAGTGTCACATTTGTAGAAGATGTTAATTTTTCCAAAAAATTATCATTTGTCCCAATTGATCGAGATTATACTCTTCGAAATAAAAAAAATAAATGATCCGATAAAAACTTTATTCAGATCAAAATAAATTGAGTTAGTCCATGTCTATGACTCGTATTTAAAACTACAAAATTTTTCTTAGGGTTTATAGAAATTTGAAGAAAAGTTGGCCATCAATAATTGAAAATGGTTGCAACAAAAATACTCCAGCCTTAAATATCCTAGAACCCCAACAGAGCTGGAAATGCAATATCCAATTTATAAGGCATAAGTGCAAACTATCCCAAATGCGTTATACTTGAAAATATTATTTTATTGAAAAATATAGAAAGATATTTCATTGCATTCTATTTTTGAAAATAATTATTTTGATATATAGAATTATACGTTAATTCTTAAAGAAGAGAGAGTTATTGAATTAATTTTGATTTTAATAAAATTTTCCGAAGTTGTATTTAGATAATACTGTTCATCCATTATTAACAAGGGGTGGATTTCTGGCAATTCTATTTGTGATTACATGCAACGGTAGATCTGTACATGAACGGCTTTGATGGAAAAATACAAAAAAATTGAATGTAACATAATAATTTATATATGCCTGTATAAATGCCACTAGTTAATCAATAAAACTCCTAGCATTTAGCCATTTTACCATTCCACGAACAGTAGGGAAGCGAAACAGAGAGTTGGCTGTTGGGAGAATTAGAAGCGGAAATAAGAGATGAAGGCGAAGAGATGAAGGAGAAGGGAAAGGGAGAAAAAATGAGAGGAAGAAGAGAGGGAACAGAAAGAGCCAGATATAAGAAATTTTGTTTTGATTTAAAGTTGAGGTTTTGTTGTTTTGTTAATGAATCAATTATCATTACTTGAAATATTCTGGCCAGGACAAATATATGCCATTAAAGCACTTTTATAGCTGGTCATGCAAATGGCCATTTCAAAATTCCAATTTGTAGGTGACCATTCTTTGTAAGGCTAATAAAGGAAAGGAAATACTACATATCTCCCTATGTTTGTCTTTTGAATTATTTGGAGTATTTCAAATAAAGGAGGGATTGACCAAGCTCTTCTTGAAAAGAAAATCAATGCAATTAATAACACGGGATGAATTTCAAAGTTAAATCTTTTGAGGCAATACTCATATGGAAAGTTAAATTTCGGCTAAGCATGAAGTGATCCTGAATTTCTTACTAGCTCCTTAAATTGGCAAGTGAACATTTGACCAAAGCGTAAAGCAGAGTTGATGGGTTCGGTCAAACAAAAAACTAGCAAGAATTTTGTTTCAATTTAAAATTTAAATAATTTATTTCATGCAATTTTATCTTTGGGTCAAATTTTCCTCTCTTTTCTGTGCTCATGTAATGTTATAAATACAGTGTCTTCATGTAGGAGAGATAGATTGATGATGAATTAAATTAATTGAATTTGGGTTCGCCTTTGCATGGTACACCTATGGGTATGGCTTGGTGTTTCTCCTTTGGAGAAATTAGTGGGTTTTCTGTAAAATAATCTTTGAAACCATTTCCACACGTGGACAATCATAGTGACATCCCTCCACCTCACCACATCACTCTCCTCCAAATTTTATATCAAAGCAAAAAAGATCTTCTTGCATGCATGTCATATTGAGTCTGCTGATTCTTTCATCTTGTTGTATAGCTTTTGTGAGTTTGTCTAAAATTGTATTGTGGTGTTCTCTTTTCTTCTTTCTAATATCGGAGTTAACCCAAACAACAATAGAAAATCATTTATTATTGAAAGCAAATATGAGGTTACAATAAAATGTACTTGAAGGGGAAACCACAACACACACTACATGTAAATGTACGTTAGGGTGGATTCCAGTTGATGACAATGACAGGTAGGGGGCTTGGAGAGATGGTGGCGAGGTAGAGAAGGGGTTTTCGGGTTGTGGAAGAGGGTTGACAACGTTTATGGGCTGCTGGAGCAACAAGACAGTAAGGGACGACAGTCCAAACATAAGCAATATGCTCTTTGGGGCTGTTGGATAGTAGGAAAATAGCAAAGGGAAGGCGTTGCATGCTGCGGCGGCGACGGTGGAGGGCTGGGACAACGTGGAAACCCTCCTTCTCTACCTTGTTGATTGGAGGGCTAGAACAGCGATGGTAGGGGGGTATGGGGTGGTTGGAATGTTGAGGGTTTGCTGAAATAGCAAGAGGGAGGGCTGGCGGCTGATTCAGAAGGAGGACAACAATGGTTGTGAAAGGGAGGTGGCTGGAAAGAGGAGAAATACAAGAAAGAACAACGACGGGAGGAAAGAAATTGGTAGCAAAGCGAGTGCGGGGAAGGAAAAGTCGAAGATAAATGCTCAAGTGGGAACGAGCTACAGCCGGGGCACCACTCGACCCTTGGGGTCACCACTTGGATGCATTACAGTTGGAGCACCGTCTTATCTTTGGATACAACCCTAGATGGGGAACATCAGATGTTGATGGCTGTCTTGGCAAAAATATGAGCCAAAAACAGACCTAAAACAAGACAAATAACACACACACAGATATATATAT
>NW_018164444.1:35685223-35688120 GCF_001263595.1 Phalaenopsis equestris | reverse complement strand
GGGTTGCATCTCCTCAGCAGGGATGGGGTTGCATCTCCTCAGCAGGGATGGTAAGTGGCAAGACGTCCACCCCCAATTCGGTACGAATAGATTTTTGAACGGGTTGTTGATCTTTAGCAATATACAACCTTAAATAAGGATGCGAGTAATAACAAATAGTAGAACTAGGATCAATCATACTACAGTAAGAGCAATAAAGATGGTGTGGTTGTATTTCAACATTTTGCCAATACCTGTTGTGAGTGGATCCAATCCATACCTCATCCGGAGCTGGTTGGGTGATATCTCTCTCAACTAACACACAAGTCACAGAGGGTTTGGTGACAACAAGCGTAGGACAATCAACCTTAAGAGACTTACCATAAGCAGTTGCTAAGAAGTAGAGAATTTCAAAGTTGAATAAGCGTAGTTTTAACCCTTGAAACTTTATCTGAACAAGAATGATAGGGGACTGCACTTTTGGATCAAAATCAACAATCCATTTCTAGATATTCATAACACGGTTGTCAATTTTAATTACCTTTTGAGAAAAAATACGAGTGTAATCCGCATCGTGAGATAACTGAATGAGTATATGTCGACCTTCAAGTGGAGTGAAGGGTTGTGCCCATTAACTATCTCAAATAGGGTGTGAGGAAGGAAAGGTCGATGTTAAATTTTCCCTCGAGAAAGAGCTACGGCTAGGGTAGCACTAATCCCTTGGAAGAAGTCATCAACTCATACGAGTTACAACTGGAGCATCTTATCGTATTCGGATACCGTATTCGGATACAACCTTAGAAGGGGAACACTGGACGCCGTTGGCTATCCTGATAGAAATTTGAGCTAATAACTGATCTAAAACACAATAAATAATATTTTTTTTTGAAAGCCCAAAAAGGCTAATATATTGAATAGAAAAATATACAGATATAATGTGTGGGAGGGCCCAAGCATGACACCCTGTCCACAAAAAAAATCACAAAAGGTTTCAAAACTAGAAAAAATAGAAAGTGTACATTAGATACTAAAATAAAACTAAAATAAAAAGCCCAACAGTGCCGAAATATATAGTATCAGGTGGCTAGAGAGCGACCCAATTTGGTCTTGCCTCTGTCTCTAGTTTTAGGGAAGGAGCAAGCTAATAAGTTGGTAAGATGATTATTATTGCCAGTAGTAACTAATGTATCATCCAATATGTTCCCGAGTTGGAGTCGACCTCCATTCTTCTTCTTCCTCCTGGAATAGACATGTCATTCCTCATCCGAAGAATCAGTCTGATGGGGTGGTAGAGCAGAAGCAGAAGGAATACCAACTATAGTACCCACAATAGGTTTTAGTATATGTGAAGTATGAGTTGCCTCTACATCGAATACTTCCTGAAGAAGTGAAGCTATGAGATTCTCCTGATTATCAGTCTGAACACTATCATTTGTAAGTAATAGTCCATCAGTATTGTTTTTTATGGGGTTTGAAGGTTCCAACATCACATCACTTGCAGTAACAGTAACGACAGGGGCAATAGAATCAGACACAAAAATCTGTCCTGTGGTAGCTTTCTCTCCAGGTGATACAGATATATCCTTAGAATCATCCTTATTCACTTGATCTTTAGATTTCAAATTAGGGTGAAGCTTATGATCTTTATCAAAAGTATGACCAAACATCTTACAATGAAAGTAATAATAAGGTCTATGCTCCATGACGATTTGTTGCCAATATCCATTATGGGTTGTGCCCAACCAAACTTCAGTAACATCAGACAAAATAATATCTTTTTCCACAAGTATTCTGGCCACAAGGTTTGGTAAGGTTGAAAGTGGGTATATCTAGTTACATAGGGTCCTCAAGTATGACACCAATAGAGTAGAAAACCTGATGATGAAAAAAGTGCAGCTTGAGACCAAGTAGACTAAACCATACTGGTACAGTAGGAGGTTCATGATTGGGGTCAAAATCACGAGACCACTTGAGTAGCTTCATTGGTTTACCAACAATGTTAAGATATTTTTTTGGAGAAAATACGAATGTAGTCTTTAGACACGGTTAACTGAATCAAAACATGTCTCCCATCTATGAGCCTCACTTTCCACTTTTCTGCTAATTTGAGGTCATCAAAACTTTTCTTGATAACTTCTATAGCTGAGTGTCCTCACTGAAATTTTCTAATGAGAGCAAATTTGAATTTGTCAGTCAGTGTTGAAATTTTTGATTCAGAGAAAAGTAGTGTTGTCTTCCCACTCTTCCTGGTTGCATTCTTAATAAAGGGGCAGTCACCTGTACCTTCACGATTCTCCTTATAACTTGAGGGGAAGACAACCGTCGTCTCCCCCTGAGAATTACTCACAATGTGGGAAAAAGAGGTTTTACCGGGCTCAATCGAAGGAGGAAGCTCCATCACAACAAGTGACATCAAGGGAGAAGAGCTGCAAGTCAGATAGAAGAGGTTTGGGGCGATGCTGCGCAGAAGAGAGGAAACGCAGACGACTGCGTGGAAGGATTCGCACAGAGGATGCCACAGATAACAGAGGACGTCACAGAAACAAAGGAGCGATCCCGCAGAGGTGCGCACGACACTCAGCGATCCCACAGAGACGCGCACGACGCCCCCACGAACGCACTCCCACAGAAGATGCCGAGCTGCGAGATATATAGGCGACACCGCAAAGACGAAACCGCACTGCAGCTCGACAGACACGAAACGCAGCAGGAAGACGCCGAGGCCCTTCATCGTTGGGCGCGAAAGAGAAGAGGATGATCGCAATGGAGATTGATGAGCGCAAAGTTCTTCGTATTCGTCGTCAAATACGAGAACTTTGTCATCGAGCACAACGAACTTCGTTGAGCACGAGAGGGTGGATTGAAGGGCGAATCAAAACCAGGGTTTCGCTGATAGCGAAACCCTAGCAGAGCAGATA
>NW_018164444.1:35681514-35684967 GCF_001263595.1 Phalaenopsis equestris | reverse complement strand
GTATATCTATATATATATATTGTATATATATATATATGGACTAAAATAATACACGATGGTTCCGTCTCCATCTCTGCTAGGGTTAGCGATTCGACGGCGACGCGGGTGATCAATCGTCATGACTCGCTCGTACGCTGGCGCAACGGCCGGCGGCTTTGGTGACACTGGCAAAAGGTTTCATTCCTATGCCAGCGTGATCGCTAATGGCGTTCCAAACTTCCCTTCTGCTTTCTACGAAAATCTCGCTCTCGAATCCGATACTTCTTTTATTCGACGTCTTGGCCGGAAAGGGGGAAAACTTGCTCTCTTCCTCTCTGATGCCGAGAACGGCGAACTCGCCTCTTCCTACCGTCTTTATCTAGATCTTACCCTCTCTATGCTATTGCCCCGGCTGAGAAAACACGGCAGGTGTTGCCTGATCCGGATCCTCCTATCATTTCTAATACTGAGGGGGCTCGCCCTTCCTCGGCTTCTCCTCCTGACGCTTTGAATATGGATAATAATTCTATTTACTCTCATCATTTTGATACTCTCTCTGACACTCCTTTGGAAGATATTTCAAAAGTTTTAAGGGATGAATGACATGTTCAAAAGTATCGTAGAAGAAAGTATAGAGCCCAAAAGGAGGTGCAAAATCACATTAATGGAAATAATATGTTTAATATGTTGGAGATGAATCACTACTATTCAGATGGAGAAAATGGACAGTGAAAATGGACGGACCCGACCTAGATCTTTTATTTGGAATATCAGGGGAGCTGCGGATCCTCACTCCCTTGGTAGACTCAAATTAACGATAAGGATTCATAAGGTTGATATATTTGCTATTTTGGAACCCTTGGTGTCCTATCTGGATGATTGTATCTTAGGTAAATTCAAAAACATCTCATTTTTTACTAATTGCTCTAACAAAATTTGGTTGTTTTGGCGGAGGCATATCACAGTTGATGTCACTATTGATGATAGACAGTTTGTGGTACTTTTTTCTCTATGGATGTTCTCTCTAGATATCTTACTTTTGTCTACACCGGGACTTCTAATGCTGCTAGATTTGATCTTTGGCACAAACTTTCTGAGATGGACACTTCAATCCATCAAAATTGGATGGTTGGAGGGGATTTCAATATGGTGATGCACGAATCTGAAAAGTTATGTGGTCGAAGAATTGACACCACTTTAACAGATAAATTCAATGAAATTTTGGCTATAGCGGGTATTTTTGACTTGGGTTTTATTGGTTCTAAATTTACTTGGAAAAGGGGCAAGTTGTTCGAACGACTTGATAGATACTTTGCTAATCAGTTGTGGATCTCCTCTTATGTTTTTTTGCAATTTCAACATCTTTGCAGATCTGAATCTGATCACAACCCTTTTCTCTTATCCTTTGATTACTTTAAGAAGGTCTCCACCTATCATTTTCGTTACTTAAATGTCTGGGCTAGACATGATGATTTCTTGAGATTAATTGCTGATAATTGGAAAAGTGAGGAGGTGGGCAATGCTTGGTACACTCTTTGGAAACTGCATAAGATGACTGCTGCTCTAAGGTCTTGGAATCGGGATGTCTTTGGTGATGTACATGCTAGAGTTAAGAGGGCCGAACAGAGGGTGAGTATGCTTCAGGCTCTTGATGAGAATACTAATGATATTATTCATGATTTACAGAAAGCTAATAAAGAATTACTGGAGGCCTCTCTTTGGGAGGAGGATTTGTTGCAACAAAAAGCAGGGGAGACCTATTTCTCTCAAGATGATAGAAACACTAAATATTTTCACGTTTGCATTAAACAAAGACGAGCCAATAACACCATTGTAAGGTGAGGGGAACTGGATTACTAGGGATGAGGAGATAGGGGAGAGTGTTGTTCTTTATTTCTCTAAACAGTTTGAGTTCCATGAGACTTCGGGCTCTATTGATGTCTCCTTATTTGATGATGTACGTCATCACATGGTGGACCTCGATCTCTGCGGTATTCCCTCGGCTGAGGAAATCTATTCTACTCTTCTGGATATTAATTGTAATAAAGCCTCTGGGCCGGATGGTTTCACTTCTGCTTTTTATATTAAATGCTGGAGTATTGTTAAGGATAAGGTAGTGGAAGCTATCCAGAGTTTCTTTAAAGGGGAAACACCAAGAAATTATTTCTCTGCTGCTATAATTGTTCTCATTCCCAAAAATACTTAAAAGAGTTCTTGGGACCATTTTAGACCCATATCTTTGACTTCTGTTATTTCAAAGATGACTAGTAAAATTTTGGTCAGACGTATCTAACCTCATCTCAACAAATTAATTTCTTTGAATCAATCTGCCTTTATTCAAGGGCGGGGTATCACTGATGATATCATGCTGGCGCAGGAATTTATTCTTGACATTGATAAAAAATGTAGAGGGGGTAACATGATCACTAAATTGGATATCCATAAGGCTTATGATTCTCTTAGTTGGGAGTTTATATTGAAGCTTCTCAAGCCTCGAGGTTTCCTCAGAAGTTTTGCAAAATTATTCTCTCTTGGCTCAATTACAGTAAACATAGTATTCTCATTAATGGCCATTCTCAAGGCTTTTTTGGTCAGCCCGTGGGATTAAGCAGGGAGATCCTTTATCCCCTACTATTTTCATTTTAATATTTGATTTCAGGAGAAATCCCACTTTGCAATACGCTCATAAATCTAATATGGTGGTTACTCATTTAGCTTATGCCGATGACATGATACTGTTCTCTAATGCTAGCAAAAAAACGGTGAAGGAGATTCACAGCTTAATGGTTGACTTCCAATCCGTCTCTGGTGTTCTTTTTAATGCAAATAAATGTAACATTTACATGGGAAACATGGTCAATCGTTCTAATGCATGCTGGATTGCCAATTTTACGGGATTCTCCCTTTTTAGCCTTCCTCTTAAATACCTGGGGGATTTTCTCCTTAAAGACAGGAAAAGGCACATTCAGTTTGATGAGGTAGTGGAGAAAGTGCGAAAAAAAATTTGGCAGATAAATTCAATGAAACTTTGGCTATAGCAGGTATCTCTGACTTGGGGTTTATTGGTTCTAAATTTACTTGGAAAATGGGCAAGTTGTTCGAACGACTTGATAGATGCTTTGCTAATCTGCTGTGGATCTCCTCTTATGGTTTCTCGCAAGTTCAACATCTTTGCAGATATGGATCTGATCACAACCCTCTTCTCTTATCCTTTGATTACTTTAAAAAGGTCTCCACCTATCATTTTCGTTAATTAAATGTCTGGGCTAGACATGATGATTTCTTGAGATTAATTGTTGATAATTGGAAATGTGAGGAGGTGGGTAATGTTTGGTACACTCTTTGGAAACTGCATAAGAAGGTGGCTGCTGCTCTAAGGTCTTGGAATTTGGATGTTTTTGGTGGATGTTTTTCTAGAGTTAAGAGGGCCGAATAGAGGGTGAGTATACTTCAGGCTCTTGATGAGAACAGAGG
>NW_018164444.1:35672878-35681410 GCF_001263595.1 Phalaenopsis equestris | reverse complement strand
GATTTGTTGCAACAAAAAAACAAAAAGCTGGGGAGACCCATTTCTCTTTAGGTGATAGAAATACTAAATATTTTCATGCTTGCATTAAACAAAGACGAGCCAATAACACCGTTGTGAGGATTAAAAATAATGAGGGGAACTGGATTACGGATTACTGGGGGATAGGAGAGAGTGCCGTTGATTAAAAATAATGAGGGGAACTGGATTACTGGGGATGAGGAGATAGGAGAGAGTGCCGTTCTTTATTTCTCTAAACTTTTTGAGTTCCATGAGACTTCGAGCTCTATTGATGCCTCCTTATTTGATGATGTACGTCATCACATGGTGGACCTCGATCTCTGTGGTATTTCCTCGGCCGAGGAAATCTATTCTACTCTTCTGGATATTAATTGTAATAAAGCCCCTGGGCCAGATGACTTCACTTCTGCTTTATATATTAAATGCTAGAGTTTTGTTAAGGATAATGTAGTGGAAGCCATCCAGAGTTTCTTTAAAGGGGAAACACCAAGAAATTATTTCTCTGCTGCTATAATTGTTCTCATTCCCAAAAATACTTAAAAGAGTTCTTGGGACCATTTTAGACCCATATCTTTGACTTCTGTTATTTCAAAGATGACTAGTAAAATTTTGGTCAGACGTATCTAACCTCATCTCAACAAATTAATTTCTTTGAATCAATCTGCCTTTATTCAAGGGCGGGGGATCACTGATAATATCATGCTGGCGCAGGAATTTATTCTTGACATTGATAAAAAATGTAGAGGGGGTAACATGATCACTAAATTGGATATCCATAAGGCTTATGATTCTCTTAGTTGGGAGTTTATATTGAAGCTTCTCAAGCCTCGAGGTTTCCTCAGAAGTTTTGCAAAATTATTCTCTCTTGGCTCAATTACAGTAAACATAGTATTCTCATTAATGGCCATTCTCAAGGCTTTTTTGGTCAGCCCGTGGGATTAAGCAGGGAGATCCTTTATCCCCTACTATTTTCATTTTAATATTTGATTTCAGGAGAAATCCCACTTTGCAATACGCTCATAAATCTAATATGGTGGTTACTCATTTAGCTTATGCCGATGACATGATACTGTTCTCTAATGCTAGCAAAAAAACGGTGAAGGAGATTCACAGCTTAATGGTTGACTTCCAATCCGTCTCTGGTGTTCTTTTTAATGCAAATAAATGTAACATTTACATGGGAAACATGGTCAATCGTTCTAATGCATGCTGGATTGCCAATTTTACGGGCTTCTTCCTCTCTACCCTTCCTCTTAAATATGTGGGGGTTTTTCTCCTTAAAGGCAAGAAGAGACGTATTCAGTTTGATGAAGTAGTGGAAAAGGTGCGGAAAAGAATTTTGGATTGGAAAAATAATTTCCTTTCCTTTTGGGGTCGTATTACATTGCTCAGGAGCATCCTTCACTCTCTTCCTTTATACACTCTTCAAGTACTCCAACCCAAAAAAAAAGTACTCTTTTGAACTTTGAAAGATGTTTCAATAAGTTTTTATGGGTGGGAAATCACTGTGGTAGAAGATGGATGCCTTGGAAGGATATTGCAAACCCCTGTATGCTGGTGGTTTGGGTTTCAAATCTCTGCACCATATTGCTGATATGAATGTTTTTAAGCAATGGTTTAATTTCAAGAGATGCGAGTTTTTATGGGCTATTTTCATGCAGGGGAAATATTGTCGCTCCTCTCATCCTGCTTTGATTAATTGGCGGTTGGGAGATTCCACGATGTGGAAGAGATTGCTTCATATTAGAGATTGAGCGAAAAATTTTATTTACTGGGAGGTGGGAAGTGGAAATATTTCATTCTGGCATGATTGTTGGTCCCATGTTTTGCTTGATATGAGGGATACAAGGTATTCCAGTCTCAAGTCATTGGAATTTTCCTATTCTCATTAGCATTTTGGGGATGGAGGGAGCTACCTTCATTTCCACCATTCCTATTGAGCCTCATTTGCAAGATACTCCTACTTTGAAATTTCCTATGACAAGCTCCATTACTAAATCCTTATATTCCTCTTTACATAATTTTCAAGAGCTCCCTTGGGGTGAGGTGGTGTGGAGTTGGGCTTTAACTCCCTCTGTCTTTCTCGGCGCGACACATTTTCCATTCTATAATACCATGTTATGATATATTAAAATTAAAAGGTTTGAGAATCGCCTCACGTTGTTGTTTGTGTAATTCGGCGGAGGAGACTATCGAGCATATTTTCTTTTCTTGTCCCTTTTCACTATTTATATGGAGGAAGGTTGGATTGTGGTTTGGCACTATCTTCACTCTTGAAAGGAATCTTTTGCTCACTACTATGATTTGTAATCTGGACCGTAAGCAGAAACGCTTTTTTCAAATTTACCCTTACATTATATGTTGGTTTATCTGAATTGCTTGTAATGATATTATTCATGAAGGAAAGACCATTCAGAATACGATGGTCTTTACTAATATTATTGCCTACATTAATAAGCTGTGAAGAATGAGGAATTCTAAAAAATGTTTCTTTTCGGGCATCAATTATTTTCTTTCTATGGGGCATATGGTCTTTTGGATGAGAAGAGACTTCCTCAACTACCGGTTTTGGTTAGATGGCAGCCACCTCCTAGGAGATGGATAAAGTTTAACACGGATGAGAGTTTGAAAACTAATAGTGCTGGTTGTGGGGGCATTGCTAGAAACTATGCAGAGAATTGTATACTTTTCTTTTCATCTCCCTTTTATGCTGATACTCCCATGGAGGCTGAGGTTCGGACCATTTTAACGGCTGCTGTGATGGCTCACTCTCTCAGCTGGTATTTTATTATTTTTGAGTGTGATAATCGCATCTTGGTTGATATTTTGGCTAATGGTGCCGAAACCCCTTGGGATATCTTATATTATGTTAAGAGGATTAAATGTTTAATCTCTAATATGAATGTTATGTGGAGTTTCAATTACCGTGAGGGAACCAACCTGCTAATTGACTTGCTAATTTAGGTAGTGCCACTAATATTTGTAGGGTGGGATCTACCCCCCATCTCTTAGCAATTTCTTCTTGTGGGTGATAAAATGCTCCTTATATTCGTAGGGATGGTTCCTCTTAGATTATTTTCTTTGGCTGGGTGATATGTTTCTGCTCGGGCTGTTTTTTGGGCTAATTTTATTCTTCTTAAATTATCTTGAGGTGCTTTGGTTGCCTGCTGTTTCAGGAAATAGGTGGGGCAAGCAACAACTATACATCCTTTTATGGTGGATGGTTTTTTTAAATTTGCATGGAGGCCCATGGCTTCATTACTTCGTATGTGATGAATAATATGGAAGGCCCATGGGTTCTTATTTTGGTTACGGTTGGGGAGCTTTTTTTTTGTGTTTTGTTTTTAAGGTTGGAGGAATGCTTATACTACACTTTAGATTCCTCTTATACCTTTTGGTGTCCTGGTAAACGGTTTTTGCTTCGGGAGGCTTACGTGGAGATCTGACATATGGGATCTATTGCAGTTATTTTATTGGGGATACTGTTGAGAATGGTTACTGGAGGTTTTGCTTATTGCTCCAGCTTTACATTTTTCTGGTGAATGGGTTTAATCACTTCGTTATGGAGGCTCTTAGCTCCAAATTTCTACGATATTTTCACTCTATGTCCTGGGCAGGACCGTGGCTCCTTATTTGTTCTATGCATTTCAGGATGGGGGGTTGGAAGAGCTTGGATCCTACTCTATCTTCCTTGCTCACATGTTTTCTTGCTTGTTTGGTGCATTCACAGTTTTTGAGCTGCAGGTATTTGCATTTTGGGATATGCTTGGTGGTGCTCTTTCTAGCCTTCAGGACGTTTGTTTTTGGTTAGCAACTTGCGCTACTTTTGTTTCAATTTTTATACATGTTCATATGAGGGTATACTTCATTTGTTGAGTATAATTTTTGTTTGGATACATGTATTTTTGAATTATATTTACCTTTGTTTCATCTTTTTTTCTTTTTTGGGTGGAGTTGTACTGCGGAAGGAAGAACCCTTAGAAGTATATGTATTTTCTTTATTTTTAGCGGGGGTCTTCTTTCCCTCCCTTATTTTGCAACCATTTTTGATATTAACACGTAAGGAGCCACGCGTAGCTCTTTCTTATATATATATATATATTCGTAGGATAAAGAGAAGTGGACTTTGTTCCAAATGGAGGGAACCGTGCGCAAGGAAGGACTACTCGATCCTTCTACCATCTTAGCAGAGCCGGTAGGCATGCAACAGTTATGGTGCTCGCGCTGACACGATGCCTCCGAGCCGTGCTTAGGCACACCCACGCCCTCGACTTTTTTCGTGCGCCTGCATCACCCATTTTTCTTAAAAATTTTCTTGTTAGCAATTCTATAAAAGTTAACTGCACGGCGATTATCTTTGTGTGTATTCTTTGGTGAATTTCAACCTCTTGGAAAAATTGCTTGGAATGTGAATTTGTCTTCTTATTGGTTTAGTCTTTTAGCTTTTTTTCTTTAACATCTTGTAAAATTTCGCTATCATATGTTTGTATCATGGGTTTAATGAATTTAACTACACATGTTGCTTGATGCATGGAATTAGAATTTTTTTTTAATTTTCTTGAAAATTAGTCATTATCTAGTAGGATTGCAGGTTTCGTTCTTTGCATTTTACATGTTTTTGTCATATTACTTTCGTAATTTTTTCACCACAAAAGTGAAGGGTAGCTTCAGGTCGTCGGGATCGAGCTTAAATTTTTTTTTGAAAAATTACGACATGAATCTGTTTAATCATTGTGTAAATGCTAGGGCATGTCCTGATAGCGACGCATTATATGACTTGAATATAGTGAAAAATGTGCAAGGGCTGCTGCATCAGAACTGGAAAGGGTCCCCAAAATTCAAATACCGACAGCTCAAAAACTGTGAATGCACCAAACGACAGTTTGTGATTGATAACTTAGGTTTAAATATAAAGTGGCTCTTAGTTGGTCTAAGAAAACAGTTTGTGATGCTAAGAATTATGTTTTTTGTGATATTTATAATGAATTAAATATTAAAGAGGACGAAAGGTTTTAAAAATTGAAACAGATATGAAATACCCAAAAAAAAATTTCAAGGTTCACTGGTTCAACCACGATTGAATCGAATGACACAATAAATATAAATATTAATTAAATATGTTCTAATGATAAAATAATGATGTAATAACGACAAAGATAAAATGAACTAACTAATAACAATTAATAATCCCATATGCTAGGATCTGATGATCGTAAAGCTCTGCAACATAAGCCTATGTGGGAGCAACGCTCCTACGCTGCGACGTGACATGTTTACACTGCTCAGGATTGTGTAAAACTGGTCGCACGGTCATGATCCGTGATTTGATCGGTTCGTCGGTCTACAGGTCAAATCACCTCTTCCACCAGTTTTGGGCGGTTCACAATTAGAAAGGGTTTTTATATGTTTCGGACTAGCTACCAGTTCACGGTCGAACTGACTGATCCAATTTTCTAAATCTTTGACACACACACACACGCATATATGTGCGGCCAACCGTGGCTTGTTGGGAGAGCAACCACTTCGAAGGTCGTAAGTCCCCTCAGGTCATAGGTTCGAATCCTCCTCTGGCCTGTTTGCCGGTAGTGAGGGCGGTCCTTAAATAATTAGACACATGATGGTGGGTGGGAGCTCGTATAACAATGTCCGACCATTCTTTTATAAAAAAAAAGGAAAAGGAAAAAAATCTATATCTATCTATCTATCTATCTATCTATCTATATATCTATATCTATATATAAATATATATATATATATATATATATATATATATATATATCCTTCAACAAATATAAACTTGTCCAACTGGTCCTAAATGTATTAAATATCTAATAAATTACTTAAATGATAAATAAAGACGATTAGATGATACAGAAAACCCATCCTTGTGACTAAGGACTCAGGTAGTCTAACAGTGCTTCAGAAAACCTAGGTATTAATTCTAACGGATGAATTGATGTCTTTGAATTAAGCTGCTGAAATTAATCAAGACTATATTTTTCTTTTTGCATCTTTGGTTTCCTTTTCTGGACCAGGCAGTTTCATTTTTTGAATTTCAATTTTAACAAATTTGCCCTTTTGGCTCCTTCTGAGGTTGAGTGAATTAAAAATAAAAAGAAGACACCCAGTGTCTGTTTAATTAGTTTCATGTGAAGCGTATTAATGACTTGTGCAGTTGTGCAGAGGGACCAAGCAAAATAGTCACGTTGTTGCCTTGTGCGGCAGCACGACACTACTGAAATTAGGACTTTTTCTGATAGTAGGATCTACAGATGCTCTGAATTTATCGACAGCAAAAAATCTGAACCATAAATTTGTTGTTGACTGTGATACTAGTTGAAAATGGTTATTCTTTGGTCTATCTTTATTCATGTTCTATCTTCTTTGATATTCATCCTTTCTTAACTTTATTGTTATTATTATTTTTTGTTATCTGTAGTATTTATTTATTTTTTCTAAAATTTCTTTTCCCCCTTCCTCAAAAACTTCAGGGAAGAACATGCACCAAGACTAAAATTGCGGGACTTGTCTCAGCCTTGGCCCCCTATTTTGAGATTGGCATTTCCTAGCCAAAATCAATCGGTATCTTATAGTGTTTGCCATCCATGGCGTAATCGTAATCATCACTACAGTTCTTGCCATAATGATGAAGAAATAAGAGATATAACAAACAAGGTATGCAGAGCTTTAAGCAAAACAAACTTTTTGATATATTTACTGCGATTGGATTTGTAGCATGATGTTCTCTTTGTATGAGCATTGAAGAAACATGCTTTGTTCGTAGCAACATAACTTTTTTGGCAAGAAAGTTGTGATTTTGCATGTCAGCTGGAATTCTGAAATTTTAAAATTTTCTAAATTAGCCATTTTTGGTTTCACCATCATTTTGATATTCTAATGTTTGATTACTCTGTGTTTTTTCGGGGTTGATTAATATGACAAGTTTATTCTTTTCATTCATCTTTTTCAAATTTTCTTTGGTGCAATTTGCATTTGTCTTGCTAACATTGTCTTTATGAAGTTAAAAACAAAATACTTGATTTTTATTAAAACTGGTGTCGCAAGTACGAATTATCAAATTCGAAGAGAATTTTTTACATTTTGTCTAAAACAGCTCTTGGCATAATTCAATATTTTTCACAACCATAGCTAAGATTGACCTAAACAATTTCTATCCAGAAAGGTATTAGACATCATTCAGTTAATTTTCTTACTCATTTCTGGTTGAAAATAGCAACGCCTTGTAAAAAATGCCAGATGATTTCCCCTTCATGTTTCCTGTTTCAGAAATAAAGACTTCACCGGAATTCCAACCACCAAATTTGCACCGAGAAGTAAATTGGTAGTTGACTTGATCAAGGAACACTTTCAAGGAAAAAGGAATGTAAAATAGAGAACTGGATATTTACAGGCGAACACCTTAACTTGTAGGTTACCTAATGACTAAAACACTCCTTATAAGGCAATAAGAGAAAAATGCCGTTTAAGTAATTTTTATTAGAGGGATATAAATACATGGCACACAATTCTTATATATTTACATATCTAGCACCCATACTTTAATATTTATATTTATAACACTTTGGTGTCATAAATCTATACATAAAAATGTTTATTTCACTTTTTGAAAACTAGAAATATGTTTTTTTGACTTGATATTGAAATTTTGAGGGTTATGCATGAAAATATAAAAATTTAGGTGTTATATAAATACAATTGTGTGGTATGTATGTAAATGCTACTTTTTATTAATAGAAATAGCTTCCATCTATACTGCGGGATAAAAGTAGGTTCATTCTCAATATCTTAAATGTCTTTATTCATAATAAAGTGAAAGTATTGCAATGCTAAAGATTTCAATAAGATCACCACTACATAAAATTTTCTCATAAGGTGAAGATGAGATCATAGTAAAATTAGAGATTTTGCCACAATGGATCACTGAAGCTGTAATAACTGAAATTTTAATAAATAAATAAATATTTATTATTGAATAGACATATCTGTATGGGTTCATCTTTAGGAGTCAAGGAATGTATCATTTCATTTCAAACGGAACGAGAGGAGAGCAAGAGACAAAGGAAGAAGAAGGAAGGAGAAGGAAGAAAGGAGGCTATTGAACCCTAGTCGATGGAAGATGACCTGGTGAGTATTGACTAGAACCGAGCGACACTGAGGCGGAAAAAAAAAGAGAAAATCCTAATCAAGAGGTTCAATGTTCAAAGAAAGGAGAGGCACTCGTTTCCTCTGGAGGTAGCATCAGATGTGGCGCTTTGACTCGAAGTCAGAGGAGGCGATGTTGCGCCCTAGATGAAGAAGGAGAAGGCAAGGTGAGCAACTTTGTGCGTGAAGGAAGAGAATCGATTGAGCCTTGAAGTGGAGTGAAGCCCGAGTGTGCGGGTGTCGGCACAAAAAAGAGAAAGAAAGAGATTGTTTGGGGGGTCGCCCGTAAGAAGCTGTCGGCAGCCGGAATCGAAATCTCATCGCCCGCTTCGGAAGGACGTTTCAATTTAC
>NW_018164444.1:35671252-35672062 GCF_001263595.1 Phalaenopsis equestris | reverse complement strand
TGCCCACCGTGCTAGCTCCAAGCTCCTCGACGTGACGAGTTTAAGTTTTCTAGGGTGTCCAGTTATAATATCAAATCAAACGGCCTTATGGTTGTAGTCCTCTAAACATCCTATGTAAAAAAAAGGTAAACATGTTTAAAGTTATAAGATGTAAAATGCGCAATGCAGGAACGAACAGTAGCATGCAAGTGAAACAATAGTAAGCAAAAACAGGAGCAGTACAACATGCTATACATGAAGAGTAGTAGCAGGTAGAAACAAGACAAGTGTAACATGCTATACAGGGAGAATAGTAGCAAGTAGAAACAGGGCAAGTGTAACATGCTATACAGGGAGAACAGTAGCAGGTAGAAACACGACAAGGGTAGTATGCTTTACAGGAAGAGCAACAACAAGTAAAAGCAGAAAAATTATAACATGCTATACAAGAACAACAGCAGGTAGGAACAGGAAAAATTAATTGCTGTAAAATGTAAAGCAAACCTGTACGCCCGTGAGATCCGATGTCCCTTAAGCATAGCAAACCTAAATACATCTCCAAAAACAAAATCTGGAAGAAAACGTCGTCCAAGAAATCCGAGAAAAAGCGGAAAAACTCGAGAAAATCAACGAAAGAGACTTAAGTAACAAGTAAAAGAAAATCCTCAAAACTTCTGGGGAAATCCCGAAAGAAAAGTAACGCGAGTGCTCCGTCCCAAAACTTTGATAAAACAAAAGAAAATTTCAAGTGAGGGGGACCGCAAGCACTCGTATGGGACTAGGCTCAGTTATATTTATTCTCGAGGGACCACGAAGGCTACTCGGTCACCC
>NW_018164444.1:35670229-35671124 GCF_001263595.1 Phalaenopsis equestris | reverse complement strand
GCTCGAGCCAACTCCCGCTAGACTTATGTCGGTGAAGGATATCGTTATCCTATTGTTCATCAAATACCTGGATCTTGATGTTATAGGATAGGGCATCTTTCTGCTCTATCTTCAATGTGTCTTTATCATCACCACCCTACGCCCCAAAACAAACTACTTGCGACCTTGTTTGATGGTTTCACGAATAGCAAAAGGCTATACGTGGACACTTATGCGTCGGACAAAAGCGTTGAAAGCCGAACCAAGAAGCAAGAAAAGAAAAGAACAAAATGAGGTAAGAGAGATGAGGCACTGATCCATCTAAAACACCGAAAAGAAGAATAGATCAGTTCTCAAAAACTCCTATCGAAAAGACCTGAAAAAGTAGGGCCCAAGGTCTTTCTTAACAAACATAAAGGGCTCATTCGCGCTGATTCTCCAAACTCCAAAGACGTAGGATTAATCAAATCAACTAAATACTCTTCCCAAAATGAGATTTAAAATTTTCCAAACTCGTACTAAATTCGAAATTCTTCCAACTCAATCCATAACTCCATATATTAAGTAAGCACAAAAATCTTCCCATCAAATCACATAAATGCTCACAAACGGGCTCATCACAAAGAGGTGAACAGCATGTAGGACTCATGGCCAGGGTCAGCAGAAAAGAGGAAGCAGCCCACAAGGCCCATAACCAAGGACAATTTAAAAGACAACAAATAAAACTTATAGTTAGGATAATAAAGGGACCCAAAAGAACTGATAGAGCTCACAGTTTAAGGTAGCAAAGAGCAACTACAAAAGCCCATAACCAGAAGCCATCCAAAGCACAAGGGGCTCACGACCAGAGCCAACAAAAGGACCACCAAAAGGCAGCTATGCCTCCCTCACCAAATGAAGGGATAACTGAAATAAA
>NW_018164444.1:35668902-35669350 GCF_001263595.1 Phalaenopsis equestris | reverse complement strand
AGCCAAGCTCAATCAAGAAACAGAGCCAAAGCCAAGCTCCCAACGGAAAACAAAACCAAAGCCGAGCTTCGACAAAACCAAAACCAACATCAACCATTTAAAAAAAATGCAGCTCTAGCCATTTCAAACCAAAACCAAAGTCCCAAACCGAGCCAAAGCCAAGCCCTCAGACCAAGCATTTTAAATAGATTTTCTCATAGCATATATTTCAAACCAAAGAGTGTCACAGGAAGCCAAAACCAAGCCTCCAAACCGAGGAATCACCTGCATATCTAAGATAGGATAAACAAAGGACATGCCATATCTCCACCATTTTTAAGCAAATATTCAAGTCTAATTTCTAAAACATGCTCACATTTCGTTTTAAGTGCACCTGAAATGAATATCTCAACAATATGTTAAAGTAAAATGAACTAGCATGCTGTATCATCCAACAGGGACAAGCTCG
>NW_018164444.1:35668343-35668583 GCF_001263595.1 Phalaenopsis equestris | reverse complement strand
GGAACTATCCTAATAGGCAGAGAATAGGGGAGATGAGAAAGAAAGCCACACCCCTCATGTCCACGGCACTCGAATCGGGCCAAAAAAGAAAAGGGATGTTCCCTGCCTACAGAAGGAGAATCCAACAACACCTCTCGGAACGAGCGGCGAGGCCAGTGGCAGCGAGGGAAGCATCGGGAAGAGGAGAAAAAATGTCATTCCAGTGTACCAGGGAACAAGCTTCCCAGAGTCAAACTGCCG
>NW_018164444.1:35667360-35667838 GCF_001263595.1 Phalaenopsis equestris | reverse complement strand
ATATATATATATATATATTAATTAAAACACAATTTACTCGCGCGCGGCGACGCGACAAAATGGGTGTCCTCCCCGGGCAAAATCGACGTTCCGGACGCGTTGGCGCAGTCCGTTTCGTCATCCAGGGTCGCTCGGACGATGTCGTCGACAATCAGGTCAAAACGCGCCGAAATTCAAATTTCACAAAATCTCGACCCGCTGTCGATCGGATACGTCGACTCCCCGAATTGCGAAGCTTGTGCGCGCGGGAGTGCGAATTGTGTAGAAGGCCACCCTAAGGCTTAAAAGACCCTACAGTAATCCCTTTTGGGTTTCCTCATGTTGGTTTCATCCTCTTAAGTGCTAGAAGTCGATACCACACACGCGAAACTCCAAAAGAGGACGGCAGTAGGTTGAACTAAAACGAGGCGGGTCCCACCTCTAAGGTTCTAAGATAGGCGCAGGAAGTACCCTAAGGCTAGATCCTAACTCCTACGAG
>NW_018164444.1:35646040-35667045 GCF_001263595.1 Phalaenopsis equestris | reverse complement strand
TAATAATAATAGTATGAAAGATTTATTTGACATATAAAAATAAAGTTTACAATTATTTATTTAAATTTGAGTGAATATTATATTGAATAAAATTTAATGTAAATCATAAATATTGATTAAGTTATAGTTTTGATAATCAAATTAAAGTAACATGAATACTTAAAACAAAAGTTTCTAATTAATAGTTAAATACATAATTAAAAGATTAATTAAACATTATTAATGATATGCTTAAATTTTTTTTATTATATTATATGCAGCTAAATATTGGAGACAAATTAAGCGTGTTTGAAGATTTAAGACAAGTTATACTGTTTTGAGGTGAGCACTTGTACTTATAAATTATAGTAGCATTTGGTTTCCTCTAAATCTGATGCATTGTTAATTATTTAAATAAATTTTATATGGCAAGGCTAAAATTAAAATAATTTACTAAAATTAAAATAATTTTATTTGTTTTAAAGTTTATTGGATTATATTGAATTGTATGTCACTGATATTTGTATATGTCCATCAAACCCATAATTAAATATATTATATATGTGTTGAATGTTATGAAAAAAAAGTTAAAATTAGGTTTATTATTTTGCTTGCTTGCATGTGTATGCTTGGTTATGACGGAGTTCGCATCTTTATGGTATTAGCGGGTTATGGTGTTCGTGCACATATATAGAAAAAAAATATTTTTATTGATATATCTTAATTAACATAATTTTAGACGGTAGTCATGTGATGATTGTAAGTAGATTAAAAAGATATCGATATATAAACAATACAACAAGACATTGAATGATAATATTAGATAATACAAACCTTCAAATGTTCTTACATTGATTTAAAGAAAGTTTAACTGGCATGCATATTTTTGTTTTTTCATTTTGTTATTATAGTCTAAGAGTATGATTATTTATTAGTATTTGTTAGCTCACTGTTGTTTTAAACTAACATTTCATGTTTAATTAATTGATGAAAAGATGAGTGATAGAAGATAAAATTTTTATAAAAGACGGGACAATCTGATCTAAGGTAAATTTATAACTGCTTTAGTTTTATCTCTTTTCTGTAGTGACTTTTATTTGTTAAATATTAGTTATAGAAGGTAAATATAGAAAAATTTATTTTTCCAGCGTCCGACTGTGCACCTGCCTTGTAATTCCAAATCCCATGCCTCTTCGTGACGAAAGATTATTTTTCTTCTCCAAAAATAGGTTGAGAATTGTAGAGGCTTTCTAAACTTACTAATTTGACACCATAGTTATGAAGGAAAATAAAACATTTAGACTTTGTTAAAACTAGTGTCACAAGTAGGTTTACAAGAATTATCAATTTCAGAGAGGATTTATGAATTCAATCTATAATAGCCATTGACATAATCAAATGGTTTTCATATCCTTAGGTAAGATTTGCCCAAACAATTTCCATCTCAGAAGGGTATTTGACGTCATTAAACTAATTTCCACTTAGTGCTAATTGAAAGTAGCAACATCAACTTCCCGAAAATAACAGATGGTTTCCCCTTCTTGTTACTATTCTAGAAATTGAGGTGTTATTAGAATTCTAGCCACAAAACTATTCCAAGGAGAAGTAAATTGATAGTTATTGATCAAGAAACACATTAAATTTAAGAAAATGTAAAGCCAAATATTTTTAGGCAAACATATATTTACTCATAAGTCATTCGCTCTTAAGAAAGTAAGAGAAAAAACCTTTAAAGTAATTTTTATAAATAGAAATGTTCCTCCTATCCCTAGTAATCACTAGCTTTTGTGATACCATTCTTGGGCTTCTAAAAGGCATTTAGGAACCGGGGAAAGGGTTGTGGGATAGCAATAGAATGATATTATGGGATATCAACGACATTTGGAGGGAAAGATGAGATAAAACTATTGTTGGATAACATTTGGAGGAGTTTGACGTCTGTCCGGATTAAAAATAGTGTGAGAACGATGAAAAGACGAGATGCAGATGTTGAGGGGGATCCACCTCCTATTCTTTAGCAAGATATAGATGCACAACTTTCAAAAGGAAAATGTTGCAACACTTCTTAGAGCATAAATCGGATATTACAATCTCCGCAATACATAAAAACCAAGCTAAGTCTCAAAAACAAAAAAAATACATGCATAAATAGTCTCATAATAGAAAGGACCCTAATTAAAAATAATGAAATAGGAAGAAAATCTTAAAAGAAAAAAATTCATTCACAATATGAGTTGGGACGGAATCACATGTTCGATCTTCATTGCTATTACGAAAACGAAATTTTCGTTGTATCAGAACTCCTGTGATTCGGTCTTGGGGGACCGCAAAACTCCCGCAATTCAAAATTACAGGATTTGCGATCTCGTAATTCATTAGATGCTCCTGCTTCATTCTTTTTGACTAGGAGATGCTTTTTCCCTCTTCTTTCGGAGGACTTGGATCCCATTATCAGATGTTCTTTCCCGCAAGACATAAGGAGATTTCTGATCACTACTTGTATCTAACCATGTATTAGTGACGAACTTGGTAAACTTACATAAGACTTAGTACCCAGTTTACTCCATAGAATATTTTAGAAATAGATCAAAACATTCTCATCTGTATCTGAAATGATGATATAATGGGTTGCTCTCAATAGTGACAACATAGGGGGTAGACTGTCTTCTCCAATGGCAGAACTATAATATGCTTCCTGTTCTTGATAAATGAGTATATGTTTTTGAGGCCATCATGAAATGTACTCATTATATTGCCATGGTCGGCCCACAAGAATGTGACACATCCATAGGCATGACATCCTCAAATTTTATATGAATGCTCATTATCTCAGATTCATTACCTTCTAGGATAACTATTGGTAAGCTGTTGGAGTCTCCCTCTTGAGCTCAGCTTGAATCATCTTCTCTCCCTAGTCAGTTATAAGATGATACTCCTCCCATTCTTTTTTGGGTCTTCACATTATGACTTCTGCACTTCATCCCACTCAGTGAAAGATATCATCCTTATGTTTGGACAATTTGATGCAATGTGCCTAAAGCCATGTCAGTTGAAGCACTTCCCGAGTTGGATGGATTTAGGAGTTTTGTCAGTCTCCACATTTTCCTTATGGAGGGTCAAATTGGGTTCTCCATTTAGTGTAGTTTTACTGCCTGATTTTGTGATTGAACTCTGTCTATAAGGTGTGGCGATCATCTGGTGACGTTGTTGTTTCTCTACCTTGAATGCTAGGGTCTATGCATTAAGTTGGGACCAATATAGTTGTAGTTGAATCACCTTACTGATAGATGACCTCAGTCTTCCAAGTTATCTTACTACTCTGTGGTCCTATGGTTCTACCAACTTACGTTTCAGCATGAATTGATCAAAGTCAGCTTTGTACTCCACAAAATTGTTTCTCTGACGCAGGTCTTGGGAAGATTTGTGCACTGTATTTCTCTCTTCGTCTTAGATCGCATGGTGATCTTACTTCACCATTATCGTTTTCGAATGCGCTTCAGGTTCTTCCACCATATTGAAGCATTTTCTTGAGCTTGATGACTACTAATTTAACTTACCTTGAGGAACACTCTTGTACTAAAAAAATTACTCCACTGTCTGAAGCTACTCAGTAAACTCATCTGGATCCATGCGACCATTAAAACCTAATTATTCTACATTTATTCTAAAATTATAGCTTCTTTTCTAATAGTCTATGTCAAATCGTCGAGGTAGTGACTTCATCAGTAGAAATTGCATGCTGGAATAGATTCACTTCCTCTCAATATGATGAATCACCGTTTTTGTTATGGGTGATCTAAATGGTTATCTCACTGGATTGTTTATTATCAAAGGCAATAAGCCTCTGTTGTAATTGAAAGATTTCTCGTTGTATATCCTCTATAGTAAGTTCTTAGACACCTCGTTAAGAGTTCCTCTTTGGTGGTATGACGTCCTTTTTTCCCGATCAGGTTTTAAGCAGGT
Source organism: Phalaenopsis equestris (assembly GCF_001263595.1). Lineage (NCBI taxonomy): Eukaryota > Viridiplantae > Streptophyta > Magnoliopsida > Asparagales > Orchidaceae > Phalaenopsis > Phalaenopsis equestris. Next base: position 35,663,103 of record NW_018164444.1, on the reverse strand, counting down.
GTAGGATTGCAAATCAAGATTTGTTAGGGGCTTAAGCTTTGGTCTCAGTGTCGAGATGAAATTTTGGCGGAGATAGGAAGGTTGGATTTGAAAGTTTTGGGTACAGGGCTAGGAATTATACTGTAGGAATGATGGGAATTTTTTTTTTTTTTTTGGATTTTAGCCATAACAAGGATTTTAGCCATAACAAGGAAAATACCTAGAAATTTAGGTTTGCGGGCTCTTATATCAGAAGATACTGTTCTAGGGCTCTTAGAATTTATTTAAGAGGATTTCGTAGGAAGTGGTTGTGGAATAGCGAGGGAATTAACTATGGGAGTTTAACGACGTTTGGACGGGGATAGGCGTTGATTGACAGTTGTAATGAGGTACGGGCGTCGAGGAGGTTCCATCATCTGTTCTTGAGTAAGATTTAGATACACCACTTACAAAAGGACATAGTTGTAACACTCCTTGGAGCGTAAATCATATATTACAATCTCCATAATACGTAAAATTCAAGTTAAGTCACAAAAATAACAAAATACATTCATAAATAGTCTTATATTAGAATTAACCCTAATTAGAAATAACAAAATAGGAAGAAAATCAAGAAAATAAAAAAAAAATCTCGTAGAATCTAAATCAAGACGGAATCACGTGTTCAATCTTCCTTGCGATCGCAAAATCGAAATAGGAATAAAATCAAAAGATCGTGCAGAATCTGAATCAAGACGGAATCACTTGTTCGATTGTCCCTATGATCGTTGAGACTTAATTTTTGCTAGATTGGAACTCTTGCGATTTAGTCTTGCGGGATCCCGAAACTTCCGCAATTTTGAATTACAGGATCTGCGATTGCGTAATTCAACCGATGTTCCCGCATCACTTTTTTCTATGAAATTTCAAGCAAGTCTTGTTAAGAATATGCAGTACCTAATTACCTATTTAGAAAACATGTTTATCTTCTAGGATTGAATTTCAAAATAGTTCTCTGCCTAGTTGTATGCAATCAATTAAGTCCCAGAATATCACATTTCACCAATTTAATGCCTTGGCTATCAAATTGATCCAAAATGGTCTTTTACGGAGTAAGTTGGGATTAAGTTTGCATAGTTCAGGGACTATAGTGATAAATTTTTTATCATTATATTTTCATGAGGGGCTATTTTAGGTTAATTTTGTAACGTTGAGGTTCTGAAGGGGAGAAATATGATACTTTGAGATAAATAGATCACACATGAATAGTTTGTGACTATTTTGAGATTTAATTATATTCTCCTGAAATCATTTACAACATTTTTGTCATAATCTTGGCCAAAAGTTGAGTTGCCAACAAATGAAAGTACATTTAAAACAAGCAGTTATCCTTAATATTTTAAGGTTGTTTGTCTTCCTTTCTAAATTTGTAGATCATGAAGAAACGCAAGAACAAAACTTTCTGTATATGAAATATATATTTTTTGCATGTGTACATTATTCATCAGTTTTGGGGATTTATTTCTGTTCTTTCAGTTACAGTGAAATATTTCTTATGATTTTACATTTTTAAGAGCTTTTATCAGTTCTCAACTCTGCTTTGAGATGATGTCCTTGATACCCTCCTGTCATTTACCAATACATGCCCTCGGGGTAACTAGGCGGAGAGAGGGAGATGGTTGGGCAAGTTAGGTTGAGCAGGGTCAGAGAATTTAAAAGCTTCGGCCAAAGCTAGGGCTGGATTGATAATCAATTAGACATTTGGATTTTGTATTTGGGTTTTGGTTAGGTTGGGTTGATGTGATTGACTTACACAAAATTGTAAATTTATGTCAGGTAAAATGGTATTTTTCATGCCCAAGTACGAGGTAAAATTATATTGGCAGTTGGCCAATCTAAAACCAAAGGCAATGAAATTTCTCAATCTAAAACCAAAATTGTTGCTACCATACCCTAAACACTTAGCGTCTAACATTAAGTCTTAATAAAAAGTTCTTTCTCACCAAATGTCATTAGGAGAGGTAATAAACTTTAGGTCTTTCTCCTATAAAGAACTTGAAACTAGATCTTAACATCCTCGCAAAAATGAGCGCGAATTCTTTCTGGATAGTTTTTTATCTAAAAAATTAATATCTTCTAAAAATTCTACATGAAACAACAAAACTCTCTCAAGAGAGCTGGACATGAATTTTTGAAGTTCTCAAAACTCAACATTCAATACATTGGGAAAATCATAAAGTATTTTTTTAACAAATCCATCACTTGCCAAAAATCTTATAGTTGGTTGGAGCATTTTGTGATGGATCATCTTTCTTGCTTTTAAGATCTTATTCTTAATCTCGCAAATTTGAATTGGTTTGCAATCTTTTTAATACGTTAGATTCACTGTATCCCATATTTCTTTGGAGAAAAGAAGGAATATGCAAGTATCACTTTTTGGCGAAGAATGGAGTTTCATTACCAGAACAATAATAATCTCATGATCACTTGCTACAACTATATTTATGATAATTGGGCGTGCAACATGCACACCCCAGTTGATCCTCCTGTAGGGTCAACCGTGGTGAGATAGAGGCGGACAACTCAAGTCAGATAAAATTTCTCAAGAACGTATTTGCATAATCATGAATTAGTTGCTAATGAAACATTCTAACTCAGTCGTCACAAATATTCATAATTCATTCACATTCTCATATATTTGAAAATGTGAAAATCATGTCTCCAAAAAATATATACTAAGCTGTTAAAAATCCAACATAATAAACACACATACCCAAGAGTCTGTACACCATCCAAAACTATACACTGCAAAAGTTGCACAACATTGAATACTCGCTCTGTCGCCCCTTATTCCTTCCTGATAGTCAACAACATAAGAGCTAAAAGCTCAATGAAATAATCGAGACTAAAGTGAGATTTTATCGAAGGAAAAGAAACAACGTGCATGATCATTGATAACTCATATGTGTGATAGGAAAACAAAAATATAAACAAACTTTAATCCCCAAAAAATATTTAAGTTAAATGATATAAATGCAATAAACTGTAGTGATTGTGTCATGCGTACATTTCATTCATGTGCAGTCATATCCATAAAGATTTCATAATCACATAATATCATTTTTAGGAATTGTCACATGAATTTGCCTAAACTACATTCATATCATTTCATGTCATTGTTGGTCACATCGAGCCTGAATGCTAAATCAATTTATAAAAGTTTAGCCTCTCCCAATATAACAGTTATCAATGACCTTTCTGATACCAACTGTTCTTAGATTTCTATCTCTTCTGATACCAATAGTTCCTAAATTTTTCTTCCATGTCTGAATATCAAAAGTCGGAAGTTCTAATATTCTTTATCATCCATACCTGAAAAAATTGATGTAATAACCTACCGTTCACAATATTTGCGACTTTCCTGTAATTATAATTTATGTAACGAGCAATTATCATAGGCAAATCATAAATCATAAACCACATGATAAGAATACTTGCAAGCAATGATTTCATTATCATGCTTATCATATCAATACAATATAAAAATCATAATTATCGTCAGTGTCAGTTCAAGCTGACGTTCATGTATCATGCACGGACATTCAACAATATGAAAAAATTCTAAATGTAATCGCATATCAAAAGAAATCACATATAAATCCTATAGAAAAGTATTATTCTTAATTTAGCGCATGATTATTTCACCTGAATCGACAACACGACCTACGACAAGTTTTCTCAAGCTCGCATTGAGCTCGCCGGCTAGAGTAAATCAACTGGAATCATAAACCCCTTAGAATTTCACGAATTTACGAAATTCTAGCTTAGATCTCCATATAACCCAAATCATAATTTGCGGTTCAAATCTTACCTCAAAACGGTCTCCCTACATAACTTCTCTCTTATTATTTTCTTCTATTCATTCATTCCCTGTTTTCTTCCTTTCTTCCACCTTTTTTCCCTAGCTTTCTGCTAACAGCCTTCCGAAAAGTACAAACCAAAGTTTGGAGTTTCTGACCACTTTTATGCCTTTCCGAGTAGTGATATGGAAAGCCAAAGCATTTCAGCTCATGGAAAATTGTGAACAAGGATTGTAGGCAAGGAATGCTTCAAATAGCATGAAAATGAACTTTCCTTTTACTGATTTCATCCTGCAACCCCGAACCTTAGCCTGCGGCTCTCTGCCTATCGTGTACTTACTGCCATTCACACGAACCGAGCGGGCCTTCACGTGCATAAAGGTTCAGGAGAGGAGACAAGGGAAGAAATGCAATATTTAACGCTATTTGAATTAATGCTAATCCTTTATATGCATCCCATGACTACAATTCGTGGAAGAAAGTTTGTCGGCTATCAGGCTAGTAATTAGGAATTTAATCATATGCTTAATTAATTTACTTAAGATAATATCTTTCTATTTTTATATCTCCCATTATATTCACAATTCATATCTAGTGTTATATCTAGTGTTATATATTAAATTGATCTATTCAATGCATAGAATTTAATAATAATAATTTGTTTTATTTTTGGGGAATGCAAAAATTTGGATATTTTAAAATTGTTAAAATTTTCATCAAATTTGTCAAAATTTGGTATTATGATTCTCCCATCGTAAAAATTTCATCAAAATTTCTAAATATTTAATCAAATAGAAACTGAAATTTTTATCGCATATCATGTTCTCTTTCCCAAGTTTTATCTTTCTCTGACCCGTGCTTTTATTTTCTCTTGACATAAGAAATCTGTGTGTTTCTTAACTTCTTAACATCTGTTTCCAAAATTCTTTTAAGCTTTTAGATATATGTTAAAAATATTTTAAAATTTTATATTATATATATATATATTTTTGGTCTGCATTTGAAACCAATTTCCTCAACTTTGAAATGTGAAATGCATCATGAATATCTGACATATCAGTAGGTAAACTTAGTCTGTAAGTAAATTGACCAATTCTTTCTATAATTTCAAAATGACCATATATTTGGGGCCCAATTTGAATCCCTGACCAAATATTGTTGTTCTTTTTATTGGTCTGATCTTTAGATATATAAAATCACCAACCTCGAACTCTACTGCTTTGTGGCCTTGGGTCATAGTGTTTTTGATGTCGATCCCGTGTAGCTTTTGATCTGTCTCTGATTAATCTAATTTTCTCTGTAACTTGGTCAACAAATTCTGATGCTAAGATTGACTTTCTCCTACTTGAATCCAATTTAATATAGTTCTACATTTCTAGCTCTATAGTGCTCATAAGGATTCATTTTAATAGTGGATTGATAACTATTATTGTAGATGAATTTGATCATCTGAATGTCATCTTTCCACTGTCTCCAAAGTCAAGAACATAGTGCAATTCTTCTAATACCTGTATTGTTCTTTCTCATTGAAATATGTTGTACTGAAATGCAATTGTGTACCCCAACCTTTCTGACTATATTTTCGCAATATGGATGTGAATCTCTCATCTCTGTCAAAAATGATTCCCTTGAAATCCCGCGCAGCAATATTTCTTTGACATACAGTCTGACTAACTTTTCTGTTGAGCTAGTTTGTTTAATTGGCAAAAAATGAGCTGATTTTATTAGCCTATTTATTAATACTCAAATATTATCATGAACCTATATGGATTTAGGAAATCCCATAACGAAATCCATCTCGATTTCTTCCCATTTTCATTTAGGTAATTGTAGTAATCTATTGGTCTCTGATGCTCAATTTTTAAAATCTGACAAGTCTGACACTTTGACCACACTCAACATCTTTCTTTATACCTGACCACCAGAGCATCGACTTCAAATACATGTATGTTTTTGTGTTGTCTAGATGAATTGTATACCCTGAATGATGAGCTTCGTGTAAGATTTTTTATTTTAGATAAAAAACAGTAGGGCATCCAAAGCTGTAACATATTTTTTATTACACCATCTTCATCTACAGTCATATCCGACTTTTTTTCTTGCTTGAAGTTGCTCAATGAGTTTCTGATATTCATTGCTCACCTCTGAGCTGCTTTAACTTTGTCAATTAAAATTGGTTATACAGTCAACTGATGTAAATATCCCAACTTTATATGGTATTCTGATTTCCAACTATAAAGGATCAATTTCCTTGATCAATTCTGGCTCTTGACTAATAATTCAGCTTGCACTATTTATAGATTTACGACTCAAATCATGAGCAACAACATTTGCTCGGCCAGAAAAATATTGTATATCCAGGTTATACTTTTTGATAAATTCTAACTTTCTTCTTTGTCTCAGATTCAACTTATCTTACTTTATTATGGAAATAATCAATTCTCTGACGTGCTATATTTTTTTTGCAATAAACTATGCAAAATGGACATTACAATAATAGGTTGACTGGTTCTTTGGACATCATTCTATTATGAAAACTATTAATCTAATGTTTATATTTTAGAAAGTGTGGATATTAAGAAATTTGATATTATGTAACCTAATTAGAGAAATCTATTTACAATATCTTTTCTATATTAAATATATTCCTAATCATAGATATAGGAGGTTATATAATTATGTAACATATGTTTTTAATTGAGGAATAAGAAGATAATTTTTCTTCATATGGTATAAAAAACGCGCTATTGTCGCTTCTGCTCACTCGTCATTTGAATCGATTGTTAGAATTGTTCGTTTGTTGGCGTCGATTGTATTACGTCTGGATCGTTATCTGTTTCGTTTGATTTCCACATTTGTTCATCGACGTTGTTTGTGTCATCTAATTCTATCTTGTGGATCACACAGTTGCTTAGTTTGAATCACTCGTTGGCTTTGTCTGCATCGCCTTTATCCTGCGACGGGATTAGGGCATCGTACATTATTCATCTTTGTCTATATCACTGTCTTCATTCGCCTATGTCAATCGGCGTTGTTTGTCTGAATCTCTCTTCTGGATCATGCGTCTGCCTTGTTTGAATCGCTTGTTTGCTCTGCCTGCATCACCTTCATCCTGCAACGGGATTAGGACATCGTGTATCGTTCGACTTTGTCTGCATCGCTGTCTTTTTCTGCTTTATTTGTGTCGATCGGCGCTGTCTTTATTTGCTTTGGTCGATGTCGACTACTTCATTCAGATTCGTTAGCTTTGTTGGCTTCATTGTTCGTGGAGTCTTTCGTCTCGTACGAATCATCGTTAGTCTCTGGTGTTTCTTTGCTTTGTTCCTTTGAGTACTGATTCAAGCTTCTTCAATATTTTGGTGATAACATGGTTACGAAACAAAAATGCATTGTGACAAGTTTGGTTTGATCAGTTGCCAAAATTATGGATGAGAAGTTAAATGACATCTATTACATTTTTTTTGGAATAAAATTGAGAGACTACTAAAGAATTTTGTTCCAGGAGAGTCACCTCATTGCTTTTTTTTGGAATAAAATTGAGAGACTAAAGAATTTTGTTCCAGGAGAGTCACCTCATTGACATTCCTCTAGCTGAGACTGATTTACATTATTCTTAGTGAACGAGAGTTGATGCCCAACCGTTGATACAACTATGAAACTCTCTCAAAGTTGATCAATCTGATCATATTACTCATTATGAATTATTAAAGATGAGATTGAAGAGTTGGCATTTGTGTTTTTTGGGAGAGAATTTTTTCTTGAATCTTTGATGTATATAAGGGGTTCTATTAAGTTGAACAAAATGATCAATTACTTAACACATATTATATGCACTTTAAAAGTTTTATTATGAATTCAATGCATTATCGCCTCAGTACTGATGTTTGGATTCAACAGGCTCAAAAGAACAAATGGCTATTATGAGTTTTCTAGCACGCTTAACTTCCAGTATGAAGGCATTAACTTACAAATTCTATCTGACCCTTGAATTACTACTCTAAAGGAAGCTTATACTAGAGTGTTGCGTACTATTTCGAGTTCTCAAGCTTCATCCTTATTCCAAGCTAGTGCTCTTTCTAGCCAAAAAAATGCATGCATTAGTAAACTTCAGTCTTAGGGGAATTATGGAAGTAGAACTCCGAATTCTAGAAATTAATGTTCGATGGTAGCTTGCTACTACTGCCATGAACTTGATCGAGCCCTCTCAAAGTCAGATTCTCTCAATTGGAGATGAATATGCTAAATTCATCCAATTTTAGGGAACATTAAATAAATCTCTCTTTGTCACTGCTCTTGCTGAGTCAGGTAATAATGCTACTTATCTTCTTTCCTCTTCCACACAACGAGTCATTGATTCTGGTATCACAAATTATGTGACAAGTAAACCAAAACTCTTTTCCCCCTTTCATAAATATTTTTCGACCTTCTTCTTAGCCGATGAATTTACCTCTAATATTCATGGTTTTGGCACTATTAATTACACCTACACTATCTTTAGCGTCTGTCTTTAGTTTACCTTAATCCTCTTTTATTCTTATCTTTGTTAGCAAGATTACACATGCTTTTAGTTGCTATATCTTATTCTTCTCCGACCATTGTCTTTTTCATGATCTTATGAGAGAGAAGAATATTGATAAAGTACGGGAATCAGGAGGCCAATACATTTTGGGTAACAAACTATCTTGACCCATAGCGCCTTCAACACCTTATTTCTAATTGAGATAGCAAACTCCACTTCCAAGGCAATGGAAATTGAGATAACAAACTGCTATTTCGATTAATGATTTATCTTATCGATGCCTAAATCATCACAAGATTCTAATGAGTTGTGAATGTATCACATTATTAGTTCAACTCCACTTCCACCTTAATCCCTTATCGATGCCTAAATCATCACAAGATCCCATTATTAGTTCAACTCCACTTCCACCTTAATCCCTCAGCCTAGAACTCCTATCAATGTATACTCGAGAAGACCTCACCCTCCTGATCCTAGTCAATCCCCAATATAGCAATTAAGATGCTTTCATTAAGAACTAGCAGCATATGCATGTTAGTTCCATTGATCGAAATATTATCAGATAGTCGAGGAGATACGTCTCCCGATCATACATGGATCAGTTGGATAATCTATCAATCATAATGTTACGCAATAAAAATTGATTGAGTCGGATAAAATATCAAAGAGTTTGATCCTAGTCAGGCCCCTATAAACTCATTCTTAGTGGATCCTTCTCCTAGTGATATTGATTTACATATTGCTCTTTGAAGAGGTATACGTCAATGCATCTATCCCATTTCCTCTTGTGTTAACTATGAGTAGTTATCTTCTACGTTTTGCATGTTTATTGCTTCCATTGACTTTGTTGAGATCCTGAGATCTATTCAACTCGCTCTATCCCATTTTGGGTGGCAGACAATGATGTTTGATGAAGTGAAAACTGAAAATGAAACTTGGGCGCTAGTTGAATTACCCTATAGCAAGAAGGCTATTAGCTGTGAATAGGTCTTCGTAGTTAAGTTTCATTCTGATAGTTTTGTAGCTCGTCTTAAAGCTTGGTTATGCTAAGAGTATTGCTTAAATTTATGGGATTGACTACTTTGACATGTTCTTCTCAGTAGCTAAGTTGACTTCGGTTTGCCTCTTCCTATCCTTGACTGCAATGAATAATTGGCCCTGCACCAACTTGATGTGAAGAATGCCTTTTTGGGTGGTGATATTTTAGAAGATGTATACATTGAGCAATCTCTTAGGTTTGTTGCTCAGGGGGAGCATGGAAAAGTATGTTGTCTTCGAAAGTCACTATATGGATTGAAGCAAAGCCCTTATGCATGTTATGGAAGATTCAATCAATCACTAGAAGAGTTTGTGATGCAGAAGAGAAAAAATGATCATTCTACAAGTATTCAACTTCAGGGGTCATTCTGTTGGTGGTATATGCTGATGACATTATTATTACTGGAAGCGATGTGAAGGTAATCTTAACACATAAATCATTTCTTCAAAGTTCGTTCAACACTAAAGATTTGAATCCTTGAAGTAACTCTTGGGGATTGAGGTATCAAAGAGCGAGAAGAACATTTTATGTCAAAAATGAAACTATGTTCTGAATTTGTTAGCAGAATCAAAAAAATTAGGAGCCAAACCATGCAATACTCCTATGCTTTCTATTCAATAATTTATCAAGAATGGAGAGCCTTTTAAAGTTCCTGAATGATATAGAAATTTAGTGGGAAAATTAAACTACATTATAATGACTCTTCCTGACATTGCGTATTTAATTAGCACTATAAGTGAGTTAATGTCTTCCCCCATAGGTCATCATTGATCAGCTCTGGAATATGTACTATGTTACCTCAAAGGAGCTCCTGAAAAAGAGATTTTATATCAGAGTCGTGGGCATAAAAATATTGAATGTTTCTTTGATATATATTAGACAAGTTTCAAGATTGATCGAAGATCTATTATTGGATATTATAGTTTTGTGGTGACAATTTGGTCTCATGGAAGAGTAAGAAATAGAATGTAGTGTCACAATCCAATGCAAAATCTGAGCATCCAGCAATGGCACAAGCTTCGAGCTAATTGATTTGGGTCCCAATTCTTGACTGAAATGGGTTTGAAGATGACACTTCCAATGAAGTTGTTGTGTGATAACCAAGATGCAATTAATATTGTTTCAAACCATGCATCCCATGAACGAACTAAACACATTGAGATAAATTGTTATTTTGTTCGTGAAAAGATTCAACAAAATTTGATTTCTACAGCTCTTATAAAAACCGAGGAACAATTAGGGGGCATTTTCACAAAGGATTTTAATGGAGCTAGAGTCACCTATATTTGTAATAAATTGGGTATTATAAATATCTATGCTCCAGTTTGATTGGGGGGGGGGGGGGGGGGGGGTGGTACTCAATGTTGTACTCATTTGAATGTCGCTTCATGCGTTCATGAATGAGTATAACATTTAATTTTTTTTTTAAATTCGTATGCCTAGGATAATTTAGCTTTTATGAAGTGTATTTTAAATTCATTAAGTGTATTTTCTGTAAGGTAGTCCATGAACGTGGTACGTCCCATATTGTTTATCCCTACATAAATTGATGATTTATGACAATGCTGTTGTCAAAATTTCATGTGCATGTTAATGAAGAACAACAATAATCTTTAGCACAAATTCTTGAAACAAAAATCTAGAAAGACTTGGGCATATAGTATAAAAATGATCTTTATACGGAGGTAGATCTAAAAAGACTTGGGCATATAGTATAAAAATGATCTTTAATCTATTAGAATTAAATCTATTAGAATTAAATTATCACACTCAATAGGACACAATGGAGAAAAAGGATAATTAGAGGAAATTTAATTACATGATCTTTTCTATATTAGATATATTCCTAATTTATAGAGATGGGAGTATATATAAATATGTAACATATGCTTTCAATTGAAGGATAGCAAGAAATGCAGTTTTTCGTTAGACATTCCAAGCAAAGCCTAGATAGCCTGCTTGTGATCACATCCATGACTTTAGTAGTTTTTTTTTTTTTTTTGCATTCTAATAATAGTTGTTTTAGATTTAAGTTATGTTAAGAAAGGCGGAGGTAGACCTAAAAAGACTTGGGCATATAGTATAAAAATGATCTTTATCTATTAGAATTAAATTATCACACTCAATAGGACACAATGGAGAAAAAGGATGCATGTAGCCGACCCCACTTAGTGGGATAAAGACTTGTTGCTGTTGTTGTACCTATTATTGGAACAAGAAATAATACTGTTTACCATGTTTTCAATCTCCAAATTGCAATTAATAAGCATTTGCTTAGCTTCCTTATTTTTTTCTTTCTTCCTGCTACTATCTCTTAGTTATTTACTTCTTTGTACATCCCTCAGGTTCTGCAGGTTATTGACCTTCAAGAAATTTGATGCTGAATTTTCAGGTGTTAAGTGGTTTGCCAAAATTTGTCAAGATTGTAGAAGTTGGACCAAGGGATGGTTTGCAAAATGAGAAGAATATTGTACCCACATCTGTCAAAGTTGAGTTGATACATAAGCTGATTGCTTCTGGGTTGATGGTTGTTGAGGCCACTAGTTTTGTCTCTCCTAAATGGGTTCCACAGGTAGCTATCTTCTGTTTTTTTTTTCTTTTTTTTTTCTTTTTTTTTTTTGGGACTGTTGGCATCTTAATGACGTTAAAATGGAGCAATTTCTTGAATTTGACATATGAATCAATTAAAATGTTATAAATATTAAATGCTTTCTAAGCGATAAAATCCATTGTCAATTACTTTGATTGGCACTCATCACTTGTTGTGAACTTGATATTTGTGTGATAAAATTGGAAAAATTGGAATAAGAATGTGTAACCTGTTCATTTATTGTGATGAAAGCCAGTTATGAAATCTAACTATTACAAAATAAACCAAAGAACGCTGAACTTCAATGCTTATAAGGACCTCTAAATTAGTGGAGCTAGGTTGTCATTGATGGAACTCTGTATTTATCCTCGTTGGAACATTCACATCAAGCAATTATCTGAGTATACATGTTTTCATTAAGTTGTTTATCTTAATTTAGTTTGCAATTTTTATAGTTTGGAACTTCGTTATGATGGCCTTGAGAAAGGGACTATATTTGTTATTTCTTAGTTTGTGTTTGGCTTATATGGTTAGATATGAGATCAGGGTGATTTGATCCATGAATATGTTGAAGTTTAAAACCTATGGTATTCTGCTTTATGATGTCTATACTCTGCAGGTAAGACTGCTGGTAGTTATTTCAATTCCTACTATGGCGGATTTTTCATTGTTAAGTATGTTTCGATGCCTTATAAGTTTGCTGTTCCTTTTTTGAGAAATTTGTACAAGAGGCGATGGCTATTTGTTATCAGCAGTATTGATGTCAGTTAAGATATAACTGCTTCCACTACTATTTTGGGGAATTTCAGTTTCACAAGTTCACCCGTGCATGTAAATTTTTTTCATTGAAGGTTACTTTTTTATTGCTGTTTAATTTCTTATTCCTTGGGTAAGATTTAAATTTGAATTTAATGGTTATCCGCTATTGTATTAGGTTAATCTTATGACAGCCTTTTCTACTAACTTAGGGATGAGGAAGCTATAAATAGATATTCTAAGACGTGTAATATGGATAGAGAAATTTGTCAAAATAATCCCCCTACTCTTTGAAGGCAAAAATTTTTCAGTGCGGACTCCTGACGTAGCTCTACGTGCGGCGCAGGGTATTCCTGAGTTATTTTCAGGTTATTTCTGGATTATTTCAACTGTCGTATAAGTGCGGACTCCTTCTTTATGTGCAAAATGGATTTGTGCTTCTTTCAACTGTCGTATAAGTGTGACTTCCTAATTTGGGGGAAGTGATGTCTTTGTATTGATGTGTTGCTTAGTTATTTTCTTTGTTATTTTTTATTTTGGTATTTTGGTCACGTGTTCTTAGTTTGTTTACATAATTTGATATTGCTTTTGTTCAATTTATGCACAACTGAAAGTCAATTTGTGATAATTAAAATACTTGGCTCGCTTATTTTATGCAGTTCTAATTTTTGCATTTATTGTTTGTATTTAAATAAAAAGATACTGAATTAATTCTTCATTTGTAATGTGTGAATCTTCAAGTTTCCTTATATGGTTTCATATAATGCATTATATAGTTGCATTAGGAGATCATTGTCCTGAACCATCTTGCATCAAGGAGTTTATAAATAGATATTCTGAGCCATGTCACACGGACATCTTTCATTGAATAAAAATTTCCTTTTACATTTTTTAATCTTATATGTGGAAGTGGGACATGTAATTCGTATGAGTATGGCATTTAACTAATTTCAGGTGAAGTCATCTCTTTTAACTGGCATGAGTATGTAATTCATATTTCATATTTTGTTATTGATTTGTTAATGCTTTAAATTTTGTTCAAATTTAACATAATCTAGAATCTAATTGAGGTGATTATTACAATGGCTTGCTATTTTTGCATGACTATATATTTTTTTATTTATTCGGTTATATATTATTGTTTAAATTTGAATTCTTTTATTTATTGTTTAACATAAAGAAAATAAATTATTGGCTTTGTTATTGATTTATTTTTTGCAAATCCTATTCTCTTTTATTTGATTGCATTCATCACATCATTTAATTGGGTTAGGTAAATCTAACCTTAAACTGAGCTACATTTGTGAGCATCATTGATGCGGGAGCGTCTCCCTCTTATGAGCCGCCGGATGTGAGAGCGAGCCGCGGCTCTCGCAGTCATGTGAACATTGAACCAAATGATCCTTCTTTTTGTTGTCTTTCCAATATAGCAAGTTTCCTTCTTTCTGTTCATTCCCTTTTAGTCCATTCCTATATATGTGGTTGTATTAGGGTTTAGAGAGGAGTTTTTTTAGCGTGAATTTGTTTAGGACAACCGCAGGCATCTGCTTCTTCCTTCGAGGGCTGTATCCGAGGTTTTGAGTGGTGCTTTGGTTGTATCTCATTCCCGAGTGGAAATAATCCCTCCCCCAACCTTCTGCAACATTTCCAAGTCAATCCTCATTGTCCCTTCCCTGTTGCAGTCGCCGGAATAGCAGTTTTTGCTGTTTTTCCTGCAGTTCCACCAATTTCAGCCAACTGCCTTTGCTGCTGCTACCCTAGACAGCAGTCCTCTTACTATGTTGCAGGCTCTTACATTTCTCATCACTGCGGCCGGCAGTCCCCCTCGCTGCATCCACCCGTAAATAGTTTTTACTGCTGTTTTCTGCATTTCCAGCCGCCCAGCTATCCGTTCCTCTTCTTCCAGCCTACTTCTATTACCGCAACTTCTCCCCTTCGTTGCCATTGTCATTCTCCTTTGTTGCTGCCACACATCACTCACTTTTTGCTACCTATCCGTAGGACCAAACCCTCGCCAAACAATAACACCACCCCCAAGATCCACCCAGTTTGAGTTTGTTGTGTCACGTCTTTTGTTATTTCAGATTTTTGGTTCCGCGTTATATTTTCCTTTCAAGTGCGTTTGTTGTAACCGCCAATGTGCTTTCAGTAATAATATTTTTCCTTTCCATTGTGATTTGGGTTAATTTCAGTATCAGTCATTCTTTATTCATAATTGTGAATCATAATCATACCTCATTGCCTTTTGTTTGTGAAAATTGAAGTTTCAAAAATTGAAGGATATATGTTGTTTGGGAAGCTTAGCTCATTCCATGTTTGTGGATTTTTTAATCATGGAGCTTGCCTCCCATTTGTTAAAAAATATTGTTTTGAAAAAAATCATGGCATATGTATATTTGAAGTTTTTTCCATGTTTGTGATTCTTTTAAATTAATTTGCTCTCATTTAAGATTTCAATTTCACTCTTATTTATTGTTAATAAGCCAATTTTGCATGCTAATAAGTTGGTCATGACTTGATATATAGGATGGTTTAAGGTTAGGGTTTCATATGCATTAAGAATGATGCAACATTAAGAATGTTGCAATGTATTTAAAACTTGTGATAAAATTTGGGATTTACATATTGCAAATATTAAAAATTCAACAAACTTACTTTTTTATAGAAGTAACAAATAATTATGAGAATTAGAATCTAAACAATATTGAAATGATCGAGGAAATCCAAAAGTCCCATATCAAACCCAATTGTTGAAATTGAAAGAAATCAAAGCCGCTAGCAAGCAATATCAAAATATTGAGAATAAATTAGATAAAAAATTTTACTGAAGCAATAAAATCAAACCTCATTTCAGTACAAGATGAATTTCTTCTTAATTTGATAGTTGCACTATCATTATACTAGAATGAATAACATACCTAACTTGCACACATAATATTGAAAATTGAAAGAATTAATTTTTACGCAATTAAAAATCATCCTTTGCATGCCTCGTTCATCACATATTCATGTACATAAGTTTCACTTTAATTTTCAATTAGATAGTTAATCGTCTGAATGAGTCCCTTATATTTCCGTAGTTGTGCAATTAAAAAATTACAAATGACAAATCCTAGCACGCCAGACAATCAACACATATTTGAACAACACATCATTCGACACACCGTCATCCCATGTCACCACAGTACCTGAAGTGCCACAATTCAAGGTTTTCATAGCTGCAGATCCCCCGCTTGAGTACACCAGCAAGGTCGCAATTGAATTTTGGTTTTGTTTGGTGCACCTGCTGCTTTCCAGCTTTCCAGATTTTCAGCTGCAGCTTAGCTGCCCCAAGAAGCTGCTGTAGGGAAGCTGACTGACTGTTTGTTTCAGCTGTGTAAAAATAATTGTGTGGAAGCTATTTCTGGACAAATGACCATTTTGCTCATGTTTAGTAATGTTGTTTGTAACATAACTGTAACAGCCATATATTTAATACTTCAAAAGCTAAAATTAACTTCAAAACAATACAAAAATTGAGATACACGTCTCACTTAATAGTGAGTACCAAATACGCTATACAAATAAGAAAAAATAATATGCATACCATATACATACCACTGAACTCCATTTCCACATTTCAGTCTCCTTAGATTCCAATGGCAATCAAAGCACTGGTTACCTGAGAATGACTAGGTCATCCAAAGATGCCTCAACATCACCTTGGAAGCATTTCAGTGGACTCAAATCAATAGAAATGTACAAAGATATATCATCTTGAAAATGGTGTATCAAAAGCACATGTTCTAAAGTAGAAGCATGTATAGAGTCAGCAAATATAAATAACCAAGCCTTTGTAATAGTGAATCTACTTCGACGTCTTTTCCTTGCTTCTAGCACCAATCTACAAATATATGCTTCACGAGCAGAAGTTGTCTGTTTTCTTTGTTCTCACAACCATGTTTAGGCAATAAGAGATTATAGCAAATTGACTGTTTTCCTTGTTCTAACAGCCATGTCTAAATTGGTTGGATATAAGTGATTACAGCAATGCAATTCAACCAAAATGATGAAAGCAATGATATTCCAACCAAAATGATGAAAGCAAAACAATGCAATCCCATAATAGCTAGATCAGTCCTGGGAATTGTAATGGACCGAAAAGAATTCTTGAGAGGCCCTTAAAAGAGAGCAGCTAAGGTCGAAGAAAGCCCTTTCAATTGAGCCACATAAAACCAAGTACACAGATTCAAAGTAATGAATTGAAGTAATAATCCATCGCTCGACCGCGGGCCGTGGGGTTCGATCCGCGGCCCGCGTTCCACCAAAACGGCGTCCCGCCACCCTCGGGGGCTGATTGCT
>NW_018164444.1:35643307-35645985 GCF_001263595.1 Phalaenopsis equestris | reverse complement strand
CCCACCACCCACCCAAACAAACCGCTCCCCGCCACTCTCGGGGCGCCGAACCAAACACCCTGCACGTCGCGGCCCGCCCCCACGACGCGCTCACCCCGCCGTCGCAAACGGACCCTTTGTTTTCTCCAGGAATCAAATCAACTTCTCACCACCGGAAGGGAACATCATAGCTAAGGCCGGTTTATGAAGCAAATATATTGGCATAAATCCCTGGTGAAGCCCTAGAAAATAAACGTTAGAACTAAAATAATGATATTTGATACTGTCATGTTCCCTGTGAACAAACAGAACTAAATAAAACCAACAGTGAATCAACTATGAATCATCAGTAAAGCCAATCAAACCTTTTAATGAAAATAGATGAGCCGTTTGTCATTTATAGCCATGCAGAGATCTTAAATTTATTGTAAATAAATCCAATTACGTTTATCTGTTGCAGCACATTTCACAATCCATTTAGAAAGCCCATGGAGTTAATAGCAAACAAAACAAGTAGCCAAGCAAACTCAATTCATGACCTAACTCATCCAATGATTCATCTATTGGCCTTTTAACAGCAACTCAGCAATCAACTTTACCTTGCTTTAGAGGGAACCAAATCAATATGTATATTTGCATCAATTTGGTGTTAGGATATCGTTGTGTTTAACATTTATTTCTGTCTGATGAAGAATTGTCACCATCCTAAATTTTATAGATTTGGCGGTTCTAGCATGTCCCTATACATTAAATTTTTGGGCTAAATACTCATTTTACATGACATTATTTGAACACCTCACTTTGTTTTTTGTTTACCAGGATGTCAGTTTACCATTTAATGCAGAAATAATAAGACTAGCTTAACTATCCTAAATTCATGGAGCCACTATAAGCTTATTTGATAACTATTGCAGAGGTGCCCACCCTAAGTATTTGTTGATACTTTATCTTAAATTTAGCTGTAATTCATATGTAGATTATTAATGCTGAGTGCTCCGTGGATCCTTTTTCTTAAATGGAATTTCAAGCGGCATTCAGTACTCAATTTTTTTAAATTACAGCCAAAAAGGCATTTGCAATTTCCAATATTTTTATTGTTTATTCGCTTACGTTTGTTTGTGCTGTAACCATAGTTAGCAGATGCAAAAGATGTCATGGAGGCTATTCGAGGTATAGAGGGTGTGAGGCTTCCTGTTTTAACTCCTAACCTTAAGGTGACAAGTGTATTCATTATCCTATTCAAGAGGGTCATATATTTGAACATTTTCTGGTGCTTCATTTATTACATAATGATTCTCAGGGATTTGAGGCAGCAGTTGAAAACGGTGCAAAGGAAATCGCTGTATTTGCATCAGCCTCTGAGTCTTTTTCAAAGTCAAACATAAACTGTAGCATTAATGATAGCCTTGCTCGTTACCGTGAGGTCACTCATGCTGCTGGGAAACATTCGATATCTGTTCGTGGGTACGTTTTCTTTAGAACTCTTGAACGAGCTTATCTTAGTTACTTGCAGATCAATGTTTCTATTGCATGCCTGATAATTGTCAAGGTGAATGTAAATTACTGCATACTCTTTGGCTTTCATGATTTAGTAATTGTTAGCCATCTTAATTCAATAAAAATAAATAAATAAAAGTAAAATATATTGAAAACTCTAACGGCTCCCACCTACGGATCCGATAATTGTCCCCGACCGTTTCTCCATTACAAATCTATACGAATTTAATTTGTAGGGACTGCGTGAAGCAACACTCATCTTCTCCCTGTTTGAGTGTCTTAGATTCGAATTCCATTTAAAATGCTTCTTTCTTTCTCCCTCTCCCCTCTCATGACCGTAAGTAGCGTGATATAGTCGCAATTAGAGCTAGCGGGAAGCAACAATGAGATCGAAGCGTACAAAGGTCTCGGAAGATCACAATTTCCTTGCTCAAGCCCTTCTCTCTTTCCATTGTCCTTTGCTGGAAGAGCAACCACGAGATCACACTATATGAAAACTTCCAAAACTCTTCTTATGACTTTTGTTGGAAAAACAATGATAGGATTGCAGTGGACTAAGATCTCCTATGCACTTCATTGGAAAACCAATGACGGGATTGCAGTTTCTGAAGACCTTCGATACTTCATGTTCGAATAATAGAATCCTGCTTCTCCGTTTCTCTATATGGCTTGCCTACCGACACAACTCACGCGAAGAGTGAGCCACTCACAATGCTTCACATGATTCACTTCTTCATTCCCTTCCCACCTAATCAACTCATCGAAGTCCTCTTTTGTATCCTCCCTTATTTGAAAGCTCAATTGTACGAAATATAGCCGAAATCTGTGACTCTTCCTATTTCTCCGTTTCTTTAAGTCGCTCGCTTACACCATTCACAACTTAGATCAAGATCGAGCCGCTCGCAATGCTTCACATGATTCTTCATCCCCGTGCTACCTAATCCACTCACGGAAGCTCTCTTTTGTATCCTCCCTTATTTGAAAGCTCAATTGTATGAAATAGAGCTGCAAATTGTGACTTCCTTTTTCTCTTGTTTGTTCATCCTCACACACAATTGGAGCTCATTGCTTGTCTTCGCTTCCTTTATTCGTGAGATTCGAGCCTAAGCCAGGATTGAACTGTCCCTGTTCTTCTTTGCTAGCATAACTGCACAACTTATCATTTCTCTTCATATATATATATATATGATGTTGTGGGGTGT